>NC_057863.1:314629223-314971223 GCF_019393635.1 Dromiciops gliroides | reverse complement strand
AAATTCTAAACCAACTGTCAACACTTCCTTGATCAATACGGAAGAGGAACCCAACAACTGAGGAAAAGCTGAGACCAACTCTGAAACAACATATTTCTTGACGGCTTCACTGTTTCCAGGTACTTAAATAAGAAGCACCTTAAGTGCTGCCCTTACCAGGTTAAGTCACGACGTTCCATTGTGATTTCAATGGAACATCAGAACTTCCAGCTTCTGTGATGCGCCAGGATTCTGTGGAAGACCCATAGCAAAGTGGTTACAAAGGTGAGCCATGAAGGCTGTTCACACAAAGCTGATACACTCCTTTAGCAAAACGATCCCTGACTTAAATGTATAACAGCCAGACAGTCAAGAAGAGGGAAACTAACCAAAAGAGGGTCCCACTATCTAAATAAGTTATCTAAGATGTTTAGAGTTAGGTTTGATTTACCAGAAATGAGAGGAGTGGGACCCTTCTAAAAAAAAATTATAAATTCTCTAGAACAACTTGGATTTAAACTGGTATCCGGACTGAATGCTAAATTACTTTGAATGATTAGTTCAACCAGACTTGAAACACATATTTAAATATATATCAGTATGTAGACATATATATGCGTATATATAATATATATATAGGTATATGCTTATAATACTAAAATATAAATAAAATACATATAAATACATGTGTATATGTATTTAATTGCCTTGAAAACAAGGAGAAAAGCCTAGTAATCCAATAAAAAGTTGGGGAGAGGAAGAAAGAAGGAAAAATAATAGAAAATTTAGTTTGAGTCTTAAAAGGCTAAAAGAAAATTGTTAAAATGGTCAGACTCAATAATAGAAACAAAAGTAACCAGAGAGTTTTATTTAATAATATATTAACTGTGCCGACACATCTAAATACACAGTCATATTCCTTATTAAAAAAGGAATCTTTTCACCTTTCCCATACATTACCCATTTATTTACTTCATAGGCTAATAAACTCATTGACTTCAAAACCAAGAAGGTAAAGAAATTACTTCCAACCATTAATATATGGTGATAGGATATTTCTAATCAATTCAGAAACTAAAAATCCACTCATTAGATTTTGGCTATTCCAATACTCTAAATCATTTTATGCACTCACAGGAAAGTGTTTCCTAATTTGTTCCTATTATGTACAAGGAATGGAACGTACATATGAAATACCCAAATGTGTAACTATTCACATCTGAGTAATGTTATCTCAAATTAGATGATTCAACTGACACCCAATGTTATTAAAAGAAACAATAGCCGGAAAATGAATAAAGTATTATCTGGTAGTGTGTGGTTATACACAATATATTCATTCACTCGTTTCTTTGACAGCAAGCAGTAGAAATCTTTCAGGGGAACATACAAGAATTGTTTAAAATTAACCACTTATATTTTGACTGGATTTTGTGAAGGATTTTTATACTTATATTTTCAACATCTAAAGACATCATCTGGTTAATTTTTTTAGATGTTAAATTTAAATGAAAGGTTGTTATAATAGTATATCATTACTAATTATTATAAAAATAACCTGTTAGGTGATATTAAAAATAAATGTTTCAAAGAATGTTTCCTATCTTAAGAATATTTTTATATGCTTGAACCTCTAAAGGAAATTTTATAATTTTCTTTTAAAGTAAAACAGTTTTTCTTTTAAAGATACACCATAACTAACAAAGCTGGGGCCAACATTGCTCATAACTTCTTACAGTCTGATTTGAATTCTTTTACTACTGTTAAGATATATTTATTGTCCATCTTAACAATTAAATACATGTTCTTTGGATAACTGGTTATGCCAAACCACTTCACCTATGCCCCATTTCTTCCCTTTAGGCTTAAAAAAAAAACTATATAAAAAAAACTATATAAAAGATACCTTTACTAATCCTCAAAAAAAAAAAAAACTATGCTAATTTTTCAATCTCTAGATTACTCTTGGATGGCAATAATGTTGATCACTTCCCAACTCAGAACTGCCTTAATAATACCTTTTGGGAGGGGACCATTTATTTATGAAAACTACAGATGTTAGAAATAATTGAAAACTGAAGATTAGACTGGCTACTCCAAATCAAATAGATCCTACTTCATAATGTCCTCCTTTTTTTCCCCTAATGATCATCACTTACAGATGATGATATCAAGTTCTTAGTCAATCAGTAGGCATTTATGAAGTGCCTAGCATGTGTCAGACACAGTACTAAGTGCTGAGAATAAAAAGAACAGCAATAAAACAGGACCCACTCTCAAGAAGTTCACGGTCTAAGGTGAGAAGCAATATGCAGACAAGTAAGTTGTAGACAGGATAATTTTTTTTAAGAGATAAGGCACTAGCATAAGGAAAGATTGGGAAAGGCTTCTTATGGAAGGTATGGTTTTATCTGGGACTTTTAGAAAGCCAGGGAAGCCAGAAAGCAGAGATGGTTAGGGGAAGAATTTGAGAAATGGAAGGAAGTTTGTGAAAATGAATGGAGTCACAAAAAGAAAAGAAAAGAAGAGGAGAGGAGAGGAGAGGAGAGGAGAGGAGAGGAGAGGAGAGGAGAGGAGAGGAGAGGAGAGGAGAGGAGAGGAGAGGAGAGGAGAGGAGAGGAGAGGAGAGGAGAGGAGAGGAGAGGAGAGGAGAAGAGAGGAGAAGAGAAGAGAAGAGAAGAGAAGAGAAGAGAAGAGAAGAGAAGAGAAGAGAAGAGAAGAGAAGAGAAGAGAAGAGAAGAGAAGAGAAGAGAAGAGAAGAGAAGAGAAGAGAAGAGAAGAGAAGAGAAGAGAAGAGAGAAAAGAAAAGAAAAGAAAAGAAAAGAAAAGAAAAGAAAAGAAAAGAAAAGAAAAGAAAAGAAAAGAAAAGAAAAGAAAAGAAAAGAAAAGAAAAGGAATGGAGTCAGGAGATGCAGTGTCCTGTTTTAGAATAAGTCATCAGGTGACAAAGGTCTTGGGAGTTGGGGGTGAGGTGTGGGGAAATAAGTATAAGAAGACAGTAAAGTTGGAAGGGTCCAAGCTATGAAACGATCTGGATGCCAAACAGAGGAGTTTATATATGATCCTGGAGGTAAAAAGGGGACATCAAAGTTAATACTGAAGTTGATTGAATGGGGAGAGACATGGTCAGACCTGTGCTTCAGAAAGATCCATTTGAGAGCTCAGTGGAGAATAGACAGGAATGGGGATAGATTTGTGGTAGGGAGAATGACCAGAAGACTACTGCAACAATCCAGACATGAAATAGTGTAGGCTATAATGTCAGGGTGGTGATACTGTAAGAGGAGAAAAGAGGACACACAGGAAAGATAACAGGGCAGCTACGTGGCATGAGTGACCTCTTGCAAAGGCACACTGGGCAGAAGGGCAAGTCAGGTAGAAGCAGGTAGATGCTGAGTCAGCAAAGATATTCAGGCTCTCCACTTGCTGTTACAGCAGGGCAGCTGAGTGACCCTGGGCAAATTACTGTTTGCCTCAGTTTCTTCATCTATAAAATAAACCACAGAAAGAAATGGCAAACCACTTGTGAGAAAATAATGGGGTTTTGGGGACTCAGACCACCCCACACACACACACACACACATAGAAACTCCTAACTAACTAAAGGAAGTTAACTAACTTAAGACCACCTTATCAATGGACTTGAATGCTACCAGCCAATTAGCTTGGAGCAGTGTGTAGGGACCGCCTCTCTTCTGGACCTGCAGGGAGCTTCTGCTCTCACAGGCACAGGAACTTTTTTTTTTTTTTGGCCTAAGACTGGTAGGTGAAGGCTGCTTTTTCTCTTCTCTCTCTCGTAGATCCTAGCTAGGCTTTCCTATCTTTCAGAAGCACATGTGCTCTTTTTACTAACATTTAATATACTTTAATAAATGTTTAATGCCCCCAAACTGGTGCAACAGCCTCTAATTTTTAAGTAACAAATATATTAGAAACCCCAGCTAATTTTTCCTACACTTGGACAGAAATAGGCGACCACCACATTAAATTTTAAACGTCACACACTCCAGAATCTTTACCAAGAAAACCCCAAATTGGGTCATGAAGAGTCCGACACGAGTAAATAAAAACAAAAATGAAAGATAACAGAAAAGGTAGAGTGAACAGGACTTGGTGACTAGTTGGATATAGAGGGGATGAGAAAAGAAGTTGAGGAATATACTTAGGTTGGAAGTCTGGCTGATGAGGAAGATACTAGTGCTCTCCAAAGTAATATGAAAGTTAGGAAATGAGGAGGATTTGAGGGGAAAAATAATGAGTTCAATTTAGGACATGACAAGTGGGATATTCATTTATCATCTCTAGGCATATGATTCATAGAGGTACAGTATAGAAGTACCAAGTTTAACAGTATAGAAGAGGAGAAAGAGGGCCTGGGCAGAGCCTTGGGGTGACATTCATGGTTAGTGGGCATGACTGGAATGAAGATCCAGCAAAGGAAATTGATGCAGAGCAGAAGAGAATAGGCAAAAAGCCATCATGAAAACCTAGAAAGAAGAGATTATCAAGGAGAAAAGGGTGGTCAATACTGCTGCATTGTGGTCACAGACTGCAGGGAGGCCAAAGAGGATGAGGATTGAGAAATATCGTTAGATCTGACACCATATACTAAGATAAGGTGAAAATGGGTACATGATTTAAACATAAAGGATGATACCCCTAAGCAACTTAGGGGAGCATGGAGTAGTTTACCTGTTAGATCTATGGATAGGGGAAGAATTTATAACCAAACAAGAGATAAGAGAGTGTTATAGGATGTAAAATGGATAATTTTGATTACATTAAAGTAAAAAGGTTTAGCACAAACAAAACCAATGCAGCCAATATTAGAAGGAAAGCAGAAAACTGGAAGAAAAATTTTATAACGATTTTCAATGATAAAGGCTTCATTTTGCACACATAGAGAACTAAGTCAAATTTATAATATTATAAGTTATTTCTCCCTTGATAAATAATCAAAGGCTATGAACGGGCAGATTTTAGAAGAAATATGAAAACATGCCCTAAATCACTACTGAACAGAGAAATACAAATTAAAGCAACATTGAGCTACCATCTTACACCTGTGGTAAAAAGTTTTAACAGTCGGTTAGATAATGGAGAGATGCCAGTTTTTCAAGGACCATCCTTTCGGGGAAGAGACCAATGGCATGAGCTACGCACACCAGTCCACCTGCTGCGCACGTCAGACTGCCTGCTAGCACTCCACTTCTGGGGTGCGAGCTTAAAAGGCAAGGAGAGAACAGAAGTGGGGACTTTTTCCTGCTCTGCTGGTCTCCTGACTGCGCTGCACAGGCTGATGCTGATGAGAGTTCGACTGGGCCCAGCTCGCGGTTAGCAGCAGCACGCGCTTGACACGGTCTCTCTCTCTCCCCAAAGGTGGCCTTCGGCTTTTGGTGAGTTTTATACGAAATATCAGATGTTGGCTTTTTTTTGTTTGTTTTGTTTTTTCTAGTTAGAGCTTTTATTTTAAGGGCTAAAATTCTAGCTAGTCTGTCTAAAATATCTAATGAGTGGTCGTCAATAAATTACAAGCCTTAGCAAGAGTTAGACTTTTAAGCATTTATTAAGGAGAATAAGAATTTGGTAAAGAGAGAAAGAAAGGCCTAGATTCCTATCTATTAAAGGGAGAGCACATTTTTAGCTCCCTTCTCCGCCAGAGTCCCCAGGAAAGAGACTGAGACCGAGCGCCAGTCTCTTCCTTCCTCCTCCCACTAGCCAGCGTCACTTCCTGACGCCAAAGAAAAGACTCCTGGTCTTGCCCTCAAAGACCTTCGCTTCATGGGCAGAACTCTTCTACAGTAAGTCTCCAGCAGGTGGCGTCATTCCAATCGTTACACACCTATCAGATTGGCTTAATATGACAGAAAAGGAAAACAACAAATGTTGGAGGGAGTGTGGGGAAACTATAAAACTAATGTACTGCTGGTGATATTGTGAACTCGTCCAACCATTCTGGAGAGCAACTTGAAACTACCTCAAAGAGCTATAAAACTGTGAGTACCCTTTGTCCCAGTAATACCACTACTAGGTCTTTATCCCAAAGAGAAAAAATAAAGGACTTATATGTACAAAAATATTGTGATGTTTAAAATCTAGCCTAGAGTTCCTGATTAAAGCAGGCTCCTGGAGGAAGACTTGAGGAACAACCCAACCAGGCTGGAACTCTAGGCTAGATTTTAAACATCACAGTTATATATATTATAGCAGCTCTGTTTGTAGTGGCAAAGAATTGGAAACTAAGGAGAAACCCATCAGTTGGGGTATGGCTGAACAAGTTGTGGTATGGGATTGTAATGTAATATTATTGTACTATAAGAATGATGAGCAGGATGGTTTCAGAAAAAAATTGGGAAGACTTACGTGAACTGATAAAAACCAAAGTGAGCAGAAAGAGAATACTGTACACAGTAAGAGCAACATTATGCAATGATTGACTGTGAATGACTTAACTATTCTCAGCGATACAATGATCCAAGACAATTTCAAAGCACTTATATGATGAAAAATGCTATCCATCTCTAGAGAAAGAACTGATGGAGTCTGAATGCAGATAGAAGCATACTTTTTAAAAACTTTATTTTTCTTGTTTGTTTGGGTTTGTGGTTTTTTGGTCTGTATTTTCTTTCACAAGATGACTAATATAGAAATGTTTTGCATAACTTCACATGTATAACCTGTATCATACTGCCTAATTTCTCGGGGCGGGGGAGGGAGGAAGGGAGAGAAAATTTGAAACTCACAATTTTTAAAAGTGGTAAAAATTATTTTTAAATGCAAAAAATTTAAGAGATTATAATAACATATGAGTAACTGAGTGGTACAATGGAAAGAGCACCAGACCTGGAGTCTGACTTCTAATCTGGCTTTAGATGTTTACTAGCTGTATGACCTTGGGCAAGTCACTTAACCTCTCTTTGCCTCAGTTCTTCATCTAAAAATGGGGATACAATGGAGATGGAAATGGCAAAATCATTCCAGTATCTTCACCAAGAAAACTTCAAGGACAAAGTAGAGTAAAAAAAAATTGAATGACTAAACAACAATTAATTTTATTTATATATATGTATATATGTATATATGTGTATGCAATTGTATTGTACAGTGTTACCTGATTAATTATAACATTAATGTCATATTAATAATTAAATTCTAATATACAGGGTGCTTCAAATGTCAATGTAGTTTTAGGTTATTAAACCTGCACTAAGACTTTCAGGATACCCTGGATTATATTCTTTTTTTTTCCCCTTAGAAAAAGGATCAGAAAAGTAGTCTCCAATGTAATGGTTAACTGGGTCCTATAGTTTGCTCTCCTTTTAAATTACAATTATCTAGGACATTTCATTAATATCTGAAAAGATTTTGCTTTTGGGAGTGGTATAGTTGGCTTTTTGTGTTTATGTTTGTTTTGGTGGGGAAAAAGAATGTCAAAGTAAAAAAAATAGTACTCTTCAGCCCTTGTAAAAACAGTTTCATTCATTCATTTACTCTGAAAACACTTCATTTTAGTAAATATTTGTCTACAACTATGTGCCCAACATTTTAAGCAAAATACCTCATTTGGTCAGTGTGGAGCCAATCTTTACCCCAAATTGATATTAACCGATATTCCCAAGCAACAAAGTAGTCAGAAGGGAGCATATCCCCTTAAAAACTTTACTAGATAATTAAAAAAGGGAATCTGGAACATCTTTTGAAAATGGCCCAAGGCTCTCTTGTATTTGAATACACCTATCCAGAATGGAAATCTAGAGAGGCATGATGGTAAGACATAGGAGACCTACTGTGTATCTATTTATGACTAACTACCCTTGAGCTCCTATCTCATGTGAAATGGGAAGTTACTAAATATTTGTTAGGTGTCAGCATATGAAACAAAAGTAATGGGTGAGCATCTGGCCTGCACTGCATCACTTTAACTGGTTTATTTTGATCCATGCCTCTAAATTCAATGAAGCTCCAAAACAAACAAACAGAAAACCCTAAAAGCTAATTCTTGCCTACAATCATGAACTACAGTGATAACTTCAATAAAATAATGAAAAGTATGTCCCTGAAAAAGCTGAGAAGTGATATCAATGCTTATCACT
The DNA here is from genome assembly GCF_019393635.1 of Dromiciops gliroides. Classification (NCBI taxonomy): domain Eukaryota; kingdom Metazoa; phylum Chordata; class Mammalia; order Microbiotheria; family Microbiotheriidae; genus Dromiciops; species Dromiciops gliroides. Next base: position 314,963,151 of record NC_057863.1, on the reverse strand, counting down.
GAAGGAACCGTCACAAGCTAGCTAGAAGAATGTTTTTTTTTTAAACTGTCCATTCTTCTGAAAAAAGAATATGGTGCTTTTTATATCAGAATAGAACCAAATAGAGAAACTGAAGAAGCAAATTCAGCTTTAATGTTAAAAATAAGTTCCCACTTCAAATGAGAATATTTCTAATCTGGGAAATTGTGTTATATCTGAAAGTCAATAAAGGTGTAGAAAATACCACCTAAGCACTCTGTGACTGACTTGCCCTTACAATAAGCAAGCAGCCATGTTTCAATTTGCATGCAGCAATCTAAGTTTTTCTAAAGTCACTTTCTCTTTTTAAAAAACATCTGTCCTAAAACTGATAAAGATAAACTCATCCATTCTCCAACTCAAGTCTTTCTGACTCTAGACCCACTGCCCCATTCACTAGCTGCCCCTAAGGCAACAAGACTCAGTCAGTCAATAAATATTATATTAAATGTTTACCATGTGCCAGACACTATCCTAAGTACTGGGATATAAAAGAGAGGTAAAAGCTTTTCATTGCCCTCAAGGAGTTCACAATCTAATGGGAGAGAGCATGAAAACAAATATATACACATAAGCTATATTTGTTGTTGTTCAGTAGTTCAGTCGTGTCCAACTCTTTGTGACCTCCTGGCCCATACTATACAGGGATTTTCTTTGTAAAGATACTGGGGTGTTTTGCCATTTCTCTAATCAGTTAAGGGAAACAGAAGTTAAATGACTTGCCCAGGGTCACACAGTTAGTAAGTGTCTGAGGGTAGATTTGAGTTCAGTTCTTCCTGACAGCACACCCAATTCTCTATCCACTGAGCCTCCTAGGCAAACAGAGGTTAGGTGACTTGCCAAAGGTCAAAGAGTTATATATAAGAGAAATGGGAAATAATTAAGAGAGGAAAAGAACTAGAATTAAGAGGGGTTGGAAAGGCTTCTTGTAAAAGATGGGGATTTTAGTGATGACTTCAAGGAAGGCAGTTGGCAGAGATGAGAAGGAAGGACATTCCGGGCACGGGGGACAGCTAGAGAGAATAGCCAGACTTATGAGATGGAGTAGCAAGGAATAGCAAGGATTCCAGTATCACTAGGTCAAAAAGTACGTAGCACATATCAGGGAGTAAAATGTAAGAAGACTGGAAATGTAAGAGGGATTAGGTTATGAAGGACATGCATGCCCAACAATGGGTTTTGCACTTGATCCTGGAGGTGAGAGACAACTACTGGAATTTACTGAGTAAAGGAGTAACATGGTAGAACTTGTACTTCAGGAATTGAAGGCCAAAAGGAGAATTGATGGGAGTGGGGTGAGGCTTGAGGCAAGCAGAGCCACCAGCATCCATGGGATGATGAAGCCCTGCACCAGAGAGATGGCAGTGGCACTGGAGAGAAGGGGGCTTATACAACAGATATGTACAAAATAGAGGTGGTAATTAAATTCTTGGGCACTGAAAAGAACACTAGGTGACGTAGTATAGGAGGAGAAAAGAAGATAGCCCAGGACAGAACCCTGTGGGACACCAATTGTTAGAAGGTGTGATCTGAATGAGAAGATGGTCAACAACATCAAAGGCTGCAGAGAGGTCAAGGAAAATGAGGGTGATCAATAATGTCACATGCCATAATAATGTCACACAAGCTCCTCCTATTGGGGGTCATGTGTTTCTTATTTTTTTAATTATCTGTTTTACACACATTTATTTTGTTTCTCTCACTTCTCTCACTGAACAACAACATAAAAGGAAAGTGGAATCCTCATAATAAATATGCATAGTCTGGCTAAATAAATTCCACATTGGCCATGTACAAAAACATGTCTTATTCTACCTTTTAAGTCCATCACTTCTCTGGCAGGATGTGAGTAGTATGTTTCATTTTTATTCCTTGGGCATCATGGTTTATCATTTATCAGTGTTCTAAAGTCTTTCAAAGTAATTTTTCTTTATAATGTTGTCATATGTATAAGACGTTCTCCGAGTTCTATTCACTTCACTCTGAATCAGTGCACAGAGTACCCTGCATTTTAAACTTTTTTTTTTCAGAACGTTCTCATATGCCAAAGGCTTTCAGTTTGAGAAAATAAGAATACTTTCATAAAAATATAACAAGCCAGAGCTGGAATTCCCTTAAAATTTTGGGAGCCAACTAAAATAACTAACATGTAATTATAGGAGATCTGCCAAGTTATTTGTACCCTGTAAAGTAATGTAAAACATATTGACAGCTATAGTCAGAACAGTCTGGGTTTCTGAATGTATCTGGAATAATGTAAATGAAAGCACTTCAAGACATATAAAACACAATCACATACAAAGTGATTTTATAAATCACTAACATTGCTTCTATTAATTAATAATTGAATATCTATAGCCATACCTTTGAAATACCCATTATTTCACCCTTTCTAGCTGATTTACACTCACGTTGGAGGCCCTGTATCACAAACTATTCCCAGAATTCTTACATTTCAAATTCTAGATTCAAATAAGTTGTGCCCCACCTTTGGAATATCTTCCACTCATCTCTGCTCCTCAGAAATTGTATATTCTCTGTTAATATGACTTACCAAGGTCTTTCTCTTTCTCAGTTGCTTGCTCCTTCTCTTTCCCCATGCTATCTATCCATGTATCCCCCCAATCAAATGTAAGCATTTTAAGGGTAGGGATTGTTTTGGGCATTCCCAGTCCTGGCAGAGTGCTTTGAGTGTAGTCAGCACTTTGTAAATGTATGAGTTAAACATAATTGGCATCACTATTGCTCCACTATTATGCCCAAAATGTTAAAAGACTTCAACAAAGTCCCCCCAGCACATGGGTTTCGTCGATATGTGTGTGTGTGTGTGACAGAGACAGAGACAGAGACAGAGAGACAGAGAGTGGGGGGGATTAATATTCCCTCCTTTTATTAATGGATTAGAATACATAAAAATTCAACCCCCCAAGAGGCCTAAAAAGACATAAAAGACCTGTATCATTCAGATTTTCTTTACTAGTCCTTTTATTTCGTTATTAATGTTATTTCCAAAATAAGACTATCACATAAAAAACATAATTTTGCTCTTTCCTAGTACCAGCCACTAAAATTTAATCTACAGTTTGCTATCTCTAAATCCCTAAAAGGCTCAAGTGTATGTTCCTTTAGAGATTCCTGTACTTCCTCTCTTCTGCCACAACAGTTAAATTCTGCTAGGAAAGATACTATCAGACATCCTTAACATGGAATGAGTCCAGTCGTAAGAATACCCTTCCCATTTGAGTTTAAATAAGACAAAAAAAGAGTAGATTTCCACCCCCCCTTTCTTTGTTTTTTCATTGTTGGTTTCATTTTACAGGACAAACATGTAAAGGATCCCTTTGCATTTCAAAACATTTTAATACAATCTTTTTGTATAAAAGTCAGAGTCAGTTTTCATATACTAATAAGAATATGCTCTTTAAAAAAAAAAAAAGCTAACAGAATCAATGAAGGTGAGTCTAATTGCTAAAGTATGGACAATAATTCTCTACAAATGGTTCACTCCTGTAGGAATTCCTTTTATCAATTAAAACAACATTGTCCTACTTCTTTCCAGATTATATTTGCAATAACAGCCTCTGTACAAATAAATGGTCCAAGTGGTTATTAATCCCCAGGAAGTGTTCCTATGCCTCAGCTGTATTATTTAGGTGGTGTTCTGTACATAATTTTAAATATTTAGTAACTAGCCTCATTTAATTTGTACAATTTTCCTAACATTTCAAATTAAAAATTCAAATGAATAGAAGTATTATTTAATAGTTTCTAAATATTCCCAAATAAAATAGAAATGAATGATCTTAGAGAAGGATATACTTTGCCATGAGTGTGTAATGATGCATATAATATTCATAGTTCTCACACCTGCTAACAAATGGTTTGGGGATTTTTGTTTTATTTTTATGGCATATCTGCATTAGCGAAATCCAGATCTGTTACAGTCATCATTTCTTTTCCTTTTAAGAAATGTCTTATATAATAATCCATAATTATATCATAATTCTCTGAAATTGCCTTAGAGGCTTCAGTCAAAGCCTAAAGTAGTTATCGAGACTAAAGCATAGAAATAGCCAAAGAGGCCTCAGAAAGTTGTACAATAGCAGCCTCTGGAGGTGGGCTACAGATAATAAGGAGCCATTTTATAGAAGGAGAGAAGTTACTATTTTTTTTTTTTACCCCATGAAAACACTAAGAATTTACCTGCATACTGTAGCTGGCATACTTTTCTTTTACCATACCTGCCAATCCATGCAATTCCTATGTTTGATTTTGCCCCTAGGAGTAAGCTATTGTCAACAGGGAACAGCTGTTAGCAGTTATCAGATTTTAGTCAAAATATATAGGGAAATTACTTTATGTCAATGGCTAAAAACAAACCATTGAGCAAAAACTAGGACAAATACCCCAAGACCCAAAACAATATTTTTTCTGAACCAAGAACAATATCTAAACTTCAAAAAAAATTCACCTAATCAATATGAGGTACAATCAAAACTGTGTATTTTCTAAAACTAGTAAAGCTGACCTCAAGATATTATTCAAACTGAAACTGAGACTACACTTCATTCAAAGTTTTGCTTTTATACAACTGCTTTGATTTTGTAAAAGTAACTCATCTTCTGTCAATTAACTAAGTTCCCCAATACTTCCTGTTATAATTTCAGAGATGACTTATCTTCCCATCTAATTTATCACAATTGACAGCAATTTCTAACAAGTTTCTAAGTGTCTTTATCTTACCCTTTCTGTCAGAAAGTAAGGAATTTTATATAAAAAGAATTTGAAGAGTCTGTAAAAATTCAAAAAAACTATAAACATCTTTTTTGTAGAAGAAAGAATTTTTTATAATAAAAATAACCCATTAAAATTTCTATGAATGCGTGTGTGCGTGCGTGTGTGCATGCACCTGCGTGCACTCATGCATGCATGCAGAAGGAGCAGACAAGATGGGACTGGCCAATGAGGAGACAGTCCTCAAGTTTGAATTTTATTTTTTCTTAAAGTAGGTAAAACTGTAGAGTACCTGTACCCTTGCAAAATTCTATAGCACATTAAACATACACACACAGACATATATATACTTACACATACACATATATTTATTTGCTTGTTTAAATACGGTACTTGTCCTGTGAAATGTCATGATATTAAAATGGCATATTCCTTAAAAGAAGACAATATAGATTGGCAGATCTAGTGTGAATATGGAAGAAACTTTCCTATACTTCCATCCACTGCTACTTTTGGATATGACCCAATGTTCAGGATACAAAGGAAAGAATTGTATTTAAATGTAAATTTAGACTTCACGGTTTATTCCCAAAATCTAGCCACATCAATAAACATTTCTACAGTGTCCTGGAAATTCAAAGCTGGTCTTTGACAACACTTCTAAAACTGAACCTGTATTAATATTATTGGGGGAAAGAGAATGGTAAAAGCCTAGAATGCTGTTCCACTATGTTTATTCCCATTGCTGCCCGTGCCCACCCCCACCTACCCTATATAATACATTCTCACCCTGAAGCATGAACTTCAACTGAATGATACAAAACAGGAGAGGCACCATTAGCTAACACTAAGATTTTCATATTATGAATTTAATGAAAGGCAATTACTACTAAAAAATAATTTTAAAATTCTCAAGAAATGTAACTTTTAATCAATATCCTACACTTTTATTGGTCCTTCAAAAAGGTTTATTGGATTAAATTAAAACTGAAGGAGCAACAGCCTGTATGTGTAGGACATACACTAACTTTGGCTCCAGCTTTCCTCTTTCTGATCACTAGGGAGTTTATTGCTTTTAATTTGTATAACTTGCTCATGAGATGTTTCCAAAAGCCATTAAAAACTTCCTCTCCACCTTTCCACAGTAGAAAATGCCATCTCTGTTGTGATTATTGCTGATTTTAAATTTCTTTTAACAGTTTTCTAACTACTGTACTTCTATTAAAGTGGATAAATACATTTCTGGAGAAATAATTTCTTAATCTAAAAATTAATAAACAGATGCCAAATTTTAAAAGATAAGGTAAGCCTCTGCTAACTAGATCTTCCTGTATGTTCATACAGATAAGTAATATAAACATACGCGCACACACACACACACACACACATCTGGAAGCTGAACCATTGATTTTATTTTTGTAATTTTCAAGAAATTCTGGGAAAGCTACTTCTTAATTGTGCATAGGAGTTGACCATGTAGTATTCTCCTATTATGTGTACAGTTGGTTCTGATTAGTAAAATACATAGCTCTTTCTGGACAAAGCTTAACCCAAAAATTACACCATTATGTTTAAATTATATGTAACATGGTCCCTCAGAACACTTCCCCCATCTTTTGGCTGAGAACTAAAACTGACAACTTGGATTCATACAAACTCATTTCATTGTGAATGAATCTGTCAGTTCTTTTCTTGTTTACAGGTTTTAATATACAACAGTAGTAAACATCTGAGGGATAAGAGAACATGAAAGTTACCACTTCAAGGAATTCAGTGATTCTCAAACATTTTTGGTCCATGAACCAGTTATTTCTATGAAAAAAATACCCTGAAGAACACTGTCCACAGAGGCTATTTGTAAATACAAACACCTTGCCAGAATTGATAGGCATTGCTTGTGAGAAAGACAAATATGAAACTGTGTTTTTGGTTTAATTTCATTAGTAAAAACTGTATTTCATTTAAAATCATGAATCCAGGCCAAAAATAAGGATGAGTGTGATAATCATGCAAACATAAATACTATGAGAAAGAACATGTACCATTGCCTGGATGACCAAGAGGAACAACATAATAGAGAAGGAAGGATGTTATGTTCCGACGTGGGTCAAACATGGTGAACTGCTGAAGGATTTACTTAGAAGAAAAAAATCTTTGGAATGTGAGACTATAAATATCACAGACATGTTATGTAGCATATTGTTAGTGCTGGAATTATTTTTAAAGTTATAGTAATAACAACAGCAACTAGTTAAACATCTTAAGGTACTAAGGGTTTAGCATATGCTGGTTGCGACTCAGAAGTCAGGTAAAAGGCTTCTTGAAATCTGTCAAATAAAGGAGGAATTCGGTACCAATACATTATTATTTTTTTAACATAATAGTCATGCTTAAATTATACTAAATTAAATCCCAAATAAGATGAAAAGGCAAAAATAAGCAAGCATAACCCATATTTATAGAGAAATATTCTTTTGAATTCCAAGTATTAAGATCATTTCAAACTACTGCTGTACTTAAAGTTGCAAATGGTTGTATTTTCTTTTTTTTTTAATTATTGAATAGAATTTTATTTTCCAAAATATATATAAAAACAGATTTTTAACATCAATTTTTTTTTAAGTGAGGCAATTGGGGTTAAGTGACTTGCCCAGGGTCGCACAGCTAGTAAGTGTTAAGTGTCTGAGGCTGGATTTGAACTCAGGTCCTCGTGACTCCAGGGCCGGTGCTCTATCCACTGCGTCACCTAGCCGCCCCTTAACATCAATTTTTTAAAACTTTGTGTTCCAATTTCTCTTCCTCCTCCATTCCCAACCCCCACCCACTAGAATTCAAGCGTTTCAAAATAAGTTATACATGAGTAGTCATGGAAAACATCCCCACATTAGCTAGGTTGTGAGAAAAAACAGTCCAAAAAACCCAAAACTTCAGATTGAAGAATTGTCAAAGAAGAGGGAAAAAAAAATGTGTTTCCATCTATTTTCAAATACTATCAGTTCTTTCTCTGTAGATGGGCTGTATTTTCTAAGTGAAGAAAGAGTGGTAAAGTGACTTGTCCATAGGCACCATTTGAGAAGCAGGGGTAGAAATAAGATTGCCAAGGAGTACAGAATTAACCTAAAATTGAGGTAGCCTTTCAACTGAACTTTTTCTTCACATGAAAGAGAATTGAGTTTTCAGACAAAACTTTATAAATATCTCAAAAGAAGAGGCTACTTAAATCATGGGAACTCAAAGGACCTGTCATAGGTCCACATTTGATTGGGGATTTATTTTCTAATTTATGATGTAGAGACATAGAGCCACATTTTTATTTCATTATCTTATATAATTGGCCTGTCAGCATATTTTTAGCTAAACTTTCAGGGTGGTAAAAGCGTCCTGGAATTAAGGGTTGTGAGGTTAATATCTTTACAGGTTTAATATACCTCATAATTGACTCCCTCAGGGACTTTGCCATCTTGCCCCTGCCTGGGGGACAATCCCTTTCAGCTAAAATTGTATGTCTCAGAGAATTATTTTGAAGGCAGGAGAAAGAACGATTTTATCAAGGCTGGGCTTTTTTATATCAGTACATTTTTTGTCATTATTTAAACCTCTCTGAAGGCTGATTTCCCAAACATTTACCTTACAAACAATAATAACAAAAACAAACAAACAAAAAAAGGTCTAGGTACTTAAAAAAGGAATTTATTCACTAAAAATAAACCTGGAATTGAATTATATTTAGACATGCCTGAATACCTTAATGAAAGACCGACATAGATACAAGTAGAAACAAGCAGAGTGTTTGCTAGGTCCTATAATTGGAAATCATTAGGTCCTGATTGCCTACTCTAAAGAGGGGAGTTGACAGGGATGGGAATCTGAAAGTCACTTAATATTGACTTTGAAATTTGTTATATGATTTGTTCTTGGAGTAGAGACATCTTCTGAAAATGTAAAGGCACATGTAGGTGCTTTTAATTCTAAAAAGCCATACGACATATACATATTAGAACACTATTAATTAGGTTTATTTAGGCTAATAAAAGAACTACGTATTCTCTGAACAGTCAGTCAACAAGCATTTATGAAGTGCCTACTATGTGCCAGATACTGTGCTAAGGATATAAAGAAAAGCAAAAAAAATAAAATAAAAATCCCTGCTTTCAAGGAGTTCACAGTCTAACAAGGGAGATAACATGAAAACAATTTATGTACAAATTAGATATATACAGGATAAACTGAAGATAATCAACAGAGGCAAGGCACTAGAATTAAGGGGGAATCTATAAAGGTTTGTCCTAGTACATGGGATTTTTAGCTGGAACTTGAAGAAACCAGGGAAGCCAGTGAAAATGCCTGGACATTAGAGATGGAGTGTCTTGTTCGATGAAAAGCAAGGAAGCCAATGTCACTGGATCAGAGTATGGACAAGAGATGGGGAGATATGAAATAGTAAGGTGTAAGCAGACTGGAATGGCAGGAGATCCAAAGGCTTTGAATGCCAGTGTATTTTATATCTGATCCTGAAGGTCATAGTGAACTATTGGAATTTTGTGAATAGGAGAATGGTCAGGTCAGTTCAGCAGATAGGATGATAAGATTTGGAAACAACTTGGATATGTGGTGTCAGTGCAAGTGAGGAATCAAGTCTGACACCACAGCTATGAACCTAGGTGACTGAGAGGATGGTAACAATAACCTTGAAAGTAGCAGAAAAATTGTAAAAATGGAGGGGTTTGTTGGAAAAGTTGTTACATTTTGTTTTTGATACTGAGATTGAGATGTCTACAAACTGTTCAGTTTGAGATGTACCAAAAGAAAACTGGTGATGAGTGAGTGGAAAGAGACAGTGAGAGAGACAGAGGGAAGAGAGAGAGGAGAGGAGACAGAAGAGAGAAGAGACAGAGAGAGGAAAGAATAAGAGAGAGACACAGAGAGAGTGAATAGAGATGGATACATAGATCTGAGAACCATCCACATAGAGATGATTAAATGAACCATTAGGAACTGATGGGATCATCTAGAAAGACAAAATAAAGGGAGAAGAGAAGATAGTTTAGTACAATGCCCTAGGAGATGTCCTTTGGTTAGAGGGCAAGATATGAAGTTTCAGAACAGGAGACTGAGAAGGAATGATCATCCAAATAGGAGGAGAACCAGAGAGATCCATATCATGAAAACCAAGAGAGGAGAAAATATACCAAAGGAGGTGATGATCAACAATATGAGTCTAAAGAGCAGTCAATCATCAAATAATAACAATAATAACTAGTATATGTATAACATTTTAATGTTTGCAAAGTGCTATATGAACATTATTTTATTTTATCCTCACACCAACCACGGGAGGGAAGGATTATCATTATCCCAATTTTGCAGGTGAGGAAACAGACAGGCAGAAGTTAAATATCATGCCCAGGTTCACAGAGTTTGTGTTTGAGACCAGATTTGAACTAAGTTGCATAGAATGAAGAAGATTCAAAAAGGAACACTGGTAATTTTGAAGAGGACAGCTTCATGTGAACGATGAAGTCAAAAACCAGAATGCAGAGGGTTTAGAGGAGAGTGAGAGGAAAGGACATTAGAAGCCCCTAGGGTAAATTGCTATCACAGAGAGGATAGCTGAGAAAGAGATAAGAGATATTAGACAACAGCTGGTGGTTATGGTCAGATCGATCAAGATTGGTTTCGGTTTGGGGGTTTTGTTTTATTCTTTAAAGATGGGAAGACCTACGGGTGTTTGGAGGCAGTCAGGGGACACAGTGGATAGTGTTGGACCTGAAGTCTGGAAGACCTAAGTTGAAATGAAGCCTCAGACACTTACTAGCTATGTGACCCTGAATGAGTCATTTAAATCACTCTCGGCCTCAGTTCCCTGATCTGTAAAACACAAGTTATAATAGTATCTGTCTCCCAGAGATGTTGTGTGGATAAAATGAGCTAACATTTGTAAAGTATTTTGCAAATCTTAAAGCCTACATTAATGCTAGTTGTAACTGTTACTATTATTGTTATTGTGGGTAACAGAGGAGCCAGTAGAGATTGAAGATTAGTGAGTGAGGAGAAATGATAATAGGGGGAAACAGCTAGAGAAGACAGAGGGGATGCATGCATATAGAGGTTTGTGTATATGAATGTATGTATGTGTATTGTATGTATATGTGTATATGCGTATAGACATAGATACATACACATATGTACACATTCATGCATGCATACATGCAAGATTGCCTATACACCCTATAATCCCTTTATCAGGTGCAAAATCCTCTTAGGCTAAAAAGGGAACGCTAACCAAATAAGCTAACCATACCACTGGGAGTTCAAATAGCTGGAGGAATTTCAGGAAGGAGCCAGTCAAAAGATGAAGGACTCCAGGTTTCCTGAGAGGTAAGAGAGGAAAAGAGTTTCTTTTCTCTCCCCTTTGCTGCCCCTCTATTTACCAAATCACTGGAGAAAAATAACTAGCAGGAGATAAGGCATATACCATAGCCCACAGCTTACTTTGTATATATTTATTTTCAGGCTATCTCCCCCTTTTAGACTGGAAGCTCCCGGAAGGTAGGGATTTTGTATCCTCAGCACTTACAGTGCCTGGCACACAGTAGGTGCTTAATGATTGATTGATAGTCAGTCTTTTTTTTTCCCCCGGGGCAATGAGGGTTAAGTGACTTGCCCAGGATCACACAGCTAAGTGTCAAGAGTCTGAGGCCAGCTTTAAACTCAGGTCCTTCTGAATCCAGGGCAGGTGCTTTATCCACTGCGCCACCTAGCTGCCCCTGATAATCAGTCTTAAGAGTTAAACATCACCAAGGTTTCTGGGTTATGTCAGGGACACAGGGGACAATGGACAGAAACTTTAGAAATACCCAGTTTACCAGCACTACCTAAATTTGCTTGTTTCATCTAAAGTGTGATGGTCTCTTTGCTCTATGGCTAACAACAAAAATCAACCCCAACTAGCCTACATGGTAACACATTTGGTTTCTCCAAATATTCTCTTCCCTGCATATCTCTCACCTGTCAAACCATAGAATTTATCCATCTATATATAGCAATACCATATGTTGATACACATCCCTATGCCTTACAGCATATAGGTTCATAGGATCAAAGATTTAGAGCTGAAAATCACCACAGGGGTCATCTAGTTCAACTTCAAATTTCAAAGATAAGGAACTGAGGCAAATAGAAATGATTTATGCAAGGTCACATAGCTGGGACTTGAACCCAAGTCTTTTTTTTTTTTCATTTATGGAATAAAACTAGCATTTCCATAGCATAGTACAATAAAAAAGATCATACATGAAACTGCAAATCTACACACAACTTGCTATTCTCTTCAAATATACAACAAAATTACTGTGCAAATTTCTTTTTTTTCTCTCCCTGCCCTGTGCCCAAGAGATGACTACCATTAGACACAAATAGGTAGGTAAAATTATCCTATACATACTTCTATTTATCAGTTCTTTCTCTGGAAGCAGATAGCATCTTTCTTCACATGTCATTTATAGTTAATTTGGGTTTTTATAATGGACAAAATAACTTGTTGCTCAAAGTCATTCTTAAAAAAATATTGCTATTAGAGTATATAATGTTCTCTTGGTTTTGCTCATTTCACTCTTCATTATTTCTTGTAAGTCTTGAAAATACAAGTCTTCTAACTCTAAATGCAGAACTCTTTTCTGTGTGGTACCAAATCTCTAGACTGAATTTTCTTGGATTGTTATCATAAAACAGAAGCAAAAAGGTATACTGGGGGAGGCGGGGAGAAAGCAGTTGAGTCCCTGCTCTACTCGCAATTAGTTGTATAAACATGAATGTCATATCTGCCCTCAGTGGGGGCTTCCAAGGCTCTTTTCAGGACTAACAAAATATACTGGGGGGGGGGGGGGGAGGAGAGGGTTTCAACGTGGTGAATGTTAAAATTGAAATCAAGAACCCCTCTGCTTGAGTCCTGACATTATCATTATCTCAGAGGATCATTGTGAGGGAAGCACCTTGTGAATCTTAGATTACTTTGGACATGGGGGAGCACTCTCTCTGACATTCCTTCCATTGGTCATTTATTAGCAGTGTGCCCTTGGGCACGTAAACTTCTCTGAATCAGTTTGCTCATTTGTAAAATGGGTATACTATTGTCCCTACCTACCTCACAGAACTATGCTGAACGGAGCATACTTTCAAAACTATGAGCCCAGGGGCAGCTAGGTGGCACAGTGGATAGAGCACCGGCCCTGGAGTCAGGAGAACCTGGGTTCAAATCCAGCCTCAGACACTTAACACTTACTAGCTGTGTGACTCTGGGCAAGTCACTTAACCCCAATTGCCTCACTTAAAAAAAACAAACAAAAAAACTATGAGCCTGCATCATCATTATTATTATTGCTAATTTGTAACTGAACGTAAGGGAATTGTTTTGGCTTACAGTGGAACGTAGGAGACCCATTAATATCTCAGAAGACCTTCCCAGGAAATCTAGTATAGTTTTTTAGTCTAAAATTTGGGTACTATCAAGGACAACCATCCAATACAAGGAGCCAGAAACACAGAGGCCACTCGCATACTCAACAATCTTTAACAACTCATTTCTTCGCAGAAACCTTTGCTGTTCTATTGCTCATCTTTCATTTTCTAAAAGGACCAATGACATCACGGAGCCTCAGCTGGCCATTCTAAGCAGAATGTCAAAATTAATATACTAGGGCGCAGCTAGGTGGTACAGTGGATAAAGCACTGACCCTGGATTCAGGAGTACGTGAGTTCAAATCCAGCCTTAGACACTTGACACTAGCTATGTGACCCTAGGCAAGTCACTTAACCCTCATTGCCCCGCAAAAATAATTAATTAGTTAATATACTAAATGAAGGACATATATTTCAGCATCATTGTCAGCTCTCAGTAGAAAACAATTATTATTTCTGTACATTTATAAGGGAACAGATATACTTTAAATACAGCTTTTATGGCCAATAATCTCTTTCACACAGTACACGTAATTAAATATTTTCTTGTTTACATCCTCTTGGATAAGTAATAGGCCTAATAGTCCTTGGTTCAAAAAGGGAGTATCCTGGGATAAAACAGGCTAGCTTATCTGCTGCTATGCATTCCTGGCAATCCAGATCTGCATCACCTTTTCTGAAGCAACACTCGTCAGTCTTTCCACTTCTCCTTGTTTCTTCTATACCCGTCACTCATTCTCAACTCATGTTTGGCCACCTGAGGATATGTAATTATTTCATACAGTACAGCCCAAGACTCATAAAGATCCATTCTATTGGGCAGCTAGGTAGAATAGTGGATAAAACACCTGCCCTGGATTCAGGAGGACTTGAGTTCAAATCCAGCCTTAGACACTTGACACTCACAAGCTGTATGACCCTAGGCAAGTCACTTAACCCTCCTTGCCCCATAAAAGATCCATTCTTATCTTCCTTTTTTATTTTCTTCTAGGAAGATTTATAGGTGACAATAATAAAAATTCTAAGGAGATCAAAGCAACCTATATGGTAGATAAGACCGTACAAAGACTTTGCAGAATTATTTTCATCAATAATTTGATGACTCATTGGCATAAAGCCTTCTCTTCCAATCTCCCAGAAGACATGCTGGACTTTTCCGATGATGAGTGCATCCCTGGACAGTCTGTTGCTTAAGTAGCAAAATCCAGCAATAGCTTTTAGCTCTGTTGTCAGTGAAAGTCTCTGGCTACAATTAAGGAATTCCTTGGCACAGTCTTAGAAATGACCAGTCTTCTTTTTAGTACATAATGTTATGCTAACTCTGCAAAATAGCTGGTTATCAACTGCATTTCTTCTTACACATGTCCCAATGCCAGGGTTATCAGCATGCCATAGAGTTGTTCCTGAATGACTCTCTCATGAGTGTTATCCACTCTCTCCTCGCCAACTAACTCTGTACCCCCATGTTGCAGCCTTAGGGAGATCCCAGGTTCAGTAATGGTGTAGAATGCTTTTGTGATAAAGTGAGGCTACTGTCATGTTATACTGCAACAGGATATCAAATTTAGATAGTGGTGGGAACTGAGTTTTTCTAAATTTATCTATTATCTATTATCCCCTGCACCTCTAACATAACCTTAGTGATGTCAACTACTTAGGACTGACTACCAATCAATAAAGCACTTATTATGTGCCAGACACTGCTCTTGCTGGGGATACAAAAAGAGGCAAAAACTAGCCATCAAGGTGTTTCCAGTCTAAAGGGGGAGATAGCATACAAATAAATACATACAAATCAAGCTGTGTGCTATGGTATATGCCTTTTCTCCTACTAGTCCTTTTTCTCTTGGTAAGTGGAGGGGCAGCAATATGACATCATGACAACAACAATACAGGAATGTTGTGATATACTGATGTTTTACAGTGATGTTATTTCCTGCTTTTTTATATCTGTCATTCAAGAAAAAGAACATCTGCTGTACTCTACTACATTAGAATATTGGATTTCAATCAATCAATAAACATTTACTAAGCACCTACTATTTAATTGTGCGCTCCTTAAAGGTAAGGGGCTGTCATTTGCTTCTTTTTGTATCAGTGTTTTTGTTCAGTGCCTAATAAGTGTTTATTGACTGACAGTAATAATGTTAAAGTAGGGGGCAGCTAGACACAGTGGATAAAGCACTGGCCCTGGATTCAAGAAGACCTAAGTTCAAATCTGACCTCAGATACTTGACACTTACTAGCTGTGTGACCCTGGGAAAGTCACTTAACTGTCACTGTCCTGTAGTAATGATGGTGATTTTAGATTATATTTCCAGAAGTACACAACTTTGAGACCAGAAAAGATTCAAGTGAGCCCCTCACCATCCATGTATCACAGAGAGATTCTAAATAAGCACTTCAGGCAACTTTCTCATCAGTTTTGATCAGGGAGACCTGCCATCATCCAGAATACCTTTTTTCCCCTCGTTTCACCTGCCCCATGACCTTCCCCTGACCAGGGAAACACCCATAATTCATTTGAGACTACCAAGAGGCTGAACTTTCCATTCCCAGGAACACTCTTCTCTCTTTTTTCTAACTTTTCTTACTCCCTCCTCCAATGCTAGGCTACTGAGAACCCACATAGGCTTCTTTACTGCTACTGGATAAGATGGGAGTCAATAATCCTTTTAATAATAATAGTAGG
The DNA here is from genome assembly GCF_019393635.1 of Dromiciops gliroides. NCBI lineage: Eukaryota > Metazoa > Chordata > Mammalia > Microbiotheria > Microbiotheriidae > Dromiciops > Dromiciops gliroides. Next base: position 314,947,250 of record NC_057863.1, on the reverse strand, counting down.
GGGGGCAGCTAGGTGACCCAGTGGATAAAGCAACCCGCCCTGGATTCAGGAGGACCTGAGTTCAAAGCCAGCCTCAGACACTTGACACTAGCTGTGTGACCTTGGGAAAGTCACTTAACCCTCACTGCCCTGCAAAAAAAAAATTAATAATAATAATAATAGTAGTAGTAGCTAGCATCTATATAGCACATTAAGGTTTACAAAGGCCTGCGTATATTATCTCCTCTGATCCTCATAACAACCATCTGAACTAGATGCTGTCATCATCCTTTTACATTTGGGGAAACTGAGACAGGGGTTAAGTGACTTGCATAGGTACACATAGCTACTAAGTGTCTGAGGCAGGAATCAAACTCTGGTATAGCCTGACTCCAAATCCAGCATGGTAACCACAGACCACCTGGCTGCTGGATCATCCCTTTACCCTGCCACAACCTCCAAAGGTCCTTCATGCCTTAATGTCTGCATTGCCTCCATACCCTCCAAACCCAATCTGCCCTGTGGATGTAAACGACAGAACCTTCAGTCTTGTCTTCTGTCCTGCTGTCACCCTCCCAGAAACTTACAGATCTTTCCCTCCTCCTCACAATTGTACTTTTTTTTCCCCCCCGGAGCTAGTTACCTCAGTTAAGAGTGTGAGCTCATTGAGAGCCAGAACTACTTTTTTTTTTGTTTCTAACCCTAGCACTTTTACACAGTCCTTGACACATATGAATGACTTAATAAACACTCTTTTTAATTCATTCATTCAATACTCTGATGCCAACTCCATATCTGTATAACTATTTCATTGTACCATCATATCTTTCCAAATTCAATGACGTTATAGATAAATTCTTACGACTAGAATACTTCTGATGCTATAGAAATAAAATCTATCGTATTTATCAGAGATAGCAAGGTGGCATATGGGATAGAGCACTGGGCATGGAGTCAGTAAGACCTGAGTTAAAATCTGGCCTCGGGCACTTACTAGTTCTGTGACTCTGGACAAATCACTTCACCTCAGTTAAATGAGGATGATAATAATATCACCTACTCAGAAATTGCTGTGAGGGCCAAATAAGATAATATTTATAAAGTTCTTCACAAAGTTCCTGGCACATACTAGGTGCTATGTAAATGCTTACTCCCTTCCCTCTTCCCTTCACCATCTGGTAAGCCTTTTGGAGTAAAGGAGACAAAGCTTGGGACATTATTCCTAATCCTTTCTCCATTCTAGATAAGTGGGACTCTGAAGACACTACAGATACCAGCAAGGTCTTTAGAACTATAGACATTACCTCACGTTCTTGCTAATGGCTTTTCATTCCATGGTAAGGTCAGTCAAGCATGACTGGAAGGTGTAGGTTGATTCCCCCACCCCCACCCCCACCCCCCAGTGTTGGTGGCAAAGCCTGTGTTCAGTTGATTCCGTTGATTATTAGAGTACAGAGTTAATGAGACTGAGGTCACTGGGAAGTAGTATGGCACTGTATTAAGAGCTGCAATCTGAATCGAAAAGCTGAATGCTGTTTCAAATCTGTACTAAGTCTATGACCCTCGGCAAGTTATTTGACCTTTGCAGGCCTCAGTTTCCTCATATGTAAAATAAGGGCTTTAGACTGTGATAACCCCCTGTACTTGTTTTATTTTATTTTTTAACAATTTTATCCACTCACAAAGTAGCTTTCATAAATGTTCAGAAAATAAGTAGGATGCACAAGTTCAAATTTTCTCCCTTAGGTATTCAGGAAAAGTTTTCACCTTTTGCCAATAGCTTTAAAAATAGGGAGGCTGGAGAAAGGAACAGGGGATAGAAGTGGGTGTATGGGAGGTTGGAGGGTAGCCAACAGGAAAGTCTCCTGTAGTAGCAGAAGCATGACAATGTAAAAATAACTCGCAATTATTTAATGTCTACTATGTGCCTGGCACTGGGCTATAAACCCTTTAAAATATCATGTCATTTGATCATCATAGCAAGCCTGCAAGGTAAGTGCTATAAACAGGCCCATTTTATAGCTGAGAAAACTGAGGCTAACAGAGGTTAAGTGACTTGCCCAGGGTCACACAGCTAACGTATGTGTGTGTGTGTGTGTGAGGCTGAATTTGAACTCAGGTCTTCCTGACTCTAGGCCAAGAGTTCTATTCACTGCAACTCCTAGCTGCTATTGTGACAAGATTATTGGACTTGGAGTCAGGAAGAGTTGAGATAAGATCTCATAACTAACACTTATTAGCTGTGTGACCCAAGACAGGTCACATAAGCATACTGTGCCCCAGTTTTCTCATCTAAGGAAAAAAAGAGTGTTAGACTTGATGGTTTTTAAACCCATGCTCTTTGATCTTGTGAACTAGGGAACTAACTGGTCAAGTACTTGAGAAAAAGTCTATCTTAGCAGTAAATTCTGTCAAATAGCATCCTAAACCTTGCTTATTACAGCATTAACACTATAAATACAATTAAATGGGTCCCTAATATTAATGGTAAAAAAGTAATCATTTACCTATCCTCAAAATTAACTTAATAATTTAATCTAATTTATCCTAAAAATGTGTTTAATAAGGAAATAATGCACAGCTATTTAAGTCAAAAGAATCAAGCCTCATAGTTTATTTCTGATAAGGAAGATATAGGAAAAAAGATATGGACTTTGTGAAATATATACTGCAGCATGCATCTCTGGAGTGAGGAGAATTAATCATGATTCAGGAAGAAAAAATCTAGTGCATTCACAAAAGCCTCTCTCATAACACACACACACACACACACATATACACACACACATATACACATGTGTGTATATGTGTACATGTCTATATGTTTATGTACACCCACATACACACGTGTGTTTATATATACACACATGTATACATGCATACATATGCGCGCAGGCACACACACACACACACCCCTATGCTGAGTACCAAACATTTTGTCCACTGACCTAGCAGAAGAGTACCTTCCCCATGTCAACAGATTCACTTAAAGGAAATTCATGGGGAAAAGGTAATAGATAGCTTGAACAGGTATATATTGGTGTGTGGGGGGGGGGGGGGTATACACACACCCTCACCCACACCCACATACCCAAACACACATATATAGGCATATATAGTGAAATAGGTGTGTGTGTGTGTGTGTGTGTGTGTGTGTATAAATATATATATATTAGATAAACCAAAGTTCTGAATGAAAGTGGGTATCATATATTGATTGAAAGATCCTGAAAATATGATTCCCAGGTTTCTTGAAGTGGTAATAAATTAATCTTTTCTTTTCCTTCAGTTTTAAGACATCCTGCCCTTCTAAAAAATTGTTGCAATTGAAAATTTAAATGAATTGAAAAAATTACATTGTAAGAAATGTTTGAGAATTTCAACATCCAATGAAATCAAATAACTGTAAGTGTTGCCAAATCAAGGTGGGGAACAACTCCCCTAAATCTTCATAAATTGAAACTTGGAAATTCTAGGTAGTACCCATGAAAAATTAAAATACATTACCTAAATGAACCTCAGCCTCTTGAGTTGCTAGTATCATGTTCAGCAAATCAAGTCAGGAGTCCTTCCGTGGAATAATTAGGTAATATTCTGTGTTCTTTTTCATTTCAATCATAAGAAAATAGAGGAAGCAAACATTGCTGAACACAGTGCATTTGTGTATGCACATACTAATGTTCACTGAATTTTATTTGGAATCGAATTTAACTTAATTTCTTCATTCCCAATGAATTTGAATTAACAAAATATGGAGCCCTCCAGTGGCCAAATACTTGTATATCACTATGGCTACTGCGATAAGCTTCAGTGTACTGTGGGCCATTTCCTGGTGTGCAACAAGTTTTTGCTTCACATTTTGTAAGGGAAAAGTTCAAACCCAACCAGATTTCCTACCAACCATTTAAAAAAGTAATTAAAATGATCACTGAGTATAGACACTTCAGGAAGGTGGCATCGTAATAATATTAAGTGTCATCACTATTATTGTAAAGAGCCAGAAAACCTCATCTAAAACATTTCGCAAATCAAAATACAAACTAGACATAGCTAAAAGTAGAATAAATAAAAATAGTCAAAGTACAATTTAGAAAGCTTTTCATTCTTTTCTACTTTGTAATCATTAAAAATTAGTTGTGCATACGATTAAGTTACTAAGTTACATAATAACTCTAATCATCACCCCTAAAAATAAGATACATATTTGCTTACATTCAGTGGACATTTATCACTATTATCAACATTTAAATTATTCTATTACTAAATGCAAAATCAAAGACCAGTTTACCTCAGAAAGATTCTCATACACACACAAAAGTGATTAGAATTTAAAATGCCTGCTAACATAAAAGTGATCAAAACATACTTTTTTTTATTTGTTTGTTTGGGGGTTTGTTTTTTTTTTGGAGGCTGTTAAGTGGCACAAGGCTGAAGCACAATGCTGGGAGTTAGGAAGACCTGAGTTCAAATCCAGGCTGAGACACTTACTGGTGGTGTTAACCTAGGCAAACTGATTATTCTATCAGTCTCAGTTTCCCCATGAATAAAATGAAGATAATAATAGCCCCTCCCTCTCAGGATTGTAGTGAGATTCAAATGAGATACTTATAGAACACTAGCACAGTACCTGTCACATAGTAGGTGCTATAAAAATGCTTTTGTAGAGGGCAGTTAGGTGGTGCAGTAGATAGAGCACCTGCCCTGGATTCAGGAGGACCTGAGTTCAAATCCCACCTCAGACACTTGACACTTGCTAGCTGTATGACCCTGGGCAAGTAACTTAACCTTCACTGACCCACCAAAAAAAAAAAGGGGGGGGGGGGGGGGGAGAAATACTTTTGTACTTCATTCTGCTTTATTAATTTGTGTTGAATAAACAAGTAATGAATTCATTACTTTCACAATTGCTCAGAATTGCTGCATATAGCCTTCCTTTATCAGCACTGCCTTAATCACTGATTACTACCACATGATACCTAGCTAAAAATTAATTCCGTTTATTACTGAACCAACAAGTATAGGTACATTCTCTGTATTTCCCTCATAATACCAATCTCTTCTCCTAAAGACATGAATGCAGTTTCCTTTGTATCAGGGGAACAATGAGAAAAATGCATCTGACTCTGAATTTCCATAGAAAGTAATCAGAACAAAGAGGAGAGACCAAGATTTTAATTTACTATTTATTAATCACTCTTCTATTTCACCCAAAGGGTAAACCAGAAAGCACTAGAACAAGCTAATTTTGAGCCCAAACTAAGAATATAAAATGGTGAGCCTCTCTCATCCTTTATGATGCCATAATGAGGTGGTGCACTTAGGATGGTACAAACCTATTTGACATACCTTTCAGGACTCTCCACCTCAACTTTGTACTGAGGTTATGGTTTGTTATATTCCCAAATTTGTTGACAGAACATGCTTCTTCAAAGCTCACACATACCGAGAGCCTTTCTTCCATCACCCGATTCAACCTTCCCCAACTTAAAACATTTTTTAATTTTTTTAATTTACCCAAGAACTTTTTATTTTAAAAATTATTTACTATCATTTTATATTAATTATCATATTAATAATTTTTTTCATTTTACTTTAAGACTAAAAGCTGTTATCATGGCTGATAATAATTACTAAAATTGATATAGCACTTTAAGGTTCATGATGTGCTTTACTTACATTAATTTATTTGATCCTAGCAATGACACTGGGAATTAAGTGTGTTCTTTTAAATCTCCATTTTACAGATAAGGAAAGAGAGCTCTGAGACATTAAGTGACATGCCCAAAGTCACACAGCTAATCATGTGTCTGAAGTGTTTCTAACCAAGTCAAGGATGCTATCTATGCCTTTGCTCCCTGACAAGAGGCATTATGCCTAAATCAATTCATCATGAGAATTAGCCAAGAAGAGACACCTGAGACTCTCATCCCCAGAAAATATGGAGAGCAAGGAGAATTCTGCAGTGAACTGTAAAAAGCAAACTATGATTTTCTTTCTGTCAGTGGCTGAATAATAGCTACATATGCACTAAGAATAATTTGGTCTCTACCCTAGAGAAGTTGAAAGGGCAAAATTTATGCTTCTTTACTTTTCAGGTTATCAGGAAGAACTAAGTGTTCCTGGAAAGAATGGGGGCGGGGTGGAGGGGAGGGAGTGCTTCAAATGAAAAGATAAGGAAGAAAAAAGAATCTAATGAGACAGGGTAATCCTAACCTCAGCCGGGAAAATACAGAGAATGTGAGAAAAGAAGGGAAGAATGAAAACCCAACACTTGGACTGGTCATAGGTCCACAGCTCTGTTGGCTGGAGTTGGGTGATGGGTATGGGCGGAGAATGACCATCTGGAAAAGGCAGCTTTTGAACTCCAAAGAATGACTCCATATTGTTGTTGTTGCTGTTTGTCAGGGTGATGTCATGGCTTGCACTGAATTGGATTTTTAAGTGAGAGAGGGCTGTTCAGGGTCACCAACTTCACTCTCTTCTCTGGGGCGATGATATGAATTCACAGAGGCTTTCAAGGAATCCAGAAGAAAGGACAAGAAGTAATGTCCCCAATGAAAATTATACCTATGTATCTTCTTGATATAAACAACAGGGAGGTATATCATCTTGTGAGAGCACAGAACTAAGGCATGATAGCAAACAGCCCCCAAACTTGTAAATTTTGAACACCTTAGGCACCCCTAATGATTTGTCTGGGGACAAATATAATAAAATAGTACAATGGATAGAGCACTGGTCCTGGATTCAAGAAAACCACAGTTCAAAACCAGTTCAAACACTCACTAGCTGTGTGTACCTGGGGAAGTCACTTAATCGCTGTTTGCCTCAGTTTCCTCATTTGCAAAATGGAGACAAAAATAGCACCCCAGGGTTTTTGTGAATATCAAATGAGATAACAATTATAAAGGCCTTGACACACTGCCTAGCATATAGTAGGTACTATATAAATGTTGGCTACTATCATTATTACTATCCAAACACAAGAAGGTAAATTTGACCTTATAGGTCTATCACTGGGCCTTGGCAGGATAGGCTGCATGACCAGAAGATGGCTCTTAATGTGCATACCTAATGCAAAATGAACAGAACAAAAAAGGGGAGAGTGATAGAGTATCACTGGATATTAAGGCATGCCTCTGAAAGCAAGGAGCCAGCACATACAAGCTTGGCGGATAGGATATGTACAAGAAGTGGATTTGTCATGGGAATAAACTACACATTATCTGAATAAAGGGCATAAATAGATATAAGGAAATTGGTCACAAACCTGGTATACAAGCATGCCCTAAGTAGTGATGAGTAACTTCAATTTTTTCTTCAAAGCAAATGATAAATTTTTGCCTTTCTGCAATGATAATTTCCTTCTTCAAAAGGTAGAGGAGAGGGGGCAGCTAGGTGGCGCAGTGGACAAAGCACTGACCCTGGATTCAGGAGGACCTGAGTTCAAATCCAGCCTCAGACTCTTGACACTTACTAGCTGTGTAACCCTGGGCAAGTTTCTTAACCCTCACTGCCCTGCAAAAAAAAAAAAAAGAAAAAAAAGGAGGGGGAAAAAAAAAAAGGTGGAAGAGGTATTAGTAATCTATCCTAAGAAGCTAGGAAGACCTTGAAGGTCTGGGGCCTGGAATCTCCAAGATCCAAAGAAGACTAATCTTGGGAGTTGTGGGTCAGCTCAGGAACCCAGGTGAAATAGGGTAAGCCCAAGTACATATACCACTTCACTCAGATTCACGACAAGAGGCAGAGCCTGGCAAGGGCACAAAGACTCAACTGAGGAACTATAAAGATGAAGAGATGTTACATGAAAAAACAATGGATCAATATGAAAAATTGTAAAATGCCAGCTTAGAAGGAGAAAGTAACTGTGTGACAACTGCAAGGAGAAACTTAAAGGGAGGAAAAAAAGGATTTTCTACAAGGATTATATGAATACCTAGAAGAAATGAAGCAAAAGATAAAAAAGGAAACAAAAGCTCTGGATGAAAGAAGTAAAGGAAGAATGAGTAAAAGTGGCAAAGTTTTATGAAATAAAAAGAATTGCTAAAAGCTAGATTAAACCAAACAGGAATCAATGACTCCATGAATTAGCTAGAAATACTAGTACAAAATCAAAACAATGGAAAAAAATAGAACAAAATGTAACATATTTTATTTTTTTAAATGACCTGAAAAACAGGTTAAGGAGATATAATTTACTGTACTCAATGAAAATCATTTTTTAAAAAAAGCTTGGAAATTATATTTAAAGAATTTATAAAAGAAAATTTCCTAAATATTATCATCCTAAATACCTAGCATTTGTCTACCATACTAAATGGATTACAAACATTATCTCATGTGATCTTCACAACAACTCTGCAAGTTATTGCTATTATCCCATTTTACAGTCAAGGTTATAAAGGTTAAGTGAATTGGCAGAGATCACACTGCTAGTAAATGCCTAAGGCCACATCTGAACTCAGGTCTTCCTGAATCCAGGTTCAGCTGGGTGACACCTAGGGGCCAACCAGAACAAGAGGGCAAAATGAAAGAATCTACTAATCACCTCCTGAAAGGAACCTTTCGAGGTTTGTCAAAGCTAAAATCCATAGCTTCCACTTCAAGGAAAAATATTATAAGCACATAGAGACAATTCAAATAGAAGACTAAGGAACCAAAGTTAGGATTACACAAGACTCAACAGCTTCTACTATAAATGAAAAGAAATCTTAGAATACAATATTACAAATGGCAAAAGGTAGAGTCTTACAAACCAAGACTAACATAAGCACTGTAAAACTAATTATAATTCCCCAAAGGAGACAAAAATGGACCTTTAATGGAACACAGGCCTTTCACCTTCTTACCCTGGCTCCTTACTACTCCTCTGCCATTCCACATACTCAGTCCAATAACACTGGCTTCTTTGATGCTCTTCAAAATAGCGCTCCATCTCCTGATATTATGTGTTTCCACTGGCTGTCTCAAATGCCTAGAATTCATTCATTTTGCCTCCTGATTTTCCTGGCTTTCCAGTCTCTGCCCAAGTCCCAAATTCTACAAGAAGCCTTTCCTGGGCCTTTTTAATCTTAGTGCCTTCCTTCTGAGACTATACCCCAGTTTATCCTGAATATATTTTGCTAGTACAAGGTGGGCCAAAAGTCACAAATATTTAATAACTCCTTTATTTTTTGTTTTTAATTTACAATATCATAGCATATACATATGTGTGTGTGTGTGTGTGTGTATATATATGAAACAAATTTACTTTACATGTGAAAACTCAAGTCTCATAATTGGTTAAAAAAAAGAAGAAAAAGAAAAAATAGTTATTAAAACATCAGACCCCTTTGTGACTTTTGGCCACCCTGTACATTCTTGTTTACATGGTTTCTCCCCCATTACACTGTAAGTTCCTTGGGAGCAGGAACTGTTTTGTTGTCGTTGTTGTTGTTGTTGTTGTTGTTGCTATTTTTGCGGGGTTTTTTTTTTAGTTTTGTTTCAAGGTTTTTATTTTGTTTTGTTTTGCCTTTTCTTTGCCTCTCCAGCATAGTGCCCACTGTCACATGATAGCTGCTTAATAAATGCTTATAGACTGAATGGAAGATTGACAAATTCAAGAGTCAAAGGAAATACAGAATAGTAAATTTATCAAAGCAATTGTACTGGGATGCATGATGATCTGGTACTAACACTTTAACAGGGAGGAAGAAACAAGTGTTTTTTACAGAAGCATAATATCTTCAAAAGGTACTGAGGAAGTTAAATATTAAAGCAGAAGTACTGGGATTAGATTTGCTCTGTTCTGAGGGGAAAGTGAAAAAGGGTAAAAGAAATAAATACACTACTATAGGAAAGAGAAAAAAGGGATGGAACTTGCTTTTTTTCTCATTATCGGGGTGCATGTGAATATACAAACATAGGAAAGTGCTAGGAGAAGCAGGCATCAGATGAACATCATCCTTATCTGAAATGGGCAAAAAGGAATTGAACACGGTCTGAAGAGGCAGAGGAGGAAAGGGAAAGAAAGGGGGCCTAAAAGGTGTGACTCAATTGGTGCATGGCCGAACAAATTGTAGTATATGATGTAACGGAATATTATCTACCATAAGAAATGGCAAAAGATGATTTCAGAGAATCCTGAGTAATACAAAGTATATGAACCGACACAGACAAAAATGAACAGAATGAGAAGAACAATTTATATAAGGACACAAATGTCAAAAATAAAAACAACATTGAAAGACTTAAGAATTATGATTGAGGGGGCAGCTAGGTGGCACAGTGAGTAAAGCACTGGCCCTGGATTCAGGAGCACCTGAGTTCAAATCCAGCCTCAGACACTTGACACTTAATAGCTGTGTGACCCTGGGCAAGTCACTTAACCCTCATTGCCCTGCCAAAAACAAACAAACAAACAAACAAAAAAGAATTATTGACCATACCCCTGTAGGACCTATAGTAAAGCATATTCCCCTAATCCCCTAACACAGAGAGAAGGATTCAAGATGGAGATAGAGATATACATTTTTGACAATGACCACTGTATAGATTCATTTTGACTCCCTATATTTATTTACCATAAGTTTGTTTTTTAAATCTTCCTTGGTGGGTAGCTAAGTGGCACAGTGGATAAAGCACCAGCCCTGGATTCAGGAGGACCTGAGTTCAAATCCAGCCTCAGACAGTTGGCACTAACCAACTATGTGACCCTGGGCAAGTCACTTAACCCTTACTGCACCACAAAAACAAAAACAATAAATCTTTCTTGGCATTTAATTGTGCAGTGGGTCATCAGGAAGAAGTGGGATTAGCAATATTGAAGCCCCCAAAATACTTTTAAATGCACAGAAGGAAATAGTAATGCATGGTGGTTCTGAAAGTAATATGTAGAATTTATTATTACTTTTTTTAAAGGAAGCAGTATGGAAATTCATATGGAAATGTCCTTGGGGGGTGGGGGGAGAGTTTTAAGTTCAAAATGAAAAAATTAAGTTGTCCCAAAATGGAAGACTTCTGAGTAGTAGCTATTTGATCACATAGTGGGAGTGCTATATACAGAATTCCTCTTTAGGTAAGCTTTGGAGTAGATTGCCTCTGGTGTCCTTTAATAACCATCTCTCTGTGATTCTGCTGCCTATTACATAAAGCACACATTGCCTAAATGACAAATGATCATATCCTGCTGTCTTAAAGGATTAGTATATTAAAGACAGCCTGAAAATGAATGTAACTAAAGGAAAAGACATCCATCTCAACAGCCCAGCCCTTTCCTTCCCAAGGTTGCTGACGAACAAGAGATTGACACTACAGTAGACAAGGTATCCAATTTATCAGAATGCTCAGTTGTTAGTGCTGGATTTCAAAAGCAAGGAATGTTTCATTCAATCAAAATGTATTACTTCTCTGAAATTTCTTCCATAAGGCAAATATGTTTGCATATCCCACTAATTCAATTAGTGTTTCAGATGAGGCTAATGTTTTAAAACCTGAATAATTCAACTTCAACAGAATTTGAGGAAAGAATTTAATGAAGAATGCAACTAAGTGTCTCTACTACAGTATGTCCTATTCAAAGCCTCACTGAGCCATGGAAGTGACCCTGGATTCTCCAAGCCTAAGCTAACAGAGCTAAAGAATGTGCAGAGTAACCACCCTGATGAAATCATGGATTTTTCTGTATTTGGTGTTTTTTTTTTTTGGCTACTAGAGATCCCTTAACTGTCCTTGTATCAATATTTTTAAATTGGAGATGGAGGAGATCCCTAAATAGTGTTTTGTTTTGTCCAGAATGCTGAAAGTCAAAGGCTTCAACTATAGTGTATGAAGAATGAAAATTAGTTCATGCATGGATTCTCACCCAACCTGTCCCCTATCCTAACCTAAACCCAGCATGTAAACCACAAAACTACAGTGGTACTCAGAGTGTTAAATCCTTTATCTACCTCATAACACTACATACAAGCAGGTCCATACTGAAGTTATCTCAACTGATGAGATTTTTTTTTTCCTTTTGAAAACCCATTCCAATCTTTTTAAAATGCTATCAAAATATTCTAATTTATACCCTCAAGGATGCAGTTTTAAAAATCCCTTTTCTTCTGTTTCATCCTTATCGTGTATTACGAGTAGCTTTATACAATCCTCTCTGTAATCTTATATCATCAATACCCTCCAGACCACAGAATACTAAGCCATTTGATACACATACCATGAGCTCATTCATTCAGCAAACATTTATTTTCTTCTGACATCTGAGGTCCTTAGGGGTGGTGAATGAAGAGCTAGTCTGAGAGACAAGATGATCTGGGTTCAAGTCTCATCTCTGACAAATACTAGCTAGGTGGCTTTGGACTTAACCTCTCAGTGTCCTAAGGAATTCTCTAACACTATGAATTGCAGAAAAGATGCCCGCTAGCTTTGGCATAGGGAATCACAGATCCAGTCCCTATCCCTGTGACAAATTAGGCTGGGGCACCATGAAAACATCTGAGTAATGTGCTACTATTCAATGTTCTGCACCTGGTAACCAAAGGAAGAAAATTCTGAAAGGTCTAAAGCAGTGGAGAGGAACCATCTGATGCCTCCTCCAGGAAGCACTCTAGCTAGTGAAGTCCAAATGCTAATGTGTCAAGAAGGTGATTTGGCCTACTGCCCTCAGGCACACAAGCCAGAAGCTGATAATCCTCTATCAAAGTTATTTTTATCCAAGGAAAGTCATTAGACAAACTAAAGAGTTTTATTTAGCAGAATTCTTAAATCCCTCAACTTGAATTGGGATTTTCACTGTGAAGAGGAATTTGCTTGGTGAGCATTTTACATGGGGACAATAGTAAGGAAAAGCCTTAAACCTTTTTTTTTAAATTATGAAAGAAATACGGATGGCAAAATTCAAATGAATTTTAAAGCGACAAACCATTAAGACTGTGAATTCTAAGAATCACAAAACCACACAAATCTAACTTTTATTTCATTCCCAAGATGATTTAAAGTTGTGTGGCTTCAATTCATGGAAATTCTACATCTCCTGACAATAAAAGTCATTGAGACATACCCAGAGGGCAATGGAGAGGCCCTTAGTAGGCATGAGCAGGGAGAGATATATTGTCAACAAAGAAATGTGCAGAGGATGTAGCATAAAGAATATCATCAGAAATGTGCACTTAGAAATGAAGGTAGGGGGAACACACCATAAGAGTCTGCAATGAATGAACATGGCAAGAGAGCTACACCACCATACTAGGTAAGATCCCCTTGAGATAATTTGAGACAACCTGGATGAAAAGGATTCAGCGCTAAGTTGTGATCTTCCTCACAGAATGGATCACATATATTTGATAATAATAGCTAACATTTACATAGCACCTACTTTGTGGCAAGCACTGTGCAAAGCACAGTGAATGAATGAATGAATGAATGAATGAATGAAGATGTATTAAGCATTTATGCTTGTGATTTTGTTATCTCTGACACTTTGCACAGATCCTCACAAATTATTGATAAAGAAAAATTGCAAGAATAGAACACAAAGGATGCAGGAGATAAATTTCAGAACTTCAATACCAAATAACAGATACTATAAGCAACCGAGAAAAAAAAATAGCTATGAAGGAAAGTTACTTTTCACAGCCTATGAAACCAAAGAAGTGTATGAGAAACCAAAGAAGTCACTGGAATATGCTGTTCTAAAAAGCACATGTACAAAGCCTTGTGCAAAGCACCAGGGATACAAGTAGGAAAAGTCCATATTCTCAAGGAACTCCCATTCTGCTGACAGAGATAACAAATATGGAAAGTTTCATCTCACAGTCAGTTAGAAAGGTCTCATAGTCCTTAGAGTTGAATGTCAAAGCAGATTATAATGCCTCATCTTTAATGTCATTTCCACTGATAAAATTGTATCCATTTCGATTGCTGAACCATTTGACAGTAGTAACCAAGGTCTTTGGTAGCACAAATTTTCATCAGTAGTTAGAGCTGTGGTACCTACAGAAGTTGCTGGGCTCTGACTGACTCAACTTCCCAGGAAGATGATTAAGTGTGGGGCACTGGGCTAGAAGTATTACTATTCCCAAGAATGCTGGGTTCAGGGTCTTCAGCCATCTCCATCAGCATTAGTGACTATAAATGTTTAGTCCACAAATAATGGAAGAATAGAATTCAAAATAGACTACACAGTGTGTTGAACTCCATTTTTAGCTGAACCACTTCTTGAAGGGAACATTTCAAATAGGATTTGTGATATTGGTAAGGATTAGACTAAGTGACTTCTGAGTTTCTTCCCAACTCTAGGATTCCAAGTGTCTGAAATGTAGGATATGTGCTGGAAGGATGGTATAAATTTTTGTTTTACCTCAGCAACCTCTGTCTGTAAATTTTTCTTTAGTTGAAATCATACTGCTATGTGAAAATATTTAGTTTCTACTATTTAATAGCTATAATGTCTAATTTCTTGTTTTCAATTAATTTCCCCAAGAGATTCTTAATTGGAAGGCAGCTGGGTAGCATGGTGGGTGTAGTGCTAATCCTGGAGTTAGGAGGACCGGAGTTCAAATTTGGCCTCAGACACTAGCTGTGTGACCCTGGGCAAGTCACTTTACCCTCTTTGCCTCAGTTTCTCCATCTGTCAAATGACCGGGAGAAGGAAATAGCAAACTACTCCAGTATCTCTGTCAAGAAAACCCCTCATGGGATCAGGAAGGGTCAAACATGACTAATAGACTAAAAGAACATTTTCTTAATTAGACACAGGAATTCTGACATGTCTCAAATATTCTAAAACAACCTACAATAGCAAGTCTTAATTAAACTATTTCCAAATATCCATAGTTGTACCTCTATCAATGCAGGATCCATTCCAGTGACTGGATGAAATAACTCAGAGGCATTAAGGAAGTATTTACATATCAGATAAGGATTTTTCTACAAGTAATTCACCTTTGACATACAACCAAAGCCGAAGGACTAGGTATGGTAAAAGTCTGGAATTTCCTCTAAGACATAAAGCAATCTTTTTTTAGTTTTACTAAGTCAAAAGGGACACTAATTAAAAACCTATTAGCCCAGAGAAGAAGGCACATTAAAACTATGTTAGTAGAGATGAAAACTGGTACAACCATTCTGACAGGCAGCTGGAAATGATGCTAAAAAAATTATTAAAATGGTTGTACCCTTTGACCTAGAAATCTTTGCTAGGAATGACTCAAAAGAGGTCACAGACAGAAGGGAAAAAAAAGTTCCCATATATACTAAAGTGAGCAGCTAGTTAGTGCAGTGGACAGAGCACCAGACCTTGAGTCAAGAAGACCTGAGTTCAAAAACAGCCTCAGACACTAACTGTGTGACCCTGGGCAAATCACCTATTTGCCTCAGTTTCCTCACCTGTAAAATGTGGAGAAGGAAATGACAAACCACTCCAGTATCTTTGCCAAGAAAATCCCAAATGGGATCATGAAGTGTTGGGTCACAACTCAAGAAACTGAACAACAAACAACAAATATACTCAAGTGTTCATTGGAACACTTTTTTTCTGGTAGTAAAGAATAGAAAAGAAAACAGGTATCCATTGATTGGGGAATGGCTAAACACATTGTAGTACATGAATGGAATAGAATATAGCTACTCCCTAAGAAATAACTAAAATGAAGAATTCAGAGAAGGATAAGAATTACCACAATGATGTAAACTAAAAGAACAAAAATTAAGGCAAAAACAAAAAAGGTGAATTTTCTGTAATTATAATGACCAATCTAGGCTTTAAAGATGAGTTGGAAAACATGCATCTCTTTTTCTTCATCATAAAGGCAAGGGAATGCTAGTTTGAAATATTATATATCTTGTTAGATGCCACTGATATGTCCTTCGGTTTTGCGAGTTTTTTCTTTTTCTTTTTAAACTGGTGATACAAAAGAAGGCTCACTGGGTAGATAATGGAAGAGGGATATATTTAAAAAAAATAATCTATTTTAAAACATCAATAAAATGAGTAAAATTATTAGCTCATTTAGGAATTTACTACAGGAGACTAAAAGAGGAGTTTCCTACTGATTCCTAAGAGAAGCATAAAGAGGCTGGGAAGAGAGAATCCTGTGGCACCAGGCATGGGACAAAAAGAAATACAGGACTTGAGGAGGAGGGGGGAGTGTCTCACTCCAGAAGCAAAAAGGAAAAAGAGATGAGTCAGTGAAAGAGAATAGCTAAAACAGACCAGTAACTGGCTTATGTTTCATTTAAGACCAAGGTTACCTCTTACTACCTTTAAGAATTCTCACAACCTGCTAACTTTCCTTTTTTGTTAACCTAAAGGATGCCCCATCTGTTTCCCCAAAAGCAAAAACTCTTGAGAAACCTTAAGCAAAATAAATAAATAAATAAAGGCTAGTTATGTGCTTGTTTCAAGGGCATTATAATCGGAAAAACTGGAAATCTGCCTCTCTATTCAGCAGTAAATCTGAATATAAAAGAGAATACAGAGAAGAAAGAAGATAGAAAGGAAATCAGTAATAAGTTACAAAAGGGCAGAAGCCCTCTTTCATTTATTCTGTCATTTCACCTAGTAATGTGTTGTATACAACAGGCACTTAATTAAAGTTTCCTGAATGAACATATGCATGTATGCACAGAAAATGTTTCCCCAAACCTGCCCCTACTTACATGACAAAAATATTATTTAATAACAAAATTATATCAAATGTAACCTAATACAAAATCAATCCATTAATGCATTTTGGAGTGACTATTATAAGTCAGGCACTGTGCTGGGTACTTCTAGATCAAAGACAAAAGGGAAAAAATCCTTGCCCTCAAGGATCTTATGTTGTAATGAGGAATGACAATACACACAAACATAGGTATATACAAAATAGTCATATAGTAATTGGAGGGGTGGGAGAGGATAATAGCTCCTTGGGGAACCAAGAAAGGCCTCTTTCAAAAAGTGGTGCTTAAGCTGAGCTTTAAAACAGGAATTACAAGACATGGAGGTGAGGTCACAGACACAGAGGACAACCATTGGAGGGGAGTAATGTGTAATAATGCTAGAAAAGAAGGTTGGAGCCAGGTTATGAAGAATTTTAAATTCCAAACAAAGAGAAGTGTTTACATTTCATCACACACTTTTCCCCTGGCCCTAATACTGAATCTGGATTTTTCCACCTCTCTCCCAACAAACAGCCTTCTCACCCAGAGGATACCCTCATCTCTGTGGCCTCCTACTCTGATTGGGAGGTTTTGCCCAGGAACACCATTTCAGGACCTACTCAGGCCATCAATGCTCTTTTCTCTCCCAGCTCAACTTTTTCCACCTTGCCTTTGAATGGGTATGAGTCTACCCCACCTACCTTTTCCAGTTCTCTTTCATGTTTTGTTTTTCTCCATTAGAATATAAAATAATGAGGGTAGGGACTGGGTTTTTTTTTTCTTCTTTTTAAATTGTGTTTGTATTCCTAGAATTTAGTACAGTACCTGGCATATAGTGAATATTTAATGATTATGTGGGAAGCTAGGTGGTACAGTGTATAGAGTGCTGGGCCTGGAGTCAGAAAGACTTGTCTTCCTGAGTTCAAATCTGACCTATGACACTTAGTACTTGTGCGACCCTCAGCAAGTCACTTAACCTTGTTTGCCTCAGTTTCCTCATCTGAAAAAAGACCTAGAGAAGGAAATGGCAAACCACTCCAGTATCTCTGACAAGAAACCCCATGTGGGGTCATGAAGAGTCATACAAGCCTGAAACAAATGAACAACAAAACATTTATCTATCATCTTAGAGATAACAGGAAGCCACTGGAATTTATTGGGGATAGGGAAATAGGGGTGACATAGGTAGGCCTGGGCTATGGGAAAATCACTTTGGTGCTACAGGGAGGATGAATTGGAGTGAAAAGAGACTTGAAGCAAAGAGACCAATTAGGAAGCTATTGCCATAATTCAGCCAAGATGTGATGAGGGCCCAACCAATGTGGCAAGACAATCTACATGAGAGATGTTGACTAGCCAGAAATGACAAGATTGGTAACAGATGAGATAACCCAAAAGCATACACCTGCAAGTCTTCAGGCAAAGAAAGATAAGGAATTGGGCTATGAGTCAGTGGAGGTGACAAAGGGAGGTCAGACCCTTCGTTCAGAGGCAGAGAAAATGGTTGGTTAAGGTCAGTGAGTGCTCAGACTATCTGTGGAGATATTTTTATGATGCATTGGTAGATAAAAGTAAGAGCAGTTCTTCCCATGATTTATAGATTTTTTTAAAACCCAAATTCATTATAAGGAAGCTTGGTTCTCAGAGGGTCTATAAATTAAGGTGTCACTGTATTCTACTCCAACTTGTACAATGTTACATTTAACATTCAACAAGAGTCTCAGAAATAACCACAATCCCCTGTGTCTTAAGAGCCTAAAAATTTTCAGCAAAGAATGAACAGTCTTCAGCATCAATATCCATAGCTCTGTATCTATACAGAATATTTAGGGTCAATACAGAGCCTAGCTCTGGGTGCACTGGAGCAGTCCAACTCAGGCCATTGCTATAGTAAGCTCCTTTTGACTGCTAAGGTTCTCAATAAGACTGTTGTATTTAAATTCTAAGACTACAAATGCACTAATCCTTTAGTGGATTAAGGATCACATTATTACAGGTCTCCACTACATAAGCACAGACAACAATACATCCATGCATTTTCATCCTGTGCAATTTTTTATCAATTTTTTCCCCACAAAGTATCTACCCAATAGGCTCGAGTCCTTTCTCTTAAGTTTCTCAAAATCCCATGGCCATGAGAGCAGCCTTGTCAAGCCCACCTCTTTTCTAGTCATACATTCCCCAAATCCTAACTTCTGTGTCACCTACCAAGGATAAGTCACCATAAATATGCTATGCCTTACTTACATTGACAATGCATCTCTCCACTGACCTTTGGACCACCTGAAATTATTATTCTTCAGAGAGTGAGGTGCCATATAGCATCATCAAAAGAATGGTGGGAATATAAAGATAAGTTTTTATGTCTGGGAGCATCCTAGGATTATGGAAAGTACCATTTCCAAAATGCAATCTACCTGACCCTCTTTCCTCCTATTCATTTCTCTGCCCAACTGCCCAACTATACAGTACCTGAAGCAGCAACCAAAAGTACAAGATATATGAATAGCTGAACCAAATTCAATAGTCTCTGGGACCGGCTGTGGGAAGTTCCCCTCCACCCTTCCCTGGTGGTGTCCTTCCTCACAAGACTATGTTGTATATGTACTTTCACACAATTTAATAGTCTCAAGAGAATGACATAGAGAGAACAGTGAAGGGGACATAAACATTTACACAGCACCTATTGTGCTTTTTACATATTTGTAAAAATATTTCATTTAATCCTCACAACAGAGTAGATACTATTTTTCTAATTTACAGGCAAAGAGAGGTTAAGTGACCTGCCCAGGGTCACACAGCTAGACAGTGTCCTAGGCCAAATCTGAACTCAAGCCAGTGCTTAATCAGTGCTTTTTATTTGATTAATGCCATACTCATCTGGGCAGCTCGGTGGCACAGTGGATAGAATGCCAGGCCTGGAGTCAGAAAGACTCATCTTCCTGAGTTCAAATCTGGCCCCAGACTCATACTAGCTGGGGGACCCTGGGCAAGTCACTTAACCCTATTTGCCTCAGTTCTTCATCTATAAAATGAGCTGGATGGCAAACCACTCCAGTATCTTTGCAAGAAAACCCCCAAATGAGGTCACAAAGATTCAGACATGACTGAAACAACAACATACTCATCATTTGGATAATAGACATTATCTATTTAACTTTTTCTGACTATGCCTACTAAAAAGGTAGAAAAAATAGAATAGTTTTTATAGAATCAATTTTAACCACAGTTGTTTCTAACCCCCATTAGCTAAGGAAAAGGTTGGAAGATGAGGTCAGAGAGAAAAATATGTTGGCGAATTTGGAGGTAGGCCAAAATCTGGGTCTGTAAGGAACCCATTGTGCTCCTAGGTCTCTGTTCTCCATTCTCTAGGTCAAGAGTCTGTAATCTTCCCAAACAGCATTCTGAGGTTCCGTCAATGCTGATATGGATAATTAAGAACCCACATTTTCAGGGGGCAAGGATTAATGCTTAAGACCTAGAGAGTAACAGAATTAAAAGGTTCTTATTTACTCTGTCTTCTCCACTATACCTAGCCCTCTCTATCTTGCACAGTTGCTACTCAATAAATGTTTATTGAACTGAATAATTTCTTTCTAAAAATGTATATGAATTAGATTTGCAGAGAATGGATGCTTAAGAGTGACAGGGAGAGGAGCACGACTACCAGCAATAGGCTACTGATCCCTGAAATAGGTCCATCAGTTATCCTGAGTCCTTCTTTGTTAAAATCTACATGGATGTATGGAATAAAAACCCTAATTTCCTTAAAATTACCTCGGAAATAGTGTTCCATAAATCTCTGAGTTAATCAACAAAGGGTCAAGCTCCTTACCCTACACATCAGTGGTGTCAAACTCAAATATAAACAATGGCCACTAAATCATATACAAGGATCCCTGTGGGCCTCATATTAGCTTAGAGAACCACATATTAATATTTTATCTATTTGTTGTATTTTCATTTATTTCATTAAATATATACCAATTACATTTTAATCCGGTTTGGGACATACTCAGGAGAGCATGTTTAACATTTCTGCCATAGGTAATACTTATGGGCATATTAAAGTATGCCTATTATTTATTTTATTTCTACACAAACTAAATTCCAGTTTTACTTCATTTCTACTCCCTCTCCCCCATATTTAACTAAGTTTGGCTATTTGGGGGGCAGCTAGATGGCACAGGAGATAGAGTACAGGGTCTGGAGTCAGGAAGACTCATCTAGCCTTAGATACTAGCTGCGTGACCCTGGACAAGTCACTTAACCCTGGTTGCCTCAATTTCCTCATCTGTAAAATGAGCTGAAGAAGGAAATGGCAAACCACTTCAGGATCTTCGCCAAGAAAACCCCAAATGAGGTCACACAGAGTCAAATACAACTGAAATGAATGAACAACAACAAAGCTATTTTTAATTCCCCTGGCTTTGAATTATCCTTGATTCTGTCTCACTATATTCTCTTATAACTCTGAGACAATATAAAACTCTTAATAATAACAGATCACTAAGGTTCAAACATAGCCACTGACCCTTACTACCTGCATGACCTTAGGCAAGTCACTTAACCTGCATAGGCCTCAGTTTTCTCATCTGTAAAATAAGACTCTGCCTATGTTCTAACATCATGTTTTGAAGTTTCC
Source organism: Dromiciops gliroides (assembly GCF_019393635.1). Classification (NCBI taxonomy): domain Eukaryota; kingdom Metazoa; phylum Chordata; class Mammalia; order Microbiotheria; family Microbiotheriidae; genus Dromiciops; species Dromiciops gliroides. The sequence continues at coordinate 314,926,006 of NC_057863.1, read as the reverse complement.
ATAAGTAACATAAGTAAATTCTATTAAACACTTGCAGTTTCTTAGAGATGCTCACTTATTAATACAGATAAAGTTAGCAAATAGACCTGTGATTTCATTAGTATAGGGAACTGTCAGATCAAGAAACCTCTTCTGCTAATGCAAGTTGGCAGCTTTTCTGCCCAGCTGCCTAGAACACTGCCATATTAAGTGACTAGCCCTGGGTCACATAGCCAGTATATGTCAGAGGTAGGCCTGGAATCCACTTCTTAACTCTGAAACTATCTGTCTATCCATTATTCCATACTACCTTTAATAAGAGATATTAATACAATTCTTACAGAGTTTCAACTAGAATATGATTTCTTTAAAATGGAAGTTCATAATGATTTTGTTTTTTTAAAAAGCTTGGCTATGCTCCAGAATCACAGAACTATAGATTTTTGACAGAGAAATCATCAAAAAGCCACTTAGGACAATACAAATAGTGCTGGAATTAGAGAGGAAAGACCCAGGTTTGAATCTTGCCTCTCAGCTCCTGTCAGGGACAGTTTCCTTATCAATAAAATGCACATAACAAGACCTGTAGCACCTACTTGCTAGTGTTTTGGGAGGATGGAAGATAACTCATAAAGTGCTTCACAAACCTTAAAATATTATATAGCTGTGGGACAGCTAGGTGGCACAGTGGATAGAGCACCGGCCCTGGAGTCAGGAGTACCTGAGTTCAAATCCAACCTCAGACACTTAACACTTACTAGCTGTGTGACCCTGGGCAAAGTCAACCTCAATTGCCTCACTAAAAAAATAAAAATAAAAAATTATATAGCTTTCATTTTTGTATCCCTAGCACCTAGCATAGTGCCTGTCACACAGTAGGTATTTAATAAATACTTGCTGAATTGAAATATCAGATTATTACTATTTTTTATCCCCCAACATTCATTTTACAGATGAGAAAACAGTGATTTCCCACAGTCAAAGAGCTAGTTAGCTAAGAAAGCTGCTGTTGCTGCTGAGGCTGTTATTACTACAGTACCAGTAAGGGGTTAATAAAGTGTTTACTTAATTTCAAAAATGAAAAGAAGCTAGCACAGTAAAACCTTGGTTAAATGTAACATTTGAGGAATGGGTAATTCCTGTTAACTTTTATCACAAACCCTTTTTGTCCTAATCCTTAATGTTGAAAACCGTTCTAAAATATATTACTTAGTTCACTTATTGTCTCATTATGTAAAGTATATGCACGTAACAGAATCATTCGTTGGTGGTTAAGAAGCTTGCAGGGTTTCTGGGATAACATTTGGAATGTCACTTTTCATAGCACTGTACTGAAAATGCTGGAATTCAGATAGTGCCAAACACAGGATTGGCCCCAGGAAGTTGCTTTGTAAAAACTTAAAAGTCCTGATAATTTTTTTTTTTTGGGGGGGGGGGAATAGAGGGAAGGGGAGGAGAAAAGCTCATTCTTCTAAAAGTCAAGTATAAAAAAAAACTAAATCTGGTTCATTGAGGTTTTATTAGTTTTCTATAAAACCCAAATGTTTCTATAGCAATAGTAATCATTCTTTTAAAATCTGGTGGGGGTTTTTTCCCATGAATTTTCCCTTTTACTAAGACAATGAAGGCTCAAGAGAAATCCTTAGAAAATTAAACACAAATTCCCAAGTGGAGGAAAAAAAAAACCCTAAAATAGTATAGAATCTTTTAGGCATGTCACAAGTACAGGTTAAAGAAGGCAAAACTAGGTAGCATTTGGTCAGAAAAAGATCTCACTGTGACCCAGGAGCTTAAGATGAAGCAATAGGGTGATACAGCTTAGGCTACATTGAGAGAAAGAGAGAGAGAGAGAGAGAGAGAGAGAGAGAGAGAATTCAGGACTAGGGTGAAAATCATTCTACTCTATTCTTCCCTGACCAGACAATTATCTGGAACGTCATGTTTACTTTTAGGTGTCACCAATTTACAAGAGATTGATTGCCTGGAACAGGTTCAGAGTAGAGCAACCAAGCTGTGTGAAGATCAACAGAAGAAAATTGGGATATTTATCCCAGAGAAGAAAGAAACATAATTGTTCCCAAGTTATCTAAAGGATTGTCATGTGAAAGACAGCTTAAACTTCTTCTGCTTAGTCCAAAAGGGTAGAAACTAAAAGCAACAGGTGGGAGATGTGGTAAGGCAGATTCAATATGATATGAGGGAATACTTCCTAACAATTAGCAATGTCCAAAAAATGGAATGTGCTGCCTTGATAGTGGACTCCCACTTTTGTGGCCCTTGAGCAAAGTCTGAATGGCCACCTGTTGGCTACACTGTAAATTGGCTTCTTGTTCAGGTTTAGCTAAGTGGCCTCGAGGACACCTTCAGATTTTATGATATCCCAAAACTTTTTGGGGGTGGAGTCGGGGAGTGTTAGATGGGAGAGGAAAGGAAAAGCAGGTTAAAAAAGCCAACATAATCACTTTGGATCTAAGATGTTTGTTGGATTAAGGAGCTACTTTCTTTCTCTAGAGAAAAGTCTATATAAAAGAACCTAGATCCCCCTTTCTCCTTTATAAAGAAACTAATTTTGAGCAGGATATGACTTAAATAATAATTAAAGTTTTCAAAAATGAAGAAAAAAAATTGACTTTTGAAAAGTCCTCAGGGTGCTTTTGTGAAAGTGATGCTTTAAACTCTTACGAATCCCTTTTAAATATTCTCCATAAAATTGGTAGTTTCTTTTCTACATACACGACAATATTCCTTGTATCATTGTTATAACATATTTTTCCACTTTTAAAGATCAGTATTTTCCATCAACTCTTTATAAGTAGAATAGGAACAAAAGCATTTTATATCTAAATCACTATTCTCTGCTTTTCTTTTGGTGTTATAATGTGTTTTTATCTCAAAAATGTTACATTTTTCCCACCATTCCTATCTTTTTTGGAAAGATAAACATACATATGTGCCAATTCCTCCAGGCTTGAAAATTATTTAAGTAGAATGACACGCATCAGACATATAGCAGGATATCTCTCTAAATTTTGGTGGCACCATGAAATTTTTCCCCTGAAACTCAACACTTGATAACTTTAAAACCCTTCTCTAGGTGAAAATAAAGTACCAAACATTTCCTTTCACTTTAGCCATCTGTCAGCTGAAAAACCCCACGTAACTATTCTGTGGGATTCTCTAGGCTATGCGATGCCAATATTTTATTTATCTTTTGTCAGGTGACTCATAAATAATGAGTTAAGTATTAAAATCATTCTCCTGTTTACTGGTGCCAATATCCAAAAGCAACCTGTCTCTTTGACTTGACAATACTACATTACCTCACACCACGGCTAGGACTAGAGTTTCAGGAGTATGGCAGAAGTGTGGATGAAGCACATCTTTTAGCATTAGCTGGTTAACTGCATCATGTCTTGTCGCATGGAATGTTTGCCTTTTTTTTTCCTATCAAAGCCCTGGGGGGGGGGGGGGAGGAGGAGACACTCCAAGGCCTTAAACATGTCTGAAGAAATGCTAGGACTCACAGTGTGGAGAGCCACCATTCACCCACCTTTCCGTTTCTCAAGCACATACCTCTCACAGAAATGTTTTCAGTGCAGCAGTCTACAGAGGTGGCTATAACACCGGCACGATGTGACAACAAACATGATGATTTTGCTTCCCGCCCCCCCCCCCCAGCCTCTGTGTTGTTTTTTTAACCTTGTCCAAGAAAAGGAAAAAAAAGAGAGAGAGAGAGAAAGAGAGAGAGAGAGAGAGAGAGAGAGAGAGAGAGAGAGAGAGAGAGAGAGAGAGAGAGAGAGAGAGAGAGAGAGAGAGAAAGCCAATACAAAACCCACGGCCACCACCACAAACCCCGCTTCAGACTTATGAAAATAATTCTTTCAGTAAAAGAACACTAGCTTTACAGAAACACAGCTTTCATGAAAAGCAGGAAGCTGATCTGAGCAGCAGAGAAAGAGCAAGGATGGGGCGGAGCAGAAAGGCACTGAGCTGGGGGAGAGGGAAAGCGGTGACAATCCCGGCTGCAGAGAGTTACTTATTGACAGTCTAGTCTAATATCACAGACTTGTGAACAGAGGAACAGAAGCTCTGCCATCTCCTTTTCTCTCTTTTATGGATCTCAGTACATTTGGTAAACTAATTGCACTCTTGTAAGTACGGGCCTGACAGCACCAGTCAGAGAGAGCCTTTATGCAGGGAAATGATGTAAGCTTCCCACCTCCCACCGTCCCCAGCTCTGCCAATCCACCTCAACTCTGACCTGTTAACACCCCTTCCTCCAATCCCTGGGCTCCCGTGACTAAAGCCTACCAATCTTGCCAAGCTATGTTCTGCTGTGTGGCCTAAAGCGTTCATTAGGCATTACAAGGGGGGCAATAACTGGGTTACAAACATATTTCAAAAGAAAAAAATGTCATCAGAAGTGGATTAAGTGACCTCATGTCATAAAACAACACTGTATACCCATAAGGGAGTAGTGATGGTCACAGTGGAAAGACATTAGAAAAGAGAGTTTAAGGGAGGCAAGTAAATTATCAAGAGATAGTAGGTGGTGGAGTCTAGTGGCAAGAGCACTGGAATGGGAAATAGGACCCTCTATTTTAGTCCTATCTCTGAATCTCAGTTTCCTGATTCGTGAAACAGAGAATCAAACTACTCTGTGATCCACTGAGTTCTAAAATTTTATGATTATGATGGAAACTCAAAAGCCAAACAACACTTTTCAATCCATAATTAGAACCTATGAATTGGATTTCTACATTTCTTCAAAATACTTGAGACCCTGCCATCACATAGGATCAATGTTGTAAGATTGGCAAATGTGAGCAGAGCTGGTAAAAACTCTAGAAAGATTGAGCTTGAACTCCATAAGAAGGGAAATGCTGTTAACTTTAAACAAAAAGAGATAAGGCAGTATAAATAAGAAGTGTCCATATGATTATGATCTGGTGGGTTTTGGACTTCAGCTTGTATACCAAATAATCTGAATAATTTATTTTGGTCCAGAAGTGAAAGTTTGTTAATCCCTCTGGATGAAAATAAAAAAGGGAAGAATCTATTAGGAAAGAAATCTTCTGCATATTGAAAAAAATAAAACAAAGAAGATGGGAAGGAAGGAGAGAAGGAAGATGGGGGGAAGAAAAAAGAAAGATCGAAAAAGAAAGAAAATTCCTCATTAAGAAAAGTTTGCAGAAAACCTAGTAAAGAAAGTAAAGAAATGAACAATGAAAAGCCAAGCTCTGATACAATGAACAAATACTATGGGGGTGAATTTAAAAAAAAAATCTCAAGAAGAAATAACTAATATAAAACCTTTAATTAAGGTTCAAATATAGCCGCTGATCATTACTATCTACCTATGTAATCTTAGGAGAATGACTTAATCTGCATAGCCCTCAATTTTCACATCTGTAAAATAAGGCAGTTGATTTAGATGGCGATTCCAGTTCTAGATCTATAATCCTACAATCAGACTACCCTCAATAAGACTAGATCAACCGGGCAGCTAGGTGGCGCAGTGGATAGAGCACTGACCCTGGAGTCAGGAGTACCTGAGTTCAAATCCAGCCTCAGACACTTAACACTTACTAGCTGTGTGACCCTGGGCAACTCACTTAACCCCAATTACCTCACTTAAAAAAAAAAAAAAGACTAGATCAACCAAAAAAGTCTCTAGGATTGTATAAATTTTTAATATAAGACTTAAAGAAAGATATAAAGAAGGAAACTAGAGTGCTCAAGGAAGTCAAAACAACAAAAAAGAGAATGAACTTATTTAGAAATAATGAAATATCTCAGTAAACTTTGAAAAACAGAATGACAGAATCAAAATACAACAATATAGAATGGAACAAACAGTAGAACAAAATTAAAGGACAGCAAAATTGACAGAGCACTTGGCATCTCCACAAATTAAAGTAACAGACCCTGAAGAAAGAAGTAGGCAAAGACAATCTGAAATTTATCTCCCAGAAAAAAAATTTCAATGAAACATCCTGAATACATTATTTTACTAAATCAAAAAAGAAAACTTTCCCACTAAATAGTGAAGAGCAAACTGACCCAGAAACAGGCACTAAATTCCAGAAGGTCAGAATTTAAGAGAAAAAAAAATCCTCGTAAACAGCCAAGAAGAGGCAATTCAACTATCTAGAATTAACTATTCTTGGGGGCAGCTAGGTGGTACAATGGCTAAAGCAGTGTCCCTGGATTCAGGACGACCTGAGTTCAAATATGACCTCAGACACTTGACACTTACTAGCTGTGTGACCCTGGGCCAGTCACTTAACCCTCATTGCCCTGGGGGAAAAAATTAACTATTCAAAGCATGCAGGGCATGTTCACAAATGACCAGAAATTAAAGCAAAGGAATTGACTTAAGTTTCAAAATAGCATATTCTGAAAAGTTGCATAGCACATTCAATGAGAAAAGATGAGATTTAAGTAGGATAATTGACTTCCAATTAGCCCTCTCAAAAAAGCTGGGGCTAAGTGCCTTTGACAAGTAAATTCCAGATACAAAGGAAACTTCAAGTTGATATGAAAAAGACTATGATAAATTAGTATTTTGTGCAGTAAAGAATAGATTACACAAATCCCACTTTGATTGAGAGGCATTATGAAAATAGAGAGAACTTTGTTCTCATTTCATGAAGAAGTGAATCACTAATTCTTTGAATCAAATCTGTATAGGTCAATAAATCAGTAATTTAGAAACAAATCACTACAGGTCAACAACACTCAAAGAACTGGAGGCTGGAGAAGGATGGAGGTTTTCAGAACAAATGATGGTCAAGACAAATGTTAATAGTAAAAATAAAATCAAGGGATCTAAAATATTGTGGGAACAGGCATGGTCAAAGAAAAGGTATAATTGTTTCTATATTTATATAATATGATGATTTACTTAGAAAACCCTAGAGAATCAACAAAAATTAATAGATTATTAATACCTTCAGGAAAATAGCAGGATACAAAATACAGACACAGAAAAAACCCCACATTCTTACACATTACCAACAAAAACACACAAAAATATATAGAAGGAGAAAAATATTTAAAATAATAAAGGAATGCATTAAATATGTGAAAGTCAAACTAATAAGACAGGGGGCTTACAAAAATATAATACTAAAACAGTCTCAGAAAAAAAATATTAACTGGAGAGTCATTCAATTTTTATGGTTGATCTACATCAATACAGCAAAAACACTGGTACTAATAAAGTTATTCTACAGATTTTAAATTTTGGAAATTAAATTCTCAAGAGGATACTTAATAGAATTTGACAAAATAACAGGAAAATTCATATGAGGGAACTACAAGTCAATCAATGAAGAAGCTAATGGTAGATACGTTTTTAAAAGTCATATCACAGGGGGCAGCTAGGTGGCGCGGTGGATAGAGCACGGGCCCTGGAGTCAGGAGTACCTGAGTTCAAATCTGGTCTCAGACACTTAACACTTACTAGCTGTGTGACCCTGGGCAAGTCACTTAACTCCAATTGCCTCACTTAAAAAAAAAAAAAAGTCTATCACATAGTACAAGTTCCAAATGGACGAAATACTGTAATTATCAAAAACACCATTAAAACTTTAGAAGAGGGGCAGCTAGGTGGCGCAGTGGATAGAACACTGGCCCTGGAGTCAGGAATACCTGAGTTCAAATCCAGCCTCAGACACTTAACATTTACTAGCTATGTGACCCTGGGCAAATCACTTAACCCCAATGGCCTCACTAAAAAACCAAAAAACAAAAACTTTAAAAGAGAATAGATTATACCTCTCATTATGGCGAAGAGAGGAAGAGTTCCTAACCCAATGTGGGAGAGAGAACATTGTATAAAAGACAAAATAAACAATTCTGACTACATAAAAATTTTTTTCAACTTTTTACAAAATAAATTCAATTACAACAAGAAATGAAGCTGGGGGGAGATCACTATACTCTGATACTGTATCCTGATTTTTAAAATCTGCTAATTGCAAAAGGAAACTGATGCAAAATCAATAATAGAAAAATCCATTTGTCAGTACATAAATAGTCAATATATAGGAAAATCTTCAAAAGAAGAAATACAAACTATTAGCAATTATTGAGGAAAATTGTTAAAATTACAATTACTAAAGGAAAAAACTTAAACAACTTATACCAATCAAATTAAAAAACATGGTAAATAATGGACAAATTGTATTTTGAAGGAATTATGGGAAGACATGTATACTAGTTTAACTACTGGTACAATGAAAACAATTTGGAATTTTTAAGAAAAATTACTAAATTATTCATAAACTTTGTGACTCCACAGTGAATCTACCTGGATTATACACTGAAAAGGTTAAAGAAAACAAGACAAAATCATAAGTTATACATATGTGTATATCACCCACACCGATAGCGTGTACGTACATAGGTGTGTGTATTTATATGCATATATGTATATATATACATATATCAGCATTTACTCATTTTTAAAGTTTTAGTCAAACTAGAAAATCTTCTGTGAAATAGACAAGTTATTTAAAATAAGTTCCAAAACATTTATGCATAAGTAATTAGCATATACATGTCTCTGTATTCATATGGATGTATATATGTGTGTTTTGTATGTATATTTCTCCAGCATTTTGGGTTTTTTCTGTATTTACTCATAATTTTATTTGTAGTCAAACAAGAAAACCCTCAGGAACCAAGTACTGAGCACCTACTATGTGCAAGTGACTGTGGTACGCACTAGAGGAAATACAAAAATAAATTCTGATATGATTCAGTCCTCAAGATTACAGCATAATCATGGTAAAAAATAAGTGATAACAAAATATATGCTCAATGATTAGAGAATGACTAAACAAACTGTGGTACATGGACATTATGGAATAGTACTGCACAACAAAGAATGATGAATAAGAAGAATTTGGAGTAACATGGGATGACTTGTAAAGCGATTCAAAAGAAAAATGTAAGAGAAGGGAAAGATACCATGAATTTATTAAGCACCTACTATGAGGCAGGTACTGTGCTACAGGCTTTATATAAGTTATCTCATTTGATCCTCACAACCCTAGGAGGTATTATTGTTATTATTATTCCCATTTTATAATTGGGGAAACTGAGGCAAACAGCGGCTAAGTGACTTGTCCCAGTCATGCAGGTAGGAAGTGACTGAGACTGGTTTAAAACTCAGTGACTACAAATAATGCAAATGAAAACAATGCAGAAATAAAAAAAGAAAACCCCTTAGATCAAATACAATAGACAATGTTGGTAGCAAAGTATTCAAAGTTAAAGCACACATTCTTCTTTGAGTGAACACACTGTACCCTATGAGAATGGAAAGGGGCATGTACTATCAGTCACAAGCACTCTATTAAGTGATTCTGCTAAGACAAATTTGGGGGGAATATACTTTGTGGCAGGTAACTATTAGCAAGTAAGTACAGAATGAGGAACTTGGAGTGATAAAGGTCTGTTTTCATATTCAAATAATGACATAATATAGGTAAAGCCCCGTTGCAGATCTTATTATTATTATTTTTTGAGGCTAAGTTTTGGGATTAAGTGACTTGCCTAGGGTCACACAGCTAGTAAGCGTTAAGTGTCTGAGGCTGGATTTGAACTCAGGTACTCCTGACTCCAGAGCCAGTGCTCTATCCACTGTACCACCTAGCTGCCCCTTCCCATTGCAGATCTTAAAGCACCATACTGTTAGTATTATTATTACTTTATGTCAAAATAAATCAATAATTTTTAAATACAAAAACTCATTGCATTCTTCCCTGATTTCTTTAACTAAGTATACTCAACCTAATTTCACTTTATTTTCTCAATGACTCATCTAATCCTTGTGAATTTCAATTATTACATAGCACTTTAATAACATTAACACTCCTAATGTTTATTAGGACATGCAAAGAAGTTGTTCCCTCACTAAATGACCCCATTCATAGTGATTTCTGAGTCTTTGTATGTCTTTTTATAGTGTTCTGTTTCATTCTTTTCTATTAGCCTGTTATCTGTCACTTCTTGCTGCTGTTAGTATTGTCTACTTGTAGCAGCACCCTTCTCCATTTTTTAGTCACAGCTTCCTATCTGTTCTGCCCTTTGGAATGCAGATGATCAAGTGGGTTACATCTAGCAATCTGTCATATTCATACAACAATTCGTACTTCATAAAGCTATTTCCTCACAATAACCCTAGGAGGCAATGCAACTGTTATTGTTTCCAATTCTAGAGACTGAGATGCAGAAAGGTTATAAATGGTATAGTCCCACCAGTAGGAATTGACACAGCCAAGGTTTGAACCTTAGTTTCCTCTATCTACATTTAGTTCTCATTCTCCTAAAACACACACTGTGAGGACCTGGGACATCTATTATGAGTCAGTGAAGAGACTTTGTGACAGCTCTTTTTACTGATCACAGACCCTTTTAGCTAACTTCCTTGTTCTTGGCTTTATTCTTGAGAAGTGAGGTTGCCAGATAATCAAAATACATAGAGCTGAAGTTATTACCTTATGGAGTAAATCTTAAAACCAAACCACAAATTACAAACAATGACAAAAAAACCACAGGGAAAAAAATAACAGCCCACATTGTGTTTCTTTAAGATTGACCACCACCAACTCAAGTCAACAAGCATTTAAGCTCCTGGTATGTCCAGGCTGATGCACTGGGCAAACAGAAAAGAAAGGAAAAACAACCAATCCCTGCTCTCAAGAAGCTCAGTCTAATGAGAGAGAGAACATGCAAGCAAGAAATGAACAACAGGTACAAACAAGATATAGGCAGGATAAATTGAAGATAATCAACAGAGAAAAGGATATAGAATTAAGGGGGATATGAAAGGGCTTCCATTAGAAGATGGGGTGTTAGATGGGACTTAAAAGAAGCCAGGAAAGCCAAGAGGTCGGGGAGATGAGAAGAGAAAGCATTTGAGGCATGGTCAGAGAAAATGTCTAGAGTCCAAAAATGGAGTATCTTGTACAAGGAAGATCATAGAGGCCAATGTCACTGGACTGTGGTATGCACAAAGGAGAGTAAAGTATAAGAAGACTGGAAAGGTAGGAGCGGGCCATATTTATAAGGGGCTTTAAGCCAAAGAGATGATTTTATATTTGATTCTAAAGGTAATAAGGAGATAATGGAATTTATTGAATAGGATGATAAAATGATCAGCCCTACATTTTATCAGAAGAATTGAGTGGATGCTGGACTGGAGTGGGAAATCTTGGAGCAGGGAGAAAGATCAGCAGGTTATTTCAGAGATCCAGACAATAGGTGATGTGGGCCTGCACCTGGATGATGGCAGTGTGAGAAATGTGTATGGACAGCAATTCCCTGACAGAGGGAGAGGGTCAAGAGCTGACAACAGTGGTACTTCCCTCCCTGCCCCCCCTTGACAAAAAAGGAAAAGGACAGTTATTTAAGCTTTATTTTGGAGGGGGAAAGCAGTTTACAAATCTTACAATATCATATAAATGCTAGTTAGAAGTGGTGGTGGTGGTGGTATTAATAATGAGTATTTGTGAAGTTTAGAATAAAATAATTTTTAAAGAAAAATAAGCATAAGGCATAACTCAATGTGTAGTCAAAAACAAAGAAAAAGAAAGTATAATAGAATGAGAGGCAGTATGATCTACTACTGTACTTCTCTCAAGAACTGTAGAGATTTTAGAAATTTTTAGAAATTTCTCCTCTTTTTTCAAGACAGTGCTGGGGATTAGACACAGGGAATAAAGCATAAATGAACAGTTCAAATAGATGAAGGTATCAAGAGTAAGGATAGAAAAGTATATTCTGAATAAAAAGGAGCAGGGAATTCAATCATTTACAAAATATGGAGACCAAAAGGAGAATTGAGTATTGGATAAGCAAAGAAAAATTAGGCTGGAAAAAGTCAACCAAAGGCAGTCCAACATACTGGCAAACTGGTCTGTACCTTGCTTAATATATGTGTAGAATACTGTTGGAGGTTCTATGTATGCTCCAAGGTTTTGATTATTTAGTGTTTACTTTACAAAATCCTAGCATAAATCTAATTTGCATACAATAACTACCCAATAAATGTTTTAAGTGAATATGCTCTTATCTTGACTATCTAGGAGCCATCAAAATTTGAGGTACCATAAAGTACATAAAAATTAGAATTGTTTATTAGTTTTATTTATTGGGATACGTAGGGGGCACAATAGATGTAGTACAGGACTTGAGTTCAAATGCTACCTCAGGCACAAGTTTGTGACCTCAGGTAAATCAATTAACCTTTCTTTGTTTCCTCATCTGTAAAATGGGGATAATAATAGAACCTATCAAATGAGATAATATAAGTAAAGCTAAAATTAGCACTATGTAAATACTAGCTGTTGTTGTTTGTTGTAGTTGTTGTTGTTGTTTGACCACAACTATGATTTTATATTCCTGGATAGTTGTCTGGGCCCTTGAGAGTTTAAGTAACTTGTCTATGATCACAGGACAATATTGATCAGTGTCAGCACTCAAACTCAGATCTCATTGACTATACAAAATTGTGTCTTATGATTATATAGAGTAATAAAACAAAAACTTCCTGAACGTGGTTCTTCTGTTTTGCCCATATATACAGCTAGCCTGAGGCCTCTAGAGTTAAGGTAACTTTTCACCTTAACCCTGATAAACCAGGTTCTTTCATAAATTAGATTGCATTAAGTTGCTGTTCTTTGAAATTAAAAAAAAGTAACCCAATATTTCTGAAATCTTCCAAATTTGATAGTAATATTTCATGAAACTCTGGCCTGAGGCACAAGATAAAAATTCACTCATGACCCTGAAAACAGTCCTTTGTATTCTCTTTTCTATACAATCTAGGCAATTGCACTTTCAAAAGTGTGAAGTTTTATTGCAAAGCTATGCTTTAAAATTTTAATCCTAAAATATTTTCTTATTAAAGGGAAAAAGAGGCTTTTGCCATAGTAGGAAACTTTTCTCTGCCCTCCTGCTGTTAGGAAAAAGGTCCCTACCTCCCCTTACATTTACACTCAGGGACATCGGGTAATTTACAGATAAACCATTCCTTATACGGTTAATAAACATTTATTATGTAAAACAATGTAAGATTTTTTTAAATGACTAATAACATATACTGATTGATTCTTAACACCTCTCTACTTCTTACTCAACCCGGTAATGAAAGAAAAAAAATTGAATTACATTTGGGTTACACTTTTTTCATTATCATATGCTTACAAGTTCTCCCCAAATATAAGAATTCTGGTGAGGACTTCTTGGTGAGGATAATTTCTTTAACATGAAACTACTGTCAGCTTTATGGATAAATTTCATTACAACACATGCTCCAAATACCCTAAAACTATGTTTATGTCCCACCCATTTTTAAGGACAATAAAAGATTTTCATAGCAAGAAGAATCTAAAAGCTAAACATCTCATACAAATACCTAGATTATTCAACCACCTCTCCATTTTCTCCTGGAAATCTTATTAAGATCATACAGCTTCCTTATTTGGAATCTCATCACCTCTCAGCAAGATGACTACAATCATCTCCTGATTATAGTCTTGCTTCTTCTGCTCTATCCCCTAGTCAATTTATCCTCCATACAACTGACAAATTAGTATTCCTAAAACAGATAATCATTCCCATGCTCAATTTCCAGTTGTTCTCTATAGCCTGGAGGACAATATGCAAAATCCCCAGATTAGAATTTAAAGGTGTTCACTCCTTGGCTCCCACCTACCTACCTTTGCAACATCGAAGTACATGATAAATGTATAAGGGAGATGTAAGCAAAGTGATATGTGAAGCTTGAAGAGGGGAAAAGTTGTTAATAACATTCCTCCAGGATTCGAGTTATGCTTTTAAAAAGATTGTAAGCAATTCAACAGGTCAGGTGAGAAGGGCATTCCAGTACTCAAAGGCCCAGGCAGAGACAGTAAAGTAGGAGGGTTTATACAGAAGCGAATAGCACAAAATGGTTGGATGGCAAAGTATGTAGAAGGGGTTTGTACAAGGTTAAGTCTGGAAAGGTCCAATGCTGACAGACTGTAGAAGGCCTTTCTGTCAAGATAATGGAATGTGGTAGATAAGGGGATTTAGCAGATATTCAATGGCCCACCTGGAGATTAATTTAAACTGATTGAATTAAGTTAGAGTGATTGACTGCTGATTAGCTTACTTCAGGTTAACTAGATAGTAAGCACATCTGGCTGGCCCTTAAGAAGGTATTGTTCTCAGAAGCTAAAAACTTTGAACTTAACTTGAGACCACCTTCAAGTCCAGTGAACCAATGGATTTGAATGACGCTAGCCAATCAGCTTGAAGAACCTCCCATTTCTGGGAGGAGGACATGAAGGAGGAAGTTGATGCTGGCAGAGAACTTCTGGCTCTTGGGTTCCAGACATTACCTTGGTGGCAGGACTTCAAGTAGGTGATTAGGAAAGCTAGGATTTCCATTCTATAAGGAATCTGATCTCAATCTTTCTCTCTCTTTACTATCTTATATCTTTTTTTTGTTTTGGTTTGGTTTTGGTTTTTTTTGTTGTTTTTACAGGGCAATGAGGGTTAAGTGACTTGCCCAGGGTCACACAGCTAGTTAAGTGTCAAGTGTCTGAGGCTGGATTTGAACTCAGGTCCTCCTGAATCCAAGGCCAGTGCTTTATCCACTGCGCCACCTAGCTGCCCCTATCTTATATCTTTTAATAAACCCTTAAAAGCCTAAACTCTTGGTGAATTTATCAGTGATTTTAGCCTGTTTCCCCCCAAAACTGGGGAGACAGATTAGAACCCACGTGTAGAATTTTAAAATACACACCTTGGATGCTAGGAAAAGCTATACTTAACTGGCAATAGGGGACTACAGTAGGATTTGGATTGGAGGAAAGACAAAAACAGGTCTACAAAGAGAGAAGATTAGGCCAACAGCCATGAAGAGTGACTGAAGGGGAAGGAGAGAAGAGAAACAGAAAGAGATGTTAGGAGGCTAGTACATTAATCTAGGCTGGCAGTAATAAGGGATTGTACTATGGTGGTGGCATGAGAAACATAAAGGAAAAAAGGAAAATAGGCAGAATTCAGACAAGACTTGTTAACTGTCTGTACATGAGAGGTGAGGGAAAGAGAAGTTCTCAACATGGGTGACTGAATGAAACACACTGCCACTAACAAATAGAGCCATTAAAAGGAAGAAAGAGTAGGGTCTAGTGACAAAAGAATGAAGCTGTGTTCGACGTGCTGAGTTTGAAGTGCTGGTGATTCAGAGACATCAGCCAGGTGGCCAGAGAGGCATATTTGGAATTCAAGAATGAAGATATAAATTTGAGAGTCATATCGTCGAGGGGATAGTTAAAAGCATGAAAGTGAATAAAAGTGTTGAGGAAGAGAGTTTGAAAAGAGAAAAGGTCAGTAGAACAGAACCTTGAGGAAACCTCACATTAAGAAGTCAGGAGGAGAAAGAACCAGAATAGAAGTAGTCAGAGAGGTAAGAGGAGAACAAAGAGATTAATGTCTCAAAATCCAAAAGAAGTGAACATGGATATATGAAGGAATGTTTTATAGCAGGGCTTCTTAAACTTTTTCCACCTGAGACCCCTTTTCTTCTGAGAAATTTTTACATGACCTCGGGGTATATAAGTATGTAAAACAGATATACATAATCTTTTAATGTTGCCAAATTTTTCACAACCCCCACATTCAGTTACCACATATGGGATTGTAACCCACAGTTTAAGAAGCTCTTATCTATAGTACAATATTTTGTGTCTCATGTGTAAGTGCTAAAACACACATGAAATGGACAGTGTGGTATAATGGGTAGAGAAGGGCCCCAAAGTCTGGAAGCTCTGAGTTCAAGTTCTGACTCCAACATATTCTATGCTACCATAAGTGGGAAAGTCATATAACTTCTCAGTGTTTCGGGAATTCTCTTATATTCTAAGCAGCTGAATATTTGCCAATCTGTTATTTATTTCCTGTGGAAACCATGCCAGAAAGGAATATCTGAATGGATTGATAAACAGTATTGATGAGTTTGTGGCAGCCAGAAGGTCAAAGACAGAAAGAATGGTCCAATATATAACAAAATATTGACAGAAACATTTTTGTGGTATCAAAAGAACTAGAAACAAAGTAGGTGGCTATTAACTGATAAATAGGTTAAATTGTAATATATGATTACAATGGAATGTTATTGTATCATAAGCTATGAATAAAAAAAAAACTAGAGACACATGGCATGAAGCTCATAGGGAGCAAAAAAAAGCTGAATCAAGAGACATATATATGCATATGTATATGTATATAAAATTTAAAATATATCAGAATTAAAATAAAATACAAAGACCAGCTGATCCCAAAGGACCAAAAATGAAGAGACAATTTTCTCCTCCTAGTAGAGAAGTGGTAGCCTACAGTGTGGAATGTTGCATGCTCTTATCAGTTGCGGTGGGTCTGTTTTACTTAACTGATTACCTTCATTAAAAGGAACAATGAGGGGCGGCTAGGTGGTGCAGTGGATAAAGCACAGGCCCTGGATTCAGGAATACCTGAGTTCAAATCCGGCCTCAGACACTTAACACTTACTAGCTGTGTGACCCTGGGCAAGTCACTTAACCCCAACTGCCTCACTAAAAAAAAAAAAAAAAAAGGAACAATGAGAGGGGGCAGCTAGGTGGCACAGTGGATAAAGCACCGGCCCTGGATTCAGGAGTACCTGAGTTCAAATCCGGCCTCAGACACTTGACACTTACTAGCTGTGTGACCCTGGGCAAGTCACTTAACCCTCATTGTCCTAAACAATTAAAAAATAATTTTAAAAAAGGAACAATATGGGGAGAGGAATATGTTGTGAAGGGACAGTGTGAAAAATAAAAGGCAAGGTACTGATAAAAATAATTTTTCAAAAAACATAAAAGTTCTTCTTGTTTCGGGGCACGGATCAAAGTTCAAAGGTAGATCTCAAAACTTAAAAAAAAAAATACTCCTCGAATCACAAGAAGAACCAACAGGAAAGATTTAGCCCAGTAGCCAGAATTATATCTTAAAAGTTAACAAATGATGGGCCTTTACACTGTATGAATGTATTCAGAATCTACCCTGGAGAGCATTAACCCTTAGGAAATTGGCCAATTCCCAGGAGTGGATAATGCCTGGAAACTGGCTGTATTCCCAGTGGTGTTAGGAAGAAGAGGTCAAAGTAGGTCAATAACTAAGTTTCCAGCAATGTCAGGACACAGTGAGTTGTGACTTTGACTTGGCTCACACAGCCTTTGCCGCCACTGATGACTGGGGCCTCCGACCCAGCATTCCAAAGCAACTCCGTTCCCATTATCTGTCCTTAACCTAAGTATCAGGTCAGCAATGCATGGCAAATAATGAGTTAGGAAGAGGAGAGACAGAACAACATGGTCGGAAAACGGATGAGAAGTTATTCACATAGGCAGTAAGAGCTCTAGATGGCCAAACACGGGCAAAGAAAAAGCCCTAAACCATAAGCAATGTTTAGAGGGGTTAACAGAACATGAAGAAGATCAAATCCTTTGCACTCTTGTTCTATCTTTAATACATTTCAAGACATATATGACTTACTAGGAGATTTCTAAAATGATCAGAGTGAAATCAGATCCAGCACTACTAACAAAGGACCTAGTATGTAGATTTTTTTTTAAAAATTGAAAATATTTTAACTTATAATGAAGATCTTTTATAGAGGTTATTTATACGTAAATGAAAAATCACAGTTCAACTATGGGCATGGGAGAAATCATTAAAGAAACTGGAGGACTAAGATTTATATAAATGATAAAGCTACAGTACTGATGCCTAAATGGTGATAGGAGACAAGGAAACAGAAAGATAAAAGAATTCACCAATATTAATGGAGCATGAAGCACAACTTCTAGGTAACTCTGAAAAACAGGCTTTAAAAAATAATACTTTAGTTTTTCAAGTCAAAAAGTGATCTGAATAGCAGTTGAATTAAACTAATCCTACATTACTTAACATCCTGTATCTAAGTAATTTCAATATAAGGCAGGAGATAAGTCAGTCCAAGAATAAAGGCAAAAATGTTTAAATGGATATAAGAAAATTTTGAGTTATTAATACCATTGAACCAACAGTCAAACCTCAGCTGTCTTTTCTAACATTCACAAGGCAAATTATGATGAAATTCTTTTCGGAAATAAGGATTTTCAAAAAGAACAGCAAGATGATACTTTTAGATTTTCATGATCCTATGGCTGAAAATCCCATGGAGATTATGCCAGCAAGGAATATTTGAATAGATTACTAAAATGAGTTTGTGGCAGTTGGGAAGACTAAAACTGGTGGTCATTTCTTTGACCATTTTATTTTAGCACTTGAATACTCATCATGGGCACCAGATAACTAGATCTTTATTTCCCAAGTAATTGATGAGGCCCAGACACTGAAACAACTTAAAAAAAAAAAAGAGACTAGATAACAAAAGGGTAGGTTTTTGTTTGTGGTTGAGTTGTCTCCAACTCAGGGTTTTTTAGACAAAGATCCTGGAGTGGTTTACTGTTTCCCTCCTTAGCTCATTTTACAGATGAGAAAACTGATGCAAACCAGGTTAAGTGACTTGCCCAAGGTCACATAGCTAGTAAGTGCCAGATACAGGATTTGAACTCGGGTCTTCCTGATTCCAGGGGAAGAACTCTATCCACTGCACCACTAAAAGAACAGATACGGAAGAAGTATAACGACAAGGAGAGGGATTAGAATGATGATTTCCCTGGTCTAGGGAACTCCCAGGTCAGGAAGGCCCCTCTAGCACTCTGCAGTTTTATTGTCTTAAATAAAAAGATTAATTAAAGTTTTATTGAATTTTTAAAATGCAAAAACCAGTCTTAGCTTGCTGGCCATACAAAAATTGGAGTCAGGGAGTATCTAGCTCCCTTGGACCGACTTTGCCAAACCTAATCTGGCTCTAAAGCTTGTGATAAAGCCCAGTCCAAATTCAAGACCAAAGTCAAATTGAAAGAGCATTGAGCAGTGTTTGGGTCTCAACTTTGCCAATTAAATTTCTTAAGCACAGGAAGGTCATCTTTTTGGCATTTTTCACATGTTGCTCTGTTAGGACCTACTCTTCTTCCCTCACTGAGATTTGGAATTTAAGATTATCTCCAAAGATCAAGTTGTATCAATTGATGCAGTGTATTTTTTTAATCCATCAGGCAAAGAAAACAGGATGAAAAAATTATTTCTAAGTCAAATTATAAAAAAAATGTTTGTAGCGTTAAAAACTCACAACTATGACACTGATTTCTATTTACACACTTATGTTTCCCTTTGGTCTAAATTCCTTTCATGTTATATTCCTCTGCCCTACTTCCCATCCCTATGACCCTGCACCAAACAGCACATTAAATGCTACAAATTTTAACGTGGCTCCTCCCTTTTTCCCCTAGAATCCAACAAATGCTCTGCCCCATCCAGATCAAGTTTTTCAGTGCCCCCCCCTTCCTATACATTGCACTCATTCTTGACTAGTCATACTATTGCCCTGCCTCAATACTCTTCTCCCTCAACTCTAGCCATTCAAATCTCATACAACTTAGAAAGTCAAGCTGAAGTCCCAAGGTCATATATAGGTAGCAAGTTAAACAAACCAGAATTTGAAGAGAGGGCTTCTTGGGTTTGGTTTTTTTTGGTAGGGCAATAAG
The DNA here is from genome assembly GCF_019393635.1 of Dromiciops gliroides. Taxonomy (NCBI): domain Eukaryota; kingdom Metazoa; phylum Chordata; class Mammalia; order Microbiotheria; family Microbiotheriidae; genus Dromiciops; species Dromiciops gliroides. Next base: position 314,906,351 of record NC_057863.1, on the reverse strand, counting down.
GGTTAAATGACTTGCCCAGAGTAACACAGCTAGTAAGTGTCAAGTATCTGAGGCCGTATTTGAACTCAGGTCCTCCTAAATCCAGGGACAGAGCTTTATCCACTGAGCCACCTTGCTGCCCAAAGAGAGGGCTTCTTAATCCAAAATCAGTGCCCTTTCCCCTACATCTCACTGCCTACAGAGACGGTAGTCTAGCTCCAATGCTTATTGTATTGGGTTAGTCATTTTACTTGAGCCTCAGTTTTCTTATCAATAAGATGAGGATAATAATACTTACACTACCTTCTTCTCAAAGGATGTTGTAAGGCAAGTGCTTTATAAACCCCAAAATATTATATAAATGTGAGTTATTAGTAAATAGTGTTGAAAAGAATGAACTAACCCATGACCTCAAGGCTCAACAAGGTCACCATTTGATCCAAAACAGTGAAATCACCCAGCACTGACCTTGAAAGTCAATGGTTCTTCCTCCTCATTCCTAAAACTGATGCCTCTATCTTAGCACATAAATTTAGTGGAGCAAAGAATTATTTTCTAAGTATGATTTTTCTTCTGTAAGATAATCTTATATTTCCCATAAGTTTCCACTTTTTTTGTTATAAGTAAAACTTTATAAGAACATTAATTTTTATAAATTTTGATTTCCCAAAAAGAGACAAAACGAGGCTATTGAAGTAATGATCTCTAAGGTCCCTTTTGGCATTAAACTCTACAATTTTATCATCACTCTCCTAAATATTTTGCTTCTCATTAGCTAAACTAGAGGCAATTCTTTCTGGGTAAGTGGTAAAGTGAATACAGTGCCTGGGCCTAGAGTCAGAAAAACTCATCTTCCTGAGTTCAAATCTGGCTTCAGACACTTATTAGGGATGTGACCCTGGGCAAGTCACTTAAACCTGTTTGCCTCAGTTTCCTCATCTGTAACATCAACTAAGGAAGGAAATGGCAAACCATTCTTGTATCTCTGCCAAGAAAACCCCAAATAAATAGGGTCACAAGGAGTCAGACACGACTGAGACAACTGAGAGAAAAGACAAAGACAAGAGTGTGGTGTTAGGGTAGCAATGTGGTAGAGCAGAGCACACTGGGGAGTCACAGGACCTGGGTTTGAGTCAAAGTTGTACTCTTAATGAACTAGAGTCACTTAGATGTGTGAACACAGGCAAGTCACTTAACCTTGACATGTTTCCTATGGCTCTTCTCTATAAAATGAGGAAAATAATATAGCACCTATCTCTCTTGGTACTAGGTTGTTGTAAGTAAAGTGCTTTGTGAACCTTAAAGTACTTTATAAACACATGCTGTACTAATAATGACAATTATTACTGTTGTTGAGTTGTTTCAGTCAGGTCCAAACCTTCATGACCCCATTCCTACTCAGTGACCCAATTTGGGATTTTCTTTGGCAAAGATACTGAAGTGGTTTGCCATTTCCTTCCCCAGCTCCTTTTATTGAGGCAGAAACTGAGGCAAACAAGGTTTATTGTCTTGTACAGGGTCACACAACTACAAAATATCTGAGGTTGGATTTGAACTCACAAAGGAGAGGACTCTTCTTGACTCCAGGCCCGGTTTTCTATGCACAGTGCTACCTAGCTGCCCACAAATAAGAGGGTAGGATTATGCTATACTGAAAGTCCCTTAACAATCTTTTGTCTTGGGGGAAGCTAGATGGTGCAGTAGATAAAGCACAGGCCCTGGATTCAGAAGGACCTGAGTTCAAATCTGGCCTCAGACACTTGACACTTACTAGTTGTGTGACCCTGGGCAAGTTACTTAACCCTCATTGCCCCAACATCCCCCCCCCCAAAATCACCACCACCACCACCACCACCAAAAAAAAAAAACCACCACAATCTCCTGCATCTCCACAAAGCCTCAAAAGGTAGGAAAATGTTTAATTAGATCTCTGGTACAGGTAAAATGTACAGACTCTACCAGAGGACCTATGTTCGAATCCTTCCTTTGACCCTTGCTACCTAACATTGAGCAACTCAAACACCACAGGCCTGTTTCCTCATCTTTAAAATGAAAGGGTTGAACTATACAGACTCTGAAGTCCCTTCCAGGTGTAGCTCTATGATTCCAAAATCCCTATATAAGCTGTGTGAGAAATGCCATTATATTCTTTCATAAAACTTAGTCAATCTCACATTGATGTGTGCCAACCACACTGAAAAATTTACAAGTAATGTTACTTAAATTTGGGGGGAAATACTAATTATATTTATTATTATCACCAACTTTGAACAGAGAGTCAGTATGGTACAGTAGATAGCAAGCTGATTTTGGAGCCAAAAGATGTGAGATCAAGTTGGCTATATCTTGGCTACAAGAAGTTGAGTAAATCATTTATCTTCTCCAGCAATCCACTAAGGTGATAGGTCACAGAGAAGGTGCCAACTTTCAGTGGTAAAGAGTATTTCTTTATCCATCAATGAAATCACAGGTCCCTATCTCTACTAACATTAATAGTAATGTGCTCCTGTTCAGCTATGTCACAATTTCAGAAATCTTTGTTTCTGGCTAATCTTCAACTGGCTGCTGCGCCTAAACATCAGCTTTAATTTTCTCTGCCCTCCACTTCTCTGGTCAAGCATGTTAGTGGATAATCCATCAATACACACTTAAGCATGGAAAAAGGGCTACTAATTAAAGAAGTCAAATGGGTGAATCCTTCTGTAATTTGAATTATCACACCTATATTTGTTTTGTAAGTTGGGATTTTGAACAGAGCATTGAGTTTTTTAAGTGAAACTACTTACAACATAATGAAATTTTACGTTCAACTCCAAAAATATATAAAAACTTTGACCTCTACTCTTTCATAAAAGCTTCTAAAAGTTATGAGAGGGCAGCTAGGTGGCGCTGTGGATAAAGCACCAGTCCTGGATTGAGGAGGACCTGAGTTCAGATTCTGCCTCAGACACTTGACACTTACTAGCTGTGTCACTTAACCCTCATTGCTCTGCAAAAAAAAATTAAATTTTAATTTAAAAAATATTTTTAAATAAATGTTATAAGAGTAATTTGTCTGCTGGTAACAAAATTAGAACAAAGTAAAATGTGCTGGATGGAAATTGGCCTCAAAGGCTAAAGACAACCTGAGTTCAAGTCCCAGCTCTAACAAATACTAGCTCTGTGACTCTGGGTAAGTCACTAGGGACAGGTATAGTAATACCTTATTATTATAATATATTGCAAAGAGCTCTGGGACTGGAGTCAGGAAGACCTGAGTTCAAGTCCAGCTTCAGATATTTACTAGCTGTGTGACCTTTGCCAAGTCTCTCAACCTTTCTCAGCCTCATAGCACCTACCTCACAGGGTTATGGTAAGAATCAAATGAAATAGTATTTGTAAAGTCCTTAGCACAAGGCCTGGCACTTTTAAAAATGTCATCCTTCTTCTCAGTGCTCTAGGCAATCCTCACAGATAAGTAAAGTTGCAGAGAGATTTACCTCACCCCAAAATCTCCTATACCATGAAAACTACAGGTCTAAATTTACAAAGTGAAATTAAGTCTGAGACTTCTGAATGCAATTAAGTTCAGGAGTTACTGACCTCTTTTGTTCAGTATCTTTAAATATGAGTATGTTCATGTGTATATATATGTTCACTTCACTTGTATTCCACGTAATACACACACACACACACACACACAATTTTAGTTAAGAAATGTGCTTTCGTTGGCATAAGGAACTTCCTCTGCTAGTGCTGATAGAACTGTAACAACTAGCACTTATATAGTATCTATTAAAAGCCAGGCACTGAGCTAAGGACTTTACAAATATTATTTCATTTGAAAGTCACAAAAACCTTGTGAGATAGAGGCCATTACCCTCTCCATTTTACAGTATAAGAAAGTGAGGCAAATGGAGGTTACATAACTTGCCCAAGGTCACACAAGTAATAAGTATCTGTGGATGAATTTGAACTCAGGTCTTCCCTACTCCAGGCCCATTCAGACTGTATTTAGATTATGATTGTATAAATACCCCTCATGTGGAAGTCTTTAAAATTGTACTGATGACTCCTTAATTGCTTCTACTAGATGTGTGAATAGCAGAAGCTCCCTCCAACTAAAACAATTTTCTGTAATTTAGAAATTTAAGAGAATCACCTACAGCAAGTGAATTGCCCAAAGTCCATATGAATGGAAAAGGAAAAATAAAAATTGTACAATTCAAGCGTGTCATGTGGCTTTTAAAGAAGAAATAAAGAAATATTCACATTATAACTATTTATACCATTCACAGTATCATTTAATGTGGTAGAAATCAAAATAATTTTTATCAAGTTATCCTTTTAAATACATCACCCAAAGGGCAAAGATTGTATGGTAGACATAAATGAGTCACAATGCATTACAAACAAAGAGTTTTGTAATGTAAAGGATATCATCAAAAACATGTGATTGGGAGCAGCTAGGTGCCACAGTGGATAAAGCACTGGTCCTGGATTCAGGAGGACCTGAGTTCAAATCTAGACTCAGACACTTGACACTTACTAGCTGTGTGACCTTGGGCAAGTCACTTAACCCTCATCGCCCTGGGGGGAAAAAAGAAAAACATATGACTGAAAAACAAACAAACAAAAACAGAGATAAGGGAGATCAGATGAACTGACAATAGAAAACTTCTGGGGCCCACCTAGGTAAGAACTGCATGAGCTAAGCTGCTCTGGATGGATTACATGTCTATGATTGTGTGTCACTAGAGGTAATACCCATGTTGATAAGGCCACAAACCCACTGGAATATGAAAATGTTTCTAGTTGTTTTATGAAATCACTGATTAACTTTCTATAACTGACATTTATTTCAAATCAGACTATTTTTGCTCTTATCATATAAACATAAATTAGAATATATGAATTTCCTACCAGAGTTAACATTTCTAGTTGTTTCTATCAGTCAACTTGGTCTAGTACAAAAGCTAAACAAATTTGTGAAGTAATTACCCTGAGACTAAAGATAAAAGGTAAACATATATAATACAGATGGATGAGAATTAATTTATTTAAAACTTTAGTTTCTCAACAATTTCTAAAATTCAAATTTATCATATATGTTATACGATAATGGTAAAGCACTTAGCAGAGTACCTGGCATATAGGAAGCACTTTATAAATGTTAGCTATTGTCATATTTGTCATAAGATTTATCAAAAAAGTAAGATCACCAGCAGTATTCTACTTCTTCATCTTTAAAAAGAAAGGGTTAAAATAAATCTCTAAAGTCATTTTCTACTCCAGAAGTCTATGGCTAGAAGATATAAATATGGGGGTAACTAGGTGATGCAGTGGATAAAGCACTGGCCCTGGATTCAGGAGGACCTGAGTTCAGATCCAGGTTCAGACACTTGAGACTTTACTAGCTGTGTGACCCTGGGCAAGTCACTTATCCCCCATTGCCCCAGAAAAAAAAAAAAAAGAAGATATAAATAGCGGGGTAGCTAGTTGGCACAGTGAATAAAGCACTGGACCTGGATTCAGGAAGACTTGAGTTCAAATCCGGCCTCAGACACTTGACACTAACTGTGTGACGTTGGGCAAGTCACTTAACCCCCATTGCCCAAAAAAAAAACCAAAACAAAAACCAACTTCCAACTGACTAAACAGCTGTAACAATTACTCTAAGCTCATGAATTAAAAAATACAAGGCAGGCCATCAGAACCTGAATCAGAACAAATTGACTCATATTTTATTCAATAAGTGTGGTATATAGATTCATAGGTCACAACAGATTAAAAGCAACGAATTGGAAGGTAAGAGAAATATTAAAGCCAAGACACTCAATAAGAAGTGTCAGCTTAAGTAAAAGAAGAGACAGAAAAGCCAAGCAAAGATCTAAGAAATAAAAGTAAACAGTCTTGTACCATTTATTAATGGGGCAAATAACCTTACACATTATTACAGGATACTACACTAACTGAGGTTTCTGATGTTGACATTTAATTTTAAAAGTTAAGGAAAGACATTCTGTTAAGAAAGCATGTAAGTATCCAGAAAAAAGAACTGTGGAAACTTAATGCAGATGGAACCACCGTTTCTACTTTTTTTTATCATTGTTGGAGTTTTTTGAGGTTTTTCCCTTTTGTTCTGATTCTTCTTTCACAGCATGACTAATGCAGAAATATGTTTAATATGATTGTACATATATAACCTATATCAGATTGTTTTCTGTCTTGGGAAGGGGGGAGGGAAGGGAGGAAGGGAGAAAAATTTGGAACTGGAAATCTTATAAAAACAAATGTTGAAAACTATATTTACATATAACTGGAAAATAATAAAATACTTTTCAGATGGAAAAAAAGAAAGCATGTGAGGTGTATAAGATATTTTAGAAATATTTCTGTCAAGTAAAGCTAAGAGAAAAATTCTGGTTTTTAGACAGGTACCTGAAAAATACATTAAATTAGAACATTTCATTAGTGTTGTAAGAAAATACTTATTATATATGCCATTGGTTTTACTATGCTGTAATAAAATATTGAATAAATAGATTAAAGAAATAACTATTTTTATACTGACAATTGAAAAAATTAGGGCAAGGAACACCATTTTATACTGATGCTTATTTTCTCAAGCAATCCTATAATTGGAATTAATAGTTTAGACTTCTTATGGATATGGTTTATGATATATGATTTCTTAATTGCCGTTACTCCCATCCTCTACAAAAGACAAAAACTCTTATCAGTGACTATTTGTTAAAATAGTCAATATTTTGACTATATACTCAATAAAAACAACAACAAATTCTCTAAGCCTTTAAAAAAGATCAATTACCCAAATACGTATAGCCTTGTAAACACTGACCATATCTAGTGGAATTAAATCAGATATAGGGCATATTTATACTGGAAAATACTTAAGGTGAAAGCTGCCCTATATGTTTACAAAATTATATATTTTATTCAGATTGCCATTTTTCTATTAAACCTTTTGTTAACGACCCAAACATCTCTTTAATGAACTGCCCATGCTATCACTTCACTGAAAAGAAAACTTTCCAAAATACTGCATGTCATAAAAGTCTTATTGCAGTTTTAAATTTTATTCTTATTAAGCTTAAAACTGAGTGAAGGCTTTCACCTTATTCATTTATCTTTTAAACATTTTTATTTAAAGTTTTGTGCTCCAAATTCTATCCCTCCCTCCTCCCTGAGGTGGTAAGCAATCAGATATAGGTTATATATGCGCAATTATGTAAAGCATTTCCATATTAGTCATTTTGTATAAGACTCAAATAAAAGGAAAAAAATGAAAGAAAGAAAGTGAAAAATAGCATGCTTCAGTCTGTGTTCAATCAATATCAGTTCTTTCTTTGGAGGTGAACAGTATGCTTCAGCATTAGTCCTCTAAGATTGTCTTCACACCTTGTATTTAAAGAGAAAGGTTGGTATCTGTCTAGATCACTCGTTCTCAAAGTGTAGTATTCCCTGAGATCCTCTGAGGGGTTATTGAGGTAAAAACTGCCACAATACTAAGACATTTTAATTTCTAATATTGTAAATATTTATACATATAACCCACATAAACAAAAGTTCTTGGGGGCATAGGGGTGGGCAACAATAATTTTTAAGATTTTAAAGAGATCTAGAGACCAAAAAGCTTGAAAATAACTGGTCTAGGTCAGTGGTGTCAAATAGAAATGAATCCCTGCAGGCTGCATATTGATTTTTAAAAACACAAATTAATATTATCTCTATTGTATTTTATTTATTTTTGTGAAGTATCTCTCAATGACATTTTAATCTGGTTCGGGTGCACTCTGGAATTTTGTGGGCCCAGAATTTGACTCCTCTGGTCCAGATAATCAAGCAAAAAGTTCCAAATCTGAAGCATTTCTCAGAGGATGGTTTAGACAAGAAATGTAATTTCAGGGCTCTTTTATCCTTCTATATTTCAAAGAAGTGTGACATGACTTCATCAGTACAAATTTCTACCAATCTGGGAGGAGACATGTAGAATAAAGAGCACTGGATTTGGGGTAAGAAAACCTGGATTTGAATCCCAAATCCTCTACCTGTGTAATCTTGGGCAAGTTACTCAGACTCATTCTGGGCCTCATTTATTCCACTAATCTGATGAAAAGATTGAATTTAATGGCCCCTTTTAGTACTAAATCCTATGATCCCTCTATACCTCAAGAGAATGTCTCTTTTGAATTGTCAAAGCCAAAAAAATTCTAGGTAGACTTCTATTATCAAGGCTAATTACTCCTTTAAGTTAAAGACTGTGTTCTTATGTATAATTGATATCATATTGCTTGCCTTCTCACTGGGGAGGGGAAGGGCAGTAGGGAATGAAGGGGGAAAATGTGGAACTAAAATAAAAAATTTTAATTAAAAAAAAATTAAAGGTTGGGGGTCTGAGATAAATTCTGGTCCACTAATGACATACAGGTGTCATTTCAGAAGCCCTGCATTTCACACGAGAATATGGCAGCACAAATCAAACCCTGCATTTTCTTATGGCAAGAATCAGAGAAGTAATCATTTACTGCACAAGTATATTTTTAGCTATATATAGCACTGTGCTGGGTTCTTAGAGTGACACTAAAGAATTCTAAATGTGATTCCTTTCTTAGGGAAACGTATAGTCTAGTTGAAGCCTTTTCCAACCTTGCTTAATTCTTTTGCCTTCCCTCTGTTCATTATTTCCTATTTATCCTGTATATAGTAGTTTGCTCTGTACATATGTATTTGAATTAGATTACAATATTACTTATTTACTTAAAATCCATTAAATTGAAAATTTCTTGAGGATAGGGATTGGTTTTTGCCTCTTTTTGTATCCCCAATGTTCGGCACAGTCCCTGACACAAAAGAGGTGCTTAATAAATCTTTATTGATCGATTGTTTGAATGGGTACAATGTATGCATTAAGGCAGATTTAGTAAAAACAAAAATCCTCTACCAATCCTGCAAGGCTAATATTTCTAAAACCTTTTCATCTGCTTGGTAGTCCTGCCAGAATCTGCCCTCCACTGGCATGGTCCCTGACAACCCAACGTCAACTCCATATTACACAGAGTATTTATCTAGGTCTAAAGACAGATGGTAGGAGGAAAAAACAAAAAACAAAAAACTTTAATCTTCAATTGATCTTGCATATATGTTGTCTGTTAACATTTGCTTGCATATTGACTCTCATTAGATTGTGAGCTACCTGAAAACAAGGACTGTTTTTTGCCTTTCTCTCTATCAGCTCTGTTGCTCAGTGGATCAAGCATTGGTCCTGGAATCAGGAAGACTCATCTTCATGAGTTCAAATCTGGCCTCAGACTCTTACTAGCTGTGTGACTTTGGGCAAGTTGCTTAATCCTATTTGCCTCAGTTTCCTCATCTGTAAAATGAGCTGGAGAAAGAAATGGCAAACCCACTCTAGTATCTTTGCCAAGAAAACCCCAAATGGAGTCATGAAGAGTTGAACCTGACTGAATAGCAACAAATAGCCTCTGTATCCTCGGAACTAAGCGGAGTCAGTGCCTAGCACATAGCAGGCCCTTAATAAATGCTTGTTGACTGACTGATAGGACTTTCTGATTTCTTTCAAGATTCAACTCAAGCTTCACCCTTTTGATCAGACTTTTTCCTGATCCCTCTGGCTGTTGGTGACTTTCCCTCAAGGTACAAGCATGTGGTCTCCCTTGTCAGAATGGAAGTTCCTATAGGGCAGGGACTGTTCTGCTTCTGTCTTTATATAGTCCCATGACCTACCACAGGTGGTAGCAGGTAATAGACAGTATATAGTACACACATTAGTAGTTTCTTAATGACTCTTTATTGATAAAGTTTGCCAGCATATACATATATATAGGCACATATTTATTTATAAATATTATAGATATGTATCATATATAAATATTTATAAATATATATTCACACTAAGAACCATGGTATGATAGGACGTGGAGCTAGATGGGCTGTAAGAAATCATCTATTATGAAACGTTCATTTTACAAATGATGAAACTGAAGATGAGAAAGGTAAAGTGTCTTCTCTAAAGCTACGCACATGGTTAATGGCAAAAAATGGTACTAGCATTCAGGTCTCCAGTATCGTTTACAACCTGAAACAGTTAATATACAATATATCCTATGCTTACAATGGAGTCTTAAAACATATTAAAAAAATGACAACTACATGAGCATTCTGATCCCAAGTTGTAATGTCTGTACAATAAGATCAATAACAACCTTACGAGGATATTTTGTATAAACTATATGCATATTAATCATCAGCCATCACGTACAGCTAGAAGGAATACCAAATAGAGCTAGACCTAAGTTAGGAAGGCCCAAGTTCAAATCCCACCTCAGACATTTATTAGTTATATGGCCCTAGGCTTACCCTTGCTGAAGTTCACTTTCCTCATTTGTAAAATAAAGAACAGCACCTACCACACACAAGGTTATTATGAGGGTCAAGAGAGATAACATATGTAAAGCACTTTGTTAACTCTAAAATGCTATATAAATATTAGCTATTTTTAAAATATCAAGGAAAAATAATTGGTGATAATTCTGCAAACCTATTTTTGTTGTTGTTAAATCTGCCTTAATGAATCTATTGTGTCCCCTCAACTAGACTAGAAATTCACAGAGGACAAGACTCACATTTCTAATTCTTCTTCCTTTTCATCTACTTTTTTGTTGTTGTTGTTGTTGTTGTTGGGTGTTTTTGGCAAGGCAACTGAGGTTAAGTGACTTGTACAGGGTCACACATTTTAAAAGTGTCAAATGTCTGAGGCCAAATTTGAACTCAGGGTATCCACTGTGCCACCTAACTGCCCTACATCTCTAATTCTTTAGCGTCAATTCTGGAACCAAGCATCATTCTAGTTATAAATATTTATAGAATAAATGAGTACTTTGACAGTTATTACTCTAGGAAGAAAAAAAAACAAGATTTGATGAGCTTAGCTTCCTTGTTTGAAATTCAAGGTTTATGAAATACCAACACTTATTAAATGACACGTGAAGGTTACAAATAATTTGTATCTGAACACAACCTTTAACTTAACAGGTAATTAGCTTTGACAATTGAAGGCTACAGAGAAACACAATTAACTAAATGTTCCTTGTCATGAGTATTATATAAAATATGACCATTTCTTCAGAAAATAAGTTCTATACATACAGTATTATCTTCTTGAAAGCAGGAATTATAGTTTTTCTTTTCTTCCCCAATGCTTTACACAATGCCTGCACACACAGTAGGCATTTAATATATGCATATTTAATATATACTTACTGCAGGTAGGTGGTGCAGGATAGAGTGCCAGGCCTGGAATCAGGAAGACTCATCTTCATGAGTTCAAATCTAGCCTAAGACACTTACTATGTGACCCTGGGCAAATCACTTAAACCTGTTTACCTCAGTTTCTTCATCTGTAAAATAAGCTAGAAGGAAATGGCGAACCACTCCAGTATCTTTGCTATGAAAACCCCAAAAGGAGTAATAAAGAGTCAGACACAACTGAAAAACAATTAAATAACAATAGTCACTGACTTTATTGTTAATAGGATTTTAAATCTAAGCCCTTTTGTTTTTTCAGACAATCCAATAGTTTAGTTCCTAAATGTCTTCCAAATTCACTACAGATTTTCTTTATGGAGTATGTAGTCAAATAATTTTAAGGGGGGAAATTATATAAGTTAGTTCTAGACTTAGAAATGGGTGGATTATATATCATCCATATTTAAATATTGGTGAGTATAATTTTAGCCTTCCTTAAATTCATAAGTTCACTAAAAATTCAGAAAACATTTAATCAGCATCTTTGTACAATTGTTCAGAATTATTTAAAATGGAGCATTTCACATCCCAGTAACTACAGGATCTCTTTTATTGATGATGAAATGGCTTTAGAGTGGAGGAAGCCTGAGTTCAAGTACTACTTCAGACAAATGCAAGCCCCGTGACATTGTACATGTCACCTAACCTCTCTGAGTGACAGATGCTATATTACTGTATTGGTTCAAATTCTAGACTTGGAGCTGGGGAGACATGGGTTCAAATCTTGTACCTAGTTCTATGACCACGAGTTAGTAGTAGGCTGCTTGACCTCTCCAAGTCTGTTTCTTCAACTATAAAACGAGAAGGTTAGACTAGATGGATTCTGCTCTACACCCTTGATTTGTTGCACTAATGTTGCACCATGACAGGTCTCCTAACCCAGTGGGGTCAAACGTGAATACAAACTGATTATTGTGGGCTGCATGTTGATTTAAAGAACCACAAATTTAAAAGATCTATATTGTTTTTATTTGTTTTATTAAATATTTCTTAACTGCATTTTAAAAGGTTTCCCTGAGAACTAGGGAGGTTGGGAGCTGCTTTTAGCAAGTCTCTCACCTCTGACAGGCCTGCCTCAGTTTTTCCAACTGTAAAATAGGGAAGAGCACCTATTTCACAGCTTGTTGTGAAGATCGAAGGATAGAGCATTTGTAAAACTCTTATCACAGCGTCAGGCACTTGGTAAGTGCTTAATATATGCTTATTGACTGACTAATTGAGCAGTAGTTGATTTGGACTGGTAAGGGAGTTTCTTTACTAGGAGTTCCCTACATCAATGAAGTTGCAAGTCCAACTACAACAAAATATGCTTTACATACACACAAGTATATGTGCATATGGTTATATGTTACATTTTTATAAATAATAAATTCATCAACTTTCCTTGAAATCACATTTAAGAATTAATTTTAGGCAGAAACCTAAAATGATGTTAAGTGCCTCTCTTTTACAAATGTTACCTTTAGAAGTCAAATCTTAAATTAGGACAGTTCTTTAATTTTTAAATGAAATAGAAAAAGTTTAATAAGACTTTTCAGATTAGCAGTCTATCATAGGAGGGTATATGGTCATTTAGTTATTAAAGTAACTGTATCATTGTTATGGTGAATAATTAATTTTTTAAACTTTAGACATGTTTCATGGCACAGCAAAAGCACAACTTTAACAATAAATGCAACCAAAAAGATTACATATATGCATACACATATACATACACACATATGTGTGTATGTATACATCACAAAATCCAACACTGGTAATTCATTTGTGTATTCTTGGAAATCTAGAATGAACTGTAAAATTTTTTTCACAATATAGAACTATAGTACAGCTCTTTCTCAAATGGGACACTAAGACTTCCTGAAATCAGATTATGTTTTTCAAATAGTTGTTTTAAAAAGTTGGGTAAAATTTTTCAAGGTCTTATTATTAAATATACCTCAAACCTGGTACAAAATAACATTTTCTTCTTTTTGACTTGCTTTACTGTCTTTATATGTCACCTTTTTAAGTAAATTTTATAGTCAAATGGGGGCTATAATAGAAAACACTGCCATGAACTTATAGTCCAGTTATTAAATTAACTAAATTCAAAAAATAAAAATAAAAAAACTAAACAAAAAAAATTAACTAAATTCTCCTAAACTCAATTGCATAATTCATCCACAGCTTAAAAAGTAACTGTCACATTTTGTTAGAATTCTACATTCTAGATTTTTTTAAAAAACAAATTTTAAAAATGCAAAGAAAGTATGGTAAAAATAAAAGAAAAAATAAAAGTATATTATTTAGTTTATGCTTCCATTTTACATATTTTCTTATAATATCTATTTCCTCATTGAAAATTCTAACAATATTCAGACATTCTCAGAAAATGATGTGGCTAGACATCTGACTAAAAACAAAAGTAAGAATTGCCCAGACGTGTTGTACAAGCTGAGTGGGAAAAGAACAAACTGTATAAATATTAAAGATTACATTTTCTAATTTCTTCCTTACAATAATCAAAGAAGCAATGATAATAGGCATTGTGTCCACATTTAAAAAAATAAACAGGGGGGTGGCTAGGTGGCACGGTGGATAAAGCACCAGCCCTGGATTCAGAAGGACCTGGGTTCAAATCCAGCCTCAGACACTTGACACTTGCTGTGTGACCCTAGGCAAGTCACTTAACCCTCATCCCCCCCCCCCAATAAATAAATAAATAAATAAACCATTAAAAAATAAACAAACCAAAAACAAGACTGAGAGACTTAGAGCTAAAACTTAAGTAAATTAAAACATCCATCAAAATTTAGAAAGATCTGACATACTGAATATTTATACCATCCTATATTGTTTTCTTAAGTTACAGGACACACTGCATTCTACTATATGTTTAAGTGTGAAGTACTATAAAGGTGCACATGAGCTACACGGTCATTGAAGTCAGACTCCCTAAATGATAGCACCTCTTTTCCCCCTTATGCCTGATCAGAGGACAAATCCCAGTATGTATCTGCCCCCTTTATAAGGCAGATACACTGTGTGTCCCTCCCTTTATAAGCCTTATGACACGATTTATGTTCTTGAGAAAACTTTAAACTCAATTTTTTGTTTGTTTGGTTTTTTTTAGTGAGGCAATTGGGGTTAAGTGACTTGCCTAGGGTCACACAGCTAGTAAGTGTTAAGTGTCTGAGGCCAGATTTGAACTCAGGTACTCCTGACTCCAGGGCCAGTGCTCTATCCACTGCGCCACCTAGCTGCCCCTAAACTCAATTTTGATCAAAACAATTAAAAAATTTTTTGATCTTTGAGAAAGAGTAAGGTATCTCTCAAGAGAGAATTATGTGCAAAACTGCAAAACTAAGAAAAACACAAAGCAGACTATCAAGGTACGCCCTTATTCCTCACAGGCTCTTTTCACTTTAGCAATCACCTTCCCTAAGGAATTAAGACCACTCAAGTTGCCCCTCCTGGTGTTTGCAAGTTTCCAGCAGAGGATGATCAGAGTGCATGTAGCATTATTAATTATTACAATAGTAATAATGTATTGAGGAGAAGAAAAGAGAGGGGACAGCACGGGGAAAGCTTTTGCAAAACCTGACTTGGGGGGACCTGATATTTCAACTACATGGACTCTCTATGCCAAAGGCTTCACTACTGAGCGTAACTGTAGGGGCCATCTGCCAAGTCTTTCCTTTGCTGTTAAAAAGCTTTTGATTCAGTTGCATTTCAGAGCATAAACATAAGGGGTACAAACAGAAGATGAATCTGGTATCTCTGTGGCTTCACCAGCTTTGCCCATTTCTCCGTAAGGCTTCTCAATCACATTCTCTGCTTTTGCTTCAGGAGAGAAGATGGGAAGTATTTTACTTATACAAGAAGCTGCTGACCTTCTCCCTCTTCCCTACAAGTGGTGTCAAGAGGAGTAAAAGGGTTTTCCCTAAAAATATTCTTGGAGCTCTCTTCTGTCTAGTGAGAAGAGAGAATGCAGTAGAATAAATCCCTGGGCTTCTGGAAGAGAACAAGAAAGGCAGATGTTCCTATGTTCAAATAATAATAATACTTCTAAACTTAGCTATCAAATGTATAATGTATAACAATACTAAGCTACACCAATGAACAGAATAAGAAAAGGTCTCTTGCAACTAAGTGATGAGGAACCGTATGGTACAATATGTGCTAGACTTAAGAATTGCAGTACCTTATGTCTGAATTCCAGATCTTCTACTTAACTACCTATGTGACCTTGGGCAGGTGACTTAACCTCTCTGGGCCTCAGTTTCTTCACCTATAAAATTAGGAGGTTGGACTAGATGGCAACTAGGTCTCTTGCAGTTCTAGACCTATCATTTTATGTATCTTGTGCTTCTAATTAGATGCAGAAATCCACTTCCTGGGATCAAATTGGGCCATCCATCTGGAGAGAATACAAAATGTCCTATCCTGAATGACTTTAAAAGCAATTCTGTATTCCTCTCAGATAACTCCTTTCTGACTCCAGAGGAGGACGGGAACATCTTCCCATCTGCACGTCTCTCCCCTTTGAACCAACCCTGTGATTCCTACAGTGAATCAGAATCTACCAAAGACACCTGTAAAATCTGCCTCACAGAGCTACTGTGAGGATCAAGATGTTGCAAAGTGTTTTACAAGCCTTAAATAAAGCACAATAGAAATGTTAGCTTTTTTTCCTCTGCATCTTCTTCTTACTAGAAAGCCTGGTTGTTTTGCATGATACTTAGAACTGTGATAACAGAGCTTTCATAACCACACAAGCAGATGGTGAAAATGTGATGCTCTTCTCCTTAGAACTGAAAGCCAGAAGAAATTCACTTCACCAAAAAGCTTTACAAAACTATGGACATTAAACAATGAGATGCTCATATTGTCAAGTCTATCCCCCTCAGAGGGCAGGTGAGGTAACTCAGATAGAGGGTTTAAGTGACATGCCCCTAGTTACACAGGTAGTGAATGGCAGAGATGAGATTTGAACTGATGTCCCTTGACTACAAATACAAAACCCTCTTTGTCAAGTTTAAAACAAAAATGACTTAAGGAAATTCATGAGTTATTCTCCATTTCTCTCCCCCAAATTGCTAAGCTAATTAGTTTGAAAATTCACTTAAGGGGCAGCTAGGTGGCTCAGTGGATAGAGCACCGGCCCTGGAGTCAGGAGGACCTGAGTAAAGCCCGGCCTCAGACACTTAACACTTACTAGCTGTGTGACCCTGGGCAAGTCACTTAACCCCAATTGCCTCAC
Organism: Dromiciops gliroides; assembly: GCF_019393635.1. Classification (NCBI taxonomy): domain Eukaryota; kingdom Metazoa; phylum Chordata; class Mammalia; order Microbiotheria; family Microbiotheriidae; genus Dromiciops; species Dromiciops gliroides. The sequence goes on along the minus strand of NC_057863.1, from coordinate 314,889,799 downwards.
TAAAAATAAAAAAAGAAAAAAAGAAGAAAAAAACAGTGTTGTCGTTGTTGAGTCATATCTGACTCTTTGTGACCCCATTTGGGGTTTTCTTGGCAAAGATACTAGAGTGATTTGCCATTTCCTTCTCCAGCACATTTTAGAGGTAAGGAAACTAAGGTAAACAAGGTTAAGTGACTTGTCCAAGGTCAGACAGCTAGGAAGTTGAATCTTCCTGACTCCAGGACAAGTGCTCTAACCACAGTGCCACCTAGTATTTGTGCTCTAAAATATCATTTAGTGTTCTGGCAAATTCCCAAGTGATTATTAGGTTGCAAGAATGTTTATTTCCCTTAAAAAGTAACTGGTCTTCTTCCACTATGTTGCACTACAAAATCTGGCTTAGCATAGACTACTACACTTTTCTATTAACAGAAAATGGAGTATGTTGGTGAGAGCTCTCATCATTTCTCATTCCATCACTCATCCTAGGATTTCTTTATGTACTAAATAAAGTAGGTTCTATACCAAGACAAAAAGACCGAGTTCAACCCAGCAAAAGGTTATATTTCTGTTATCTAAGGACAGTATAAGTAAGTGTTAAGAGCATCCAAAGGGATGATGTTCTGTTCAGAACCACCAACTCCTGAAGAACTTAATAAATGCATTTATTAAGTGTCTACTATATACCAGGAACGATGCTAAGTACATTATAAATATTATCTCATTTGATCTGCACAACTTTGGAAAGTCGGTATTATTATCCCCATTTTATAGTTGAGGAAATGGAGGTTAAGTGACTTGCCTAGGGTCACATAGCTAGTTAGGTATCTGAAGCTAGATTTGAAGGTGTCTTCCTGAAGGAAGCCCCAACATGCTATCCATTTCACCCACCTAGCTGCCTCATTCTAAGTTATGAGATCTACATAGATTGAGGAATGGTGATTGTAGGAAACCATGGATCTCTGAAATATTCAAGTAAACAAGTCTTTTTTTTTTTTTTTTTTGGTGAGGCAATTGGGGTTAAGTTACTTGCCTAGGGTCACATCTAGTAAGTGTTAAGTGTCTGAGGCTAGATTTGAACTCAGGTCCTCCTGACTCCAGGGCTGGTATTCTATCTACTGTGCCACCTAGCTGTCCCTAAAGTAAACAAGTCTTAACAATATTTTAAGGAAAATAATGACCCCTACAGTGAAATTAAAATTTAGAAGAGGCATCAAAATGATTTTTTAATAGATGGTAGAACTAAGAGGCAAAGTAAAAAGAGGTCTTAATCATTAACATGTTAGTTACTTATAAAAGTTCTTTAAATTCTAGTGATTGTTTTTAAATTATAAAAATAAAGGATCAGTTTAGTTTCTTCTATAATAAAAACACTTATTTGTATTTTAATAAATGGTCAGATCACAGGACTACCTGTTTACTATAACACTACCTTTGTTATCAGGATTTAGTAAGAGTTGGATGTAACAGGACCTTAGATCCTGAACTTTTTAGTTCTTTTATTTTTCAGTCCTTGTGCTTGAATGGCAATTATATTATGGAGATCAAGTACCTAGCCTCTTCTCAGCATCTTCCCCCTCTTCACCTTGTTTCTGTCCTTAAAATTCTATGTATTTTCATTTAGAAAAACTGTTCAATATCTGTTAAAAAAATTATGGTCCTCAGGTTGTTCTGTGCCCTTTATTTTAAATATTAAATATACAAATATTTAATCAAGTGGGAACTGTAACAACAGAAACAGCTCTATAATATTTAAAGCACTATGTAAATTTCAGATAATAATAGCAGTATTTCATTCTCATTTTTTTTTATTCAATAAAATTCAAATAGAAACTGTCCTGGAAGAGGTCACTATCCTGCTATTAATCCTTTTGTTTGATATTCTTCCTATCATGGCCTAGGTAGATAAAATGACTACCTTTTATAAATAAATAAAAGTCTTGAGATGTAAGCTCAACTTCATTAGGGTCATTGAAAGCACCTTCAAGCCAACTCCAGTATCATGACAGAATAGGATGTACTTCATCCTGTTTCCATATGATTTGACTTTTCCCATCAGATTTCTGTATTTTGTAAGTTTTTCTTTCCTTAAAACTTAAAGATTATAAGTATATGGCATGAGGTTACCTATTTTTAAAACTGCACTATTTAATTTTTCTGGATCTATGTAGAATTTATGGCAATGCCTTGGTTCCAAGACAGTTCATTTATTGATTTCTCAAGGAAATTTTGAAGTCTTTATTATTTTTTTTTAATTTTTAGTGAGGCAGTTGGGGTTAAGTGACTTGCCCAGGGTCACACAGCTAGTAAGTGTTAAGTGTCTGAGGTTGGATTTGAACTCAGGTACTCCTGACTCCAGGGCTGGTGCTCTATCCACTGCACCACCTAGCTGCTCCTGAAGTCTTTATTTGTAATACAGGAATGTGTGCTCCATTAGTTTGTGAAAGACAATGAACTTTACAGAATTACTTTGGCCACCAGGCCTTGCTAAGTAGGCACTAAATTTTTGCAGTCTGCAGTGATACATTGCACGGGTCCTACTGTTTCCTTACATAAGCTGCATTGATCAGGAAGTCATCCTTCCTTAAGGTTAAAACCTCTCTGTCATTTCTGGTAGTGATGACCTGGTCCGAAATCACTGTTTCTGTAAACAAATCCACATGACTCAGCCACTGGTTCAATTTTCTGTTGTTAACATATTTAGTGTAGAGCTCCCAAGGACGTTGCCCATGTAGGGTCTTTCCATCTAGTCGGGCATCTTGGCCATTTCATAAGCTTTCTCTGGAGGGGAGCCATTTTTGGTAACATGCAGCCAATCCAGTGGCACCTAATCACTGCCTGCATTTGCTGCTATTTTGTGCAGTGATTACGTGTGTCCTATAAGCATTTAAAAAACACACAATGTTTAATTCTTTATCATATGCTCTGAGAAATAAGTGTTATATGACTATTTCTTATCTTTATTGTACTTTATGATTAAAAGCACTTGCAAACAGATTTTACCATGTGATCTTCACAATAAGCTTTTGAGGGTAAGTAGTGCAAGTGTCATTGCCCATATTTTATAGATGAAGGAAACATTAAGTACCTATTATGTGCTAAGCACTATACTAAGTGCTTTACGAAGATCTCATTTGATTCTTATAACAATTCTATCCTACAGATGGGGAAACTGAGGTACAGATTTTGCTCCCAGGGTTGTATTAAATGCATTCACATGTGTAAAATGTGTTGCAAATATTAAAGCATTTCACATACATGTATATGTATACATATACATATTTATATGCAAAGACACATGCACATATATTTTTTAAGTGACTTTTCAAAGGGCACATAGCTAATAAAGTATCTGAGGCCAGATTTGAAATCCAGTCTTCCTAACTCCAGGTCCAACACTCTATCCACTGTACCACCTTAGCAGGTAACCAGAGAAGATAATGCTAGTGAGCCTGAGACTGTTATACTTTTCACTACACCATGCTGTCTCTTAATAACTAGGATTATAAAAGACTATCTTATAGATCTGTAGCTTTGTGTCTTGTCATAGGCTATGTGCAAAGAAAGGGACCTAACTTGAACCAAGTCTTGGCCATGCAAGTTGGCATGGAACAATGAGCAAACTCTAATTGAAATGAGGTCCTGCATAATTTAAGATTTCAATAAAAATGAAATTGTGACCCATAGCAGGCTATTCACTACCTTCTTAAGTGATAGACTTTTAACTGCCATGAGAATACCAATGTGGGTTAAAGTGAGTGAAAGTTTTGGTAGCCCCTAAAATATGTGTGACTTATTTTTTTGAATAGTATAGCTTTGCTTCATAATGCAAATGCAGTCAAGAGACATCAGCCTAATTAGAAAATTCATATAAATGTATGTGTTGAAAGATAAACATTATTTTATATTAACTATGCATGAACAACAGCCTGGAGAGTTGTACAAGGCAGATGAAGCTTATATTATACCAAATGTTATCTGGAATATTTTTTACTTTTTGAGAGAAGCAATAGGTTCTGATTAAGAAGTACAATGGCTTAGGTCAGGGGTCCTTAACCTCTGTGTGTGTGAGTATGTGTGAGCATGAGCACACAGTGGACTCCTTTGGCAATCAAGTAAAGCCTACAGCCCTCTAAAGAATGTTTTTAAATGCACAAAATAATAGGATTAAAAGGAAAACCAAGTATATAGAAACTATATAATCATTCTATATTATAATATACAATTATATTAAAATGCAGTTATAAAAATATTTTAAGTACAAGTTTCTAGACCTTAGCTTAAGAATCCCATTTTTCTTTGTAAAGAAGGCTACAGTAGGTGGGAGTAGGAGGGGGCAATGGGGGTCTCTCTTTTGCTTCAGTTGAATCTAATGACAATAAAAAGGGAGAAAGAAAAGAAGCAATTTTCTAAATTATTTAATAAGAAAACTTGTATTAATACAAAAAAAGTGTTTCTACTCCTGTATTATTCACATGGTTTGGTTTTGTTTGGGTTTTTTTTTTTTAGACTGGGTTTCCCTATCTTTGCCCAGGCTGGAAGTGTGGCAGCCACTCATAGGAACCATTCCCAATACAGATTGGCATGGAAGTTTTAACCTACTGGTTTTTTCCGACCTGGACTAGTTCGTCCCTCCTTAAGAAGCCTAGGGTCTTTCTCCACCTCATGGCAGGACTTGGTAAGATCTGCAGAAGCTCAGAACTCTTAAAGTCACCCCCTTCAGCCTCCCAAGCAGCAGAGATCACAGGGATTCAACACCTATCTACATGGTCTTCTTTAAGAAATAATAATAATTATATATATATAAAACCTATATCAGATTGCCTGCTGTCTAGGGGAGGGGGGAGGGAGGGAGAAAAAATCTGAAATTGGAGAGCTTGTATAAACAAAAGTTGAGAACTATCTTTACATGTAACGGGAAAAAAATAAAATACTTTATTAATTTTTAAAAAAGAAATAATAATAAAAATAATTTTAAAATAAAAAAGAAATAATAATAAAAAACATTAGTATTTAAATTTTTGAGTTCCAAATTCTATCCCTCCTTCCCTCCATCCCCTCTCCCCCTCTCTCAGGCAATAAGCAATCAGATATTGGTCACACGTGTGCAATTATCTACATTAATGCTCACATTTTCACTTTGTAAAGGAGAATATAAATTTAGTTTAGTTGATACTCCCTAACTTTCTTGCCTGTGCTATTACTTGATCTTAATATATCCTTTAACTATTTATTTCTATTTATGGGTCTAGGCTAACTAAAAACCAAGGAAGAAGGATGTCAGCACTTTGGCTAGCTGGACAAGTGCAGTGTAGTACAGTATCAGCCAGCCGGACTGATAAACCCTAAGGATCAAGTTGGCTTACACTGCCCTCTACAGCCTCATCTGGTTTCTCCTTCAGAATGAATTCTATAAATATGGACAGCTGACTGTGTGGGGTTGGGGAGAACACTGAGTGGTTTAGAGACATGCCTTCAGACTGGGCCTCACCTGTGAGTCACATTGAAGCTAATGGCCTAAAAGGTGAAATTTCTGACCCGAATGCATGTCTCTAGCTATGGCTGGGCCCATTTTATGCATCACTTCCCTACTGGGAAATTTCCTTTACCAAAGTGGAACTATTGTCAGGTCTCCAGAGATACCTCAACTCCAACACAGGCTAGTGAAAGAACCTTACGTGTTGCTGAACTTACATTTCTCAAAGTGTAATATGATACCACTTTCTACAGCAGAGCTGCTGAATTCTGCACCCAAAGCTATAATCTTCTCTCTTTAACAGACTGTATAAACGGTAAGACACACAGCTTAGTGTTATCTCCTTTTAAACTGTATTTTATTTCTCCCTCAAAGGGCTTGCATGGAAAGGGTAAAATTGTGGTAGATATTTTCTTTAATCATTTGTCACTCTCAGGAAATATTTGGTTTGTGAGCTGAGAGTTTATAAATATTCTGGCTAGGATAAAGTGAGGTGTTTTCTGTCTATATGCAGGAAAACTACCGAAAAAAATCTGTTGGTTTATGTGGGTTTTTTCTAAAATATCAATTATGAAACACATTTATGAAGAAGGTGCAGCACAGAAGACTGAGTACCAGGCTTAAAAGTCATAAAGTGAAGCCCCTGACACATACTGTCTACATGATCATATAACTCGGAGGTTTCCACAGTAGTTGCCATTCTTCTTTGGCAGGGGGAGAATCATCACACGAAGTTTCCCTAAACCAATGAAATCATAGGTCTGATCTTTGGGGAAAAAAGAGGGGTGGGGGGGAGATACACTAAGAATCAAAGCTCAAATTTCATACACAGAACTATATTTCCATAATGGGAATTGTAAATGTCCTCCTGTCACTGATAAGGGAAGCACACTGCCCTCCTCTCATTTGAGAGCTGTAGACTATAGGTGTAGAAAAAATCCTTTGTTGTCAATTTGGTCAATCTGCCGATTTATTTTGGTTGACTATACTACTATGTTGTGTGAGGGTACATCAGGTGGGGGGAATTTTTAGGAAGTGACAGCAATGTTTTTTGGTTTTTCTAAAGATCAGCAATAAAAATATTAAATTTTTAAAAATTTACTCCAATCATCATAATATAGCTAAACATGCCCAAATATGGGATGAGATCTTATAATTTGCCCCTTGATTAAACTATTAATTCCTAATTTGGATAGCATAAAAAATTAGTGCATAAATGTCAGTTCAAATCAAAACACATGCAAAACTCCAAACTAGAAGATGCCATTTACCAGTACTTCAGTGTTAACCTCAGAAAGCAGTGCCTACTTCATAATCATGCCTTTCTAACACACACACACACACAATTTATGGGTGACTTATTTAAAAGCAACACCGGTTAAGAAAGTGCATCTTCAAATCAGGACTCTTTAGAATGAGCTGGTCAATGTAATCTTAGCAAACAGGCAGATTGTTTTCAGGGGAAAAAAAATTGGCTTTTTTTATTCCTACTTTTTTAGTAAGTCTACATTTACTATTTTAGCAATTGATCATTTAGATGACTGGCTATTTTTAGTTCAACGTTCACAAGTATGTATCCTAAACACAGAAATGATTATACCCCATTGGCTTTAATTTTAACCTTTGTACAGATGTTCTCACAAACACATTGTAAAGCATGAAAGGGCTGCCAAGACAGGAAGAGACAGTGGGAGTTCAATGATATTTGTTGAATGAGTGAGTGAATATGAGAATTCCTCTATTCTGCAAAACTACTCTTAAATATACACACATCATTTCAAATATACACATATAGCATAAGAGCTTAGATTTTGAGCTGGGTGGGAATCCAGAAGTTATCAAGTGCAATTCCCCTCATTTGATAAGTAAGGAAACTAAGATCTAGAAAGGTTGATGGTTATATAGCCAGTAAGTATCTAACCCGGGTCTTCCTGACTCCAATATCCTAATTCCTATACCACAGCGTCTCTCCACTTTCTTTAAAGGGGAAAAAAAACTATTAATTGGGGGGGGGGGGCAATGAGGGTTAAGTGACTTGCCCAGAGTCACATAGCTAGTAAGCGTCAAATGCCTGAGGCCGGATTTGAACTCAGGTCCTACTGAATCCAGGCTGGTGCTTTATGCACTGCGCCACCTAGCTGCCCCTAAAACTATTAATTTTCAACCCCAATTTTTCAACCCCCATGTGTTCATGTCACCATTCATTCATTTCGAGGCCTGTCACAAAATTCTCAAGAAAAAATAAAAAATAGTCCTTTTTGTTTGTTTGCCATACATTAGTTAAGTAGATACAGTGTTATCAAAGATATTTGGAATCACTGGTTCCACTAAGAGTTCCTATTCAAACAGGGTGGGTTTTTTTATTTCTTAAAAGCTATCTGACCTTGAGTACTGTGAAACAGGTATTGAACCTTCCAAGTAACAATCTTAGCCTCTTGGCCTAGCATGTTCTCTCTTAAACTTAATTGTTCAGATGTTGTCTTGCTAATTAGTCATCTCAGCACAGTAAGTACATTGTAGTTTCAAAAAGACTAAGTGACCTAGACAAGGTCAGTGCTCAGCGATGGAAGGTCAGAAGATCAATGATGTTGTAACCTTACAAAGAACTTGACAAGAAGAATATCTGACTGGGGTGGTGCCCTTACTTGACTAATGTGGTAGTACTAGTGAATTCTAGCACAGTAATGAAACAATTGAGACAGCTAGGTGGCACAGTGAACTGAGTACTGAGCCTGGAGTCAGGAAGACTCTTCTTCCTGAGTTCAAATCTTATGTCAGACTCTTACTAGCTGTGTGACCCTAGACAAGGCACTTGATCCTGTCTGCCTCAGTTTCCTCATCTGTAAAATGAGCTGAAGAAGGAAATGGCAAACCACTCCAGTATTTTTGCTAAGAAAACCCCAAATGGGGTCACGAAGCATCAGACATGACTGGACTGAACAACAACAGTAATGAAACAACCACAAAAGCTAATAAAATTTCCTCTCCAGAGGAACTCATTAGAAGGAAAGAATAAAAAAATATACTTGCCGTGGACATTTTTGCTAAACTAAATTTGATGAATTATTAAAAGAAAGGAAAGGAATAAGCATTTATATAGTGCCAACTATGTGCCAGGCACTATGCTAAGTGCTTTGCAAATACTATCTCATTTCATTCTCACAATAATCCTGTGAGGTAAGTGCTGTTATTATCATCATTTTACAGTTGAGGAAACCAAGGCAAATAAAGGTTAAATTGACTTGGCTAGGGTTATACAACTACTAGTGTCTGAGGCTAGATTTGAATTCAGGGTTTCCCGACTCCAGGTCCAGCATCCACTTTACCACCTAGCTGCATAAGAAAGAACCAAACACCAAAGACATACATAATAAGTGAACTTCAGTAGTTGATATTAAACATGAAAAATAGCTCTAGCCACTTTCAGACAAATAAATAACTAAGAAGATATGAATAGGCTAATAGGCAATGTGTTCTAGTGTTAAGTGTACTGGTCTTAGAAAAATGAGGGGCAGCTAGGTGGCACAGTGGATAGAGCACCGGCCCTGGATTCAGGAGGACCTGAGTTCAAATCTGGCCTCAGACCCTTGACACTTACTAGCTGTGTGACCCTGGGCAAGTCACTTAACCCCAATTGCCTCACCCCAAAAAAAAATTTTTTAAGGGCTATTAGGGGCAGCTAGGTGGCACAGTGGATAGAGCACCGACCCTAGAGTCAGGAGATCCTAAGTTCAAGCCCGGCCTCAGACACTTAACACTTACTAGCTGTGTGACCATGGGCAAGTCATTTAACCCCAATTGCCTCACTAAAAAAAAAAAAAAAGGGGGGGCTATTAGAGTTCCAGCCCTTAAATATGTGTTTCTGGACAAGTCACTCAATCTCTGTGAGCCTCAGATTCTTCATCTTAAAATAGGAATAATACCTATCTCACAGGATTGTTGTGGTTTTGTAAAAAGCTTTGTAAATCTTAGCATGTTTTATAAATGTGGGTTTTATTGCTATTTTTTATTTTATAGGTTTTTTGTTAATTCTTAGAAAGTTGAGGAAAAGAAGTTACTAAGACTTCTTTTGATAGCTTAAATTAAAATAATCCACTCCCCCAGTTAATGTTATAAAAATGATTTTTAAAAGGAAAAAGTGAAAATGAAGAGAAGCACAGCAACAGTCTGCAAAACAAGAAACAAGTAAATGATCTGACTTTATGGGAACTTCTTTTTCAGTGTAAGAGAAGAATTTCTCTCCTTCCCATTGAATGCCTTCGGAATAGGTGTATGGAAACATACCCATTTCTGCTAACGTGTGACAGGAGTAGTAATTTTAAAAAACAATCCAATTATCAACTTGTAAAATGTATGGATCCAATGATATATCTCATGCCAGAGACTTACTGAAAACGAATAATACTTCTTGAAATAATTTTGAAATCTCTGTAATGATGTCCAATTCCAACCTACCTTATACTGCAAACTATCTAAGATTAGAAAATTATGCAATCCTGTCCTCTTTTGTGCCTCATGACATTCTTCAAATACCCAAGTTCTTGAAGAAATTCATAGAGTGTAATGAAGGTGATTTTTAGATGTTTGTACAACTGAATATCCAAATTTATTCCAACTTGCTTCACCTTCAGCTAAGGCTCTAAAGAAAAAAAGACAAGTTCTTTTGGAAGTATGTGCTATTGAAGGAGACATTCCTGCTCCCCTCCCACTCACAAGGAAAGAGAATTTAAATAATCATTACCAAAATACAGCATTATATGAAGCAAATTTTAAAGGCAATAAACTTGGATGTTTAATACTTTCTAAATTCACCAAGGGCAGTATAAGGAGCTAAAATTCTAGCTATTCTCTCTAAAATCTAATGAGTGGTCGCCAATAAATTATAAGCTTTAGCAAGAGTATTTAAGTGTTTAAGTATTTATTAAAGAGCATTAGGATCAGAGAGAAAGGTAAAAATCTAACTATTTCTAAGAGACCCCATCATCTGACCCACCATGGCGAGGTCAGCAACCAAAAAAGGAAAAAGCCCTCTCCCAGCGTCCACTTCCTACTTCGTGTCCTCCTCCCAGAAATGGGAGGCTCCTCAAGTTGATTTGCTGGTAGCCTTGACAGAAAGTACCCATGAGCAAACGTCACTTCTTGATCCCAAGGACCATGACCCCACGGCTTGCCCTCGGAGGCCTTCTCCTCATGGCAGAGCTTTCCTACAGTAAGTTTCCAGCAGGTGGCATCATTCCAATCATTATGGCAGCTAAGTGGTGCAGCGGATAGAGCACTGAGCTTGGAGTTAAGAAGACTCATCTTCCTGAGTTCAAATTTGGCTTCAGACACTTCCTAGCAGTGTGACCCTGGGCAAGTCACTTAACCCTGTTTGACTCAGTTTCCTAATCTGTAAAATGAACTGGAGAAGGAAATGGCAAACCACTCCAGTATCTTTGCCAAGAAAAACCCCAAATGGGGTCACAGAGAGTCAGATGCAATTGAAACGACTGAACTGATTGCTAAATAATGTAGTACTTTGTTCATTTTGTTATTTCCATAACAGTCAGTCTACTTCTCCTATGATGGCACTAGAGGATACAACATATTCTCCAAAACAATACTAGGGCAAGGAGGAAGGAGAATCCTTCAACCACTACCCTTGTTAGTGAGGGGAACTAAATTTGAATCCATATCCCATCCTCTCCCTGTAACAGGTATGTAAGATAGCACAGTGATATAGAAAGATTATTGGACCAAGGAGTCAGACCTAGTTTTTAGGTCTGCTTTTGCCAGTTACTAGCTTTATAACCCTGGGAAAGTCATTTAACCTTGAAGTATTTCTGTTTCTGCATCTGAAGGAAAAACTAACCTCTCTCTCCCCAACTCACAATATTGTTGAGTATCCAATAAGATTCTCTATGTGGAAACACACTCAAACTGCCAAGTTTGAGTACTGTAGTGATGTCAGGTATTCTAAGTAGCACAGTAGATGGAGCACAGAAGTCAAGAAGGTCCGAGTTCCAATTCTGGCGCATGACATGTGTGATTCTGGGTAAGTGTGACCTCTTTCAGTCTGTTTCCCAATCTGTAAAATTGGGATAACAGCACCCACCTTGCAAGATTGCTGTGAGGATCAGAGGAGTTATCTGTAAAAAGCTGTGCAAAAGTTAAAGTGCTATAGAAATGTTAACTATCACTATTACCATTACATGAAAGAGCTACCCAGGTTTATAACAACAACAAAAGAATTAGGGTTAAGAATTCTTTTTTACTCTCTGTTTTAATTTGGGGAAATTGCTTAACATTTTTGAATGCTGGAAAACCAGCCTGTATGCAACCTTTGGCACACGTTCAATTAATTACTGACTCCTGCCCTACACCACAGCCAAACCAGTTGATTCAGATATTTTATAGAAGCAGCATTTATCAGTGGGTAGAACACTCGTTAGAAGTCTGGAGACCAGAGGGCAGCTAGGTGGTGCAGTGGATAGAGCACCGGCCCTGGATTCAGGAGGACCTGAGTTCAAATATGACCTCAATCACTTGACACTTACTAGCTATGTGACCTTGGGCAAGTCACTTGACCTTCATTGCTCCACCAAGAAGGAAAAAAAAAAAAAAGAAGTCTGGAGACCTAGATTCTAATCCCAGCCCCATATGTACTAGTCATGTAACCCTGGGCAAAGTCACTGATTCTATGAGCCAGAGTCTCCTTATCCAGAAAAAGTAAGAAAAATAATTAATCCCTTCCCCATCCACCTCACAGGACAATGTGAGGAACAAATGAGATAACGGTTGTATCTGAAAACTGCAGAGCACTACACAAATACAAGGTGGTAGTAGTAGTAGTAGTAGTAGTAGTAGTCATCCTATCAGGGAAAACTCACAAAGCACTTAGTTGATATTATTGCAGCAAAATTGTTGTTAAAATTCTATTGTTTCTTTTTTTAATGTTGCATAGATGCCAACTCAGAAAAATGCGTAAGTGCACATTATAAAGCTCAAAATTAAAAACAATAATAACGCAAATAGTAACTCCATGGAGAGAATAGAAGTGTGGTGGAATAGAGAGTCAGTCTTAAAGACAAGACGACCCTCATTCAAGTCCTCCCTCTGACTAGTACTCAGTGCGACCCTGAGCAAGTCACTTAACCTCACCGTGCTTGAGGCAACTCTCTAAGGCTCTGAGATGCTGACCTGTATTGATCGAGGGAATTTCTTCATATGGGGGTCATAACAATGAAATCCACAGATTCATTCGCTAGACCTTAGAGAAAGTAGAAAATCAGGTGCAGTTGGAATAGTAACAAAAATAGCGAAAAGACATACAAAATGTTTTAAAGTTAGAATTCATATGAGGTATAGATAAGATAGAGAATTACTAAGACATGGTGGACAGGTAGGTGGTGCAGTAGATATAGAGCACTGGGCTTGGAATGAGGAAGACTTAACCTCATGAGTTCAAATCCAGCCTCTAACGCTCACAAACTGTATGACCTTGGGCAAGTCACTTGACTCTATTTGTTTCCATTTGCTCATCAGTAAAATGAGCTGGAGAAGGAAATGACAAAACAACTCCAGTATCTTTGCCAAGAAAACCCCAAATGTGGTCATGAAGAGTTGGACATGACAAAAACAACTCAACCACAACTAGGACATGGTCCCCACCTTCTAGAACATTTCATTCTAGACCAAAAGGAAAAAAAAAGTGACAGAGTAAATCAGATCATCATAACTCCTGTTAAGATAGAAAGGTTAACTGAATAGGTTCTGTCCTTAGGTGGGACAATGACTGTGGTTTTAAGATTTCAAATAAAGCCATTTTAATATTCTGAACTCAATCATCCATCTATTCTAAAATTATATTTCCAATAGATTATCTGTATCACATAACAGATCCAGAGTCAAAACTGCTTAGGCAAAAACTCTTTACTGTAGCTACCACCACTCCCTTATCTCCAACCACGTCAGCCCTCTCCTTCCATTGTGCCCTTTGGAAACTTGTTCTACTCTTAAGAAGCTGCCCTTGTATTCGACATCTTTCTCTTACATTCCTTCCATCCTCTTCCAATCATAGAATATCCCTTCTCTCGTTCCTATGACCTACTGGGCTAGGAAGAAGAGCAAGTATATTCACTGCCAAATCTGCACCCTCCCTCTTCCACCATCATGCAGTTATCTTTCCTCCTCTGAATACCTCTCAATCCAGACATGTCACCTGGAGCTGCTAATTGCTGTTGGCTACCAGTAACCACATCTTTCTTCCTTCTTTCTCAGACACCTCCTTCACAATCTTCTCTACCTTATCCACTGTTCTTATGAATCTCTAGAGACTTCAAATCATTGCCTATAATCCTTTCTTCACTCTTACTGAGCCTATCCTTTATCCTCATGGTGATTTCTAAACTCTGTACCTTTCTGCTCTCCCAGTTCATCACTATTGCTCTGACCCCCCCCTTCCCCTCCCTTCACAATCTTCACCCTATGGCTAACCAGTTGTAGTTCATACTGTCCTCTATTTGAAAATCTCTGACCCCACTGTCCTATATTACTCCTACTTTCCCATACCCCAATGTCAGCTTACCTTTCCCACCCCTCTTCTTCCTTCCTACTCATATGCTGCTGAACCGAAGTTAAGGAAAGTTAGACAACCTTGTTAACTGAGCCCGCTACAACCTTATGCAATATAACATCAATTGAATTTCACAGATACATGTAATCCTTTTACTCTTGCCTGACTGTCTCTTTCCTAATTGTCCCACTTGACCATAGCATCTATAGCAAGCCTTCTCTTCTGTGCTCAAACCATTTATAGAGCTTCCATACTCACTATGCCCTTCAGAAGAGAACTTTGGAGAAAATCAAAGCTTTAGATCATAAATCCCATATTTTTTCCCAATTCTGAAGGTCAAGTCCCCTCTACACCATCACTAATTCTCCCCTCTTTGCTCCAGGTTTTGAGGAAAAGATAATCCTTTTCCTTGCCAAAGCCAATCCCTCTACTTATGTGTGTGACCTCCTCTCAGAATTTTCCCTCCCCCCCTTTAATTTCCCATCTCCCTTTATGCACTGGATCTTTTCCTGCTGACTACAAATATGACCAGATCATTTGTATTCTTTGCGAGGATTATCCCTGCCATCCCCTCAAACTATCATCCTATATCTTTCCTCTCCTTTTGTTTCAAACTCTTTTAAATATCCTTCTATAGATATTGCATCCATCTTCTCTCCACTTACCTTCTAAACATGACTTCCAAACTCATCACTCTGAAAAGACTATCTTTCTCTCTGTTTCTGTCTGTCTGTCTCTCTCTCTCTGTCTCTCTTTCTCTTTCTTCTTCTCTCTCCAAAGCTAAGAAGATCCCATAATTTCCAAATCTAATAGCTTTTTTCAAACTTTCAGTCTTACATTCTCCACAATATTTGGAACTGTTGACCATCCTCTCCCCACAGATACTATCTTTTTGAGTTTAGATAACCTTGCTCTCTCTTGGCTCTTGTTCCAAATGACTACTCCTCAATTTCCTTCCCCGGATACATATCACTCACTACAACTATAGGTGCAATGCAAGCCTCTGTCCTGGGTCATCTCTCTCTGTGCTTTCTTCTCCTCCCTAGCGGCCATGGATTTAATCCCTATGAAAATGATTCCCAGACCTATATATACAACCTCAGTCTCTCTAGAGCTCCAGCCCACATCACCAGCAGCCTTTTATATATCAAATTTCAAGTTTCATAGGCATCTCAAACTCAACATGTCCAAAATAGAACTCATTAGCTTTCCCCAAAACCCACCCCTTTGTTCCAATCTTCTCTATTTCTGTCAAGTGCTCCAACACCTTTCCAAACACCTGGGTTTGTAACTTCAGTGTCTCACTCAGCTCCTCACTCTCACTCATTCCACATATGTAATCAGTTGTCAAAAACTTGTTATTTCTACCTCTATGATATATAATGCATTTATCCCCTTCTCTCTAAATACATGGCATATATATGTTGTGTATCCACACAGATACATATCTTCTCTCTCTACATATATACATACATAAAATATATGTACATGTATGTATATATATATACTAGATATATTTATACACACATATGTATAAAATACAGAAAGAGAGAGAATAATATAAGAGAAGTAACCATTCTATGAATAAACATCTGGGTACATTAGGATTTGTTCTCAAGAAAATAACTTGAGCAGTCACTGTAAGTTAACTGTTAATAGTTTTATAACACAGTGATACACTCTAATCCAGCATCTACTTGAAAGCTACTGAAATTTGTGTCTATGATAATCCAATCATAATTTCAATAAATATGTAACAATCTATAAATTACACAATATCCCCAAAACACATAAATCTTTTAATTCACAATCTCAAGCCCCCAAACTTATTTTTTTAAAACAAATCAACTTTGAACCTCCAATTTTATCTGCCTTTCTTTGAAAGAAAGTGACTCATATCACATCCTTTTCCTGAGGATCAACAAAGAGTAAAATGTTTTGGGAAAAACACAATAGTAATACTATACCTTTCGTGTAGATTTCTGAACCTAAAAAATCCAAATGGAAACTGGGATAATAAATGGGGAAAATGTATGTTATTTAAGAAAATCTTTTGACTAACCTATCAACTTAAGCTTTAGTTCATTCTTACTTAAATATTTATATTGTACTATATATAAATTCTTTCTACTTGTAGAAAAATAAAAAGTAGACCATTGACAATTTTTGCCTCCTATTCACATAGCAACAAAAAGAAAATTTTAGATAATTATTTATTCAATACTTTAAAATATAGTTAAAATATTGTTTGGACAAAGTTTTTTAAGTAGGGAAATAACTTATTTTCAAATTATCCGGGGGCAGCTAGGTGGCACAGTAGATAAAGCACCGGCCCTGGAGTCAGGAGTACCTGAGTTCAAATCCAGCCTCAGACACTTAACACTTACTAGCTGTGTGACCCTGGGCAAGTCACTTAACCCCAATTGCCTCACTAAAAAAAACAAACAAACAAACAAACAAAAAAACCAAATTATCCAATGACAACAGTTTCAGTAAAAAAAATATATATATGTGTAATGCTACCATATTTACCTAGTAAAATTTATATATTTTCATCTTTCCCCAATTTTAAAACCATTAGATATGAAAACATAAATTTACAAAGTGGGTAAGTTGCAAAGTAGAGCAAGTCACTTTTTTCTCCACATCTTTCCACTGGCAGGCACAAAGCATGGGAATCTGGGTAAGGCAAAAGTACCCTTACAACAAATGTTTATTTGAACATACAATTTCAGATCCAAATCAACAAGTGTTTCATAGGATCATACTCATAAGGAATCACATGTGTGTTTATTTGAATGTAATTTCACTGAAATAAACACAGCTGCATTTATTTCAATGTGTGAGACTCCATATATACATGTTTTTGCAAGAATGAACCATAGACCCCCAGTTTAGTTCATGAAAATGAGTCATTCAGAGCACCTATCCCTAATAACCCATCTTAGCTGTCTTCGGTATGTCAATGAAGATGAAATCCGGAACTTAAAGGTCATGTAATATACCTGTTACCAAACCTCAGTTTACCCCAACATCATCTCTTAAAAAGGCTAAAACAAAATCTCCAATACAGTAATCTACACATAAATGTTTTTTACCTCTTAACCAAGAAGAGACACCATAAATCTTTACCTCCAAAATTATTCTTTAAAAACAATAGCACCTACTTCAAACACAAGTGCTTTCTTATACCAACAGCTTAGTGTTATCAGCAAAACATTAAACATTTGAACTCAGAGCAAAGAAAAGAAGTGGCAGAACATATTATTTTGGGTAAGTTATTGCTTAACATTCTTTTTACTCAACCGTACATACTGTTGTATTTATATCTGCAATACAGAATGTACCAAAAGGACAAGACTAAGTCAGTCTCAGGCTTTGAGGACACCCTCTATATATAAATATATATACAAACAGAAACCATCTATCATTAAAGAGGAAAATCTGATTAACTTGCAGATATTTGGCTTATCTTGAGAGAAGTAAATTTGGCTTTCAACTCTGTTGGCATTATGACCTACTCAGCTTACTTAACTCTTCTGTTGACATTATCACCATTTAACTTCTTTCCCTATGTAGTCTTCACCCTAGCAGGTGCTAGAAGGATAGGATATATAACTGAGACACTTAATTACATCTCCTATCCCTAGAGAAAATGTAACCAAATGGAAAGAAAATTGAGAGAAACCATCTCAATTTAGGCAAGTATTTTTATCAGTTAAAAAAGAAATAAAACAATTCATCCCCAATATGGAATAGAAATCAGATGGAAAAATTAAATTCATTCCTGAAGCACATTTTCAAAATGTAGCTTCTTTCTTATTTTTGAAGTATTTGTGAATCCCCAAGAATTCTAGGAATACCAGTCTGGGGGTTCAAATTGGGGGGGGGGAGGAGCAGATGTTCTAGAGCTATTGTCCTGTGTCTTTGGGGAACTCAGAGTGGAAACTCCCTCTACTTATAAAAATGTTTATAGACAGTTGCCTGGGGTACTACAATTTAGATAACATACCTCTTTTTACAAAGGACTTGAACCCTGGCGTATTGGACTCCACAGACTGCCTTTTATTCACTAGGAGGCACACTCATATGCATACATTATTTCAAAACAAATTTAAGATGATTTTTGATTAGTAATTGTTTTATACCATATAGTATTCCAGGCTTCTCCCCCCAGGGGCATAGTAATAGAAAACTGACTAGACAAACAGATATTTCCAAATGGATTTCATTTATTAGAAACATTCTGGAAATTAGAGATTAATTTCTGATGATGATTCAAGAATAATAAGGCCCTAACTTATAAAAAGTTCTATACCAGGATTTTTAGTGAACAAAGTAATTATATTATGAATAAAAATAATAACTAGCATTTATATAGCATTAGAAGGTAGGTGCTACTATTATTCCTATCCTTATAAAGGAGGAAACTGAGGCAGACAGAGGTTAAGCAACTTTCCTAACATCACACAGTGAATAAGGGTTTGAGGCTAAATTTAAACTTAAGGTCTTCCTAACTTCAAATCCAGATAAAATATACTGCTGTGCAACCTGGATACCTCAGAATTACTCATGTTAATTTATGTTACATGTCATATTTTCCCCAATAACACTGTGTAGTAAGGTAGTACACGTACTTATATCCTCATTTGACATATGAGGAAACACTGAAGCTCAAGGACGATAAATGACTTGTCCAAGGTCACATAATTAATTGGAGGCAAAACCAGAATTGGAATTCAAGTCTTGTTCTTCCTGTGGTCACCGTGATATTTTAGACCTAATGTTCAATAACAGATTAACGGCTACTATGTGATGGTAAATACTCAACATTAGTTTAAGAAAGGCTTTCTAAAGATTAGTGATCAATATACAGTAATACTTTCCTCATTACTTACACTGGACGCTTTCCCAAGGGTCATCATAAAATAATGAACCAACAATAGAATAGCAAGATTTTTCTTTTAGCAGTTCTCAACAAGCTCCCCTGAATGTAGAGACAAGTATCTACATGATCCCCCGACTTGTATCTTTCTTCAATTAATCAATCACATATTTATCATGTGCCTATTATGTCCAGCTTTTATTTTAGGCATTAGGGATACAAAAGCAAAACAGCTGCTACAATTAAGGATTTACATTTTAATAGGCAGACAACATGCACAAATAAAGGTATATATGAAATATATACAAAGCAGATACAAAGTGACATTGGAGGGAACAGTATTAGTAATGGAGGACCATAAAGCAAGTAAAGGAGAACATCCTAGGCACTGGGGAAAGCAAGTGTAAAGGCATAGAGAGAGGAGATGAGAAAAGGAACACCTAAAAGGCCAGTTGGACCATAGAATACATGGAAGGGAGTGATGTTTATGAATGCTGGAAAGGTAGAAAAGTGTAAGTCTAAAGAACTCTAAATAACAGAGAAGTTTATAATAGATCCCAGAAGTAATAAGGAATCACTGAAATTTATTGAGTAGGCAAAAGAACTGCTCTTTAGCAAAAACAAAACAAAACAACACAAAAAACACAACACTTTGGGTATAGAATGGAAGATAAATTGGAATAGGAAAGACTTCAGGAGACCAATCAGAATATTATTCCAGGCTAGCAGTGGGAAGGTCTGGATTAGGAAAATGGCTTATGTGGCTGAAGAAAGGGTACAGGTAAACAAGATTTGGCAACTGATTAGATGTGAATGAATGAGAGTGAGGAGTCAAAAATGACATCAAGTTTGCAAGCCTCGCTAACTAGAAGGATGGTAATACTTAACAATAACAGAGAAGTTCAGAAGAGAGACAGGTTTTAAAGAAAAGAGTTCTGTTTAAAGCATATTGATTTTGGGATGCCTAGAGGACATACTGTTTGAAATATCCAAAAGATGGTGACTAGATGTGTAAATCTGGAATTCATCTGCATAGAGATGATAATTTAACCCTGGGGAGTTGATAATTACCCAATGAAAACTATACAGAGACAAAAAAGAAGAGGACCCAACATAAAGGCAACGGGATTACACCCACAGTTATTTGCATGACAATCCAGTAAGGAAAATAAGTAAGAGGAAAACCAAAAGAGAACAGTCATAAAAACCCAGATGGATAGTATCTGGGAGGAGAGGGTGGTCAGTAGCATAAAATGCTGCAGAGAGGTCAGGAAAGATGAGGAATGAGAAGAGGTATGGAAAGTTGTTGATGAAAGTTGATCATTGCTAAGTTAGGGAGAGCAGTTTCAGTTGAGTTTTTGAGGAGTTTTAGAGCAGTTTTAGAGGAGATTGAGATGAAAGTGGAATCATCTTTTTCAAGGATTTTGGTTGAGAAAAGAGGGATATAGGATAATAACTAGCAGAGATGATAGGATCTCGTGAGCAGGGTTTGTTTTTTTTTTAAGAATTAGGGATATGGGGTAAGTTTGTAAAGAGAAAGAGTGATTAAAGATTATGGAAAAAAAAAAGAATAGATTATAGTTAGGGTCATCGGCTGAAGACAGGAAGGGATAAAATCAAAAGTACATAGTAGGGGCAGCTAGATGGTGCAGTGGTTAAAGCACCGGCCCTGGATTCAGGAGTACCTGAGTTCAAATCCAGCCTCAGACACTTGACACTTACTAGCTGTGTGACTCTGGGCAAGTCACTTAACCCCCATTGCCTGCAAAAAAAAAAAAAAAAGTACATAGTAGTCTTAGCCAAAAGAAGGCCACTTCTTCATCAAACTAGAATAAAGTAGGAGATTCTAGGGGAATGATGCCAAGGAAGTATATGATGAGGAAAAAGGTGGCTCACTGAAAATGGCCCTGATTTTCTCAGTGAAGTATGAGGTGATTGCATTAGCTGGGAGAGTTGGGTTAGGGGATGCCCTGGGAGGCTTGAGGAGAGGAAAGAAGATTTAGGATTACTGTGATGAACTGTACAGATTGGAGTAAAAGGATTACTTTGCTACAGTACTAATTCAGCTCATATTAGATAACAACTTTGTAAAGGACACAGTGTCCATAGTTGCGTAACTTCCTCAAGCTCCATTCAGATAGATGATGAGTAGCAATGAAGAAAGCAGATGATAAAAATAATCCACCTTTGGGGTTTGGCAGGCCATGAGCAGCAATAGAACAAGATAGAAAAGGATTCTAGAGCAGGTTCACCAAGGGGACAAAACTAGGAAGACAAGAGAAGTATAACTAGGCAAATGGAATGGACTGGGGAAGCACTGAAGGTCAATGAATTGGAGGTCAAGCGTAAGAACAAAGAATATGTTTAGGAAGAGTAAGACATAGGGAAAGATGGAATGAGAGGAAACTGTTATCAGGTAAAGGAATTTCATAGTCCTTGATTCTTGAAGTAGAAAACTATGTGTAATGGCAAAATCAAAGATACAACCACCTCTATGTGTAAGTGAGATGGGATACTTGGAGTATGCTGTGTGAAAAGAATAAGTTGATGAATCCAAATTAAGTTGTTTGTGGGAGTGTCATTATACATGTTGAAGTCCCATAACATGAAGGCAGGAGACTATAAGCACTAAGATAACTGAGGAAAGGAGAATGTCCTGGAGGTTGATATATAATGGTCACTGGGATCTGGACTGGGTAATAAATTTGGACAATATGAAACTCAAAGGAGAAGTTGTTGAATGACAATGGTGGAGGGAGATTCTGGAAATGGCAATGAAGAGCAAGGAGTGTTCTGACTTACCCACTGAGACCCATGGGGGAAGGGGAGGGATAATGAAAGAAAATACATGTATAGCCAGCACTGGAAGGATAATGAGGGAAGCTGTGTCATCATAAAGGAGCCTTGTCTCAGTGAGTACCATATGATAGAAGGAGTGAGAAAAAAAAGATTATGAAAAGAAATTGGTTAATAATGGAGCAGGCATACCAGAGAGCACAGTAGAAGGGGTCGGCATATCTGGAATAGAGGAAGGGAAGGGGGGTGTGAGTAGGATAAAGGTGGATGGGAGAAAGGGAGCAATTAATTAGGGATGGGAAACAGCGTTTGTACATTCTAAGCCAATGGTTCATTATCACTGGGATAGGGGTAGCATAAGGGCGTGGGAATATGCTAACCATTAAGCAATGAGTCCAGAAAAGGCATAAATGTTAAAGTCCTCAGGTATAAGAGCTGGAAGAGGAACACTATGAGCTAGGCATTGAACTCAATGAGAACTTACTCTTCCTTATCGCATCTAAGTCTTCGCTTGTACCATTCCTTGTAGCACTTCCCCAAGACAGAAACAATGACCAAAAACTGCCATAGACTGAATCTTACAGCGTTTGTAGTACAGGATGGCATCTCCAAGGTTGGGGGGGGGGCGAGGTAAGGAAGAGCTATTACTAGAAAATTTCCAAGAAGAACTAGACTGACTCTTCCAACCTGGAGTCAGGTTCTGGGTGGGTAGAGTGCTTACCTAAAGGACCAGAGATCAAAAATGGCAGGATCAAGGAAAAGTGGAAAAATCAGGGGTATCAGGAATCCAGTCCAAGGATTGAGCTGAAACATTTGCACTGAAGCGATGATCCAATTAGAAGACTTGGTACCAGAAAATCAGAGACAGTTTGAGCTCTATCTGGAGTTTTACACCATTTGCAGCCCTTGGTTTCTTTTTAGATATACACATTTTTAAGGCCCTGCCTGCCAGTTTCCCTTAATTAGCTACAGCTGGATGGCTCCCAACTGCCCTCAACAGGAAATGACTGTCTTTAAGTGGTGACGGACAGCACTGAGGCTCTAAGACTTTCTCTTTTGCCCTCTGGAGGATCCCAGGGGAAGAAAGATACCAGTGCTTTCCTTAAGAGGCAATGTTTCAAGCATAAGATATTGAGTAAAACAAAACTTTACCTAGATAGCCCTCAGTCAAGGAGTGTTTCTGTCCAGATTAGGATAACAAATTAATAAAATAAGATAGGACAAAGCTAAAGATAAGGACCGAAGAAAACTCATTCATCAGAAAATGGCCAACATGCAGTGTAAATTTGTCTCCCATTATAGCTTTCATGTTTCACTAAATGAATTAAACTGTTTCTATCCCAAGCAGCAATATTTTCCAGTGTTGGTAAACACTGAAAATTAGCTGGTGCCTCAGGCTAATGCTGGGCAATAGCCATAGCCTAATACTTAGAGGTCTTTGATAACTATTCAATTGTCCTCTGTTGACTAAGAAGAACCACAGGCTAATGTCCTGTGACTTCCTGGTCCTACTCTGGGGACCTCAAAGCCCGGCAGAAATTGTTTGGATCCTGAAACTTTTGTGCTACGGTGGTTATTTTATGGAAATGAATCGTTCTATCAACTCTTTGTTAGCCTTGGGACCTCCAGAAGAGTGGTCACTCATCACCTCCACAGGATGCTCTAAGAATCCATAATAGTCCTAAAAAGCCCCGATTCTGTTAACTAAAGAGATCAGTAGAGAAACCTACTACATGCCTGTTAAGATTCCATAAATCACAGTATTTACATACAATAATACTCCTCTACAGGGAGCTGGGACTGCAAAGGGCTCTGGAGGTGTGCACACAGAAAAATGGATGTGGCTTAATGCCAACAACTAAGTAGGCTCTAATTCTAGAAATTAAAATCACGATTCCATAATTCAAAAACGTATGACTATAAGGGAGTATAATAAATACTCCTTGAACTGTCAAAGGGAAACAATAATTCCCCATTCTATTAACCAATGATTCTATAAGACGGAAATCATACTACCAGGTCATAGTAAAATATAACCAACCAACGTTTCTTCTGCACACATAATGTGAGAGCACTATACTGAAAAGATACAAAATTCAACTCAGACACCTTCCCTGCCCTCAAGGAGTTTACAGATTAGAAGGGGGATTAAGGAACTAGCACACTTAAATATAATCTCCATTGTATGAAAAAAGAATGACAAGAGTCACAAAATGAAATTCTTGGAAGAATAATAATAAATAATTTTTATATTAGACATAAAAAAAACTGAGTTCTGGATTCTGACTGTAACCCTGTTAGCAAGGAACTTTAGCATCTAATCCCTTCTATATGATTATACAGGCAAGCCTCCTTTTATTGCACTTTGCAGATATCATGTTTTTTACCAATTGAAGGTTTGGAGCATAAAGCCATATCAATTTTGTTTGTGTGTGTGTGTGCACCTTACTCTGTCAGCACCCTTCTTCCAACAACATGTGCTCACATCATGTCTCCATGTCACATTTTTGTAAATCTCACAATATTTCAAACTTCTTCATTAGATGATGTCTTTTATGCTGATCTGTGAGCAGTGATCTTTGATGTTACTGTTGTCATTCTTTTGGGGTGCTAAGAACTGGGCCCATGTAAGATGGCAAACTCAATAAATGACAACATTTGGGTATATTTTGACCTGCTGTTTCCATCTCTCTCCCTCTCCTCTGGTCTCCCAGTTCACTGGGACACAACAATATTGAAATTAGGCCGTTTAATAACCCTACAACAGCCTCTGAGTGTTCAAGAAAAAGGAAGAATCAATCAATGTGGAAAAACTTCATTGTTGTCTCATTTTCAGAAATTGCCACAGCCACCCCAACCTTCAACAACCACCACCCCAATCAGTCAGCAGCCATCAGTATCAAGGCAAGACCCTCCAGCAGCAAAAAAGATTATACCTCACTGAAAGTTCAGATGATGGTTAGCATTTTTTAACAATAAAGTATTTTTTAATTAAGGTATATACAACTTTTTTTAGACATAATACTATTTCACACTTAATAAGCTATGGTATAGTGTAAACATAATTTTTAGATTCAATGAAAAACCAAAAAATTCATGCAACTAGCTTTATTGTGATATTCATTTTATTGTGGTAGTATGGAACGAAATCCACAATATCACCAAGATATGCCTGTACTCCAAATCCTCCTACTTAACCTTAATGGGCCATTATTTATCGATCGCTAGTGAATATATTTAAACAATTTCTAGCCATCAGTCACCTCATAAGGTAACTATATATTTTACTACCTATTATGCTATTATTTACCACTTATAGAATGCCTACTATATGCTAGGTACTTTACAAATATTCTCTAGTTTAATCCTCATAATCCCAGCAGATGGGTGATATTATTATCCCCATTTTACAAATGAGGAAACAGAGGTTAAGTGACTTGGCCAGGATCACATAGCTAGTAAATGTCTGAGGCTGAATTTGAACTCAGGTCTTCATAACTCTAAGTATGAGCTCTATCCATTGTACCACATGGAAAAATTGTCTCCCTTGATTTTTTCCAAGCTCTTTCAAGGTAGAGGGAGTAGAGTACTTAAGTACTCAAGGTAGAGTACTTAAGTACTCCCTAGTCCATGATAGTAATAGTTCACATGTATATGATGCTTTAAGGCTTGTAAAATACTTTATAACCCAGTCACTTGATAATTCCCTTACAACAATCCTGAAGCAGTTACTATATCCGTTTTACAGAAAAGGAAACTAAGGTTCAGAAAAGTTAACTAAAGGGCAGCTAGGTAGCACAGTGGATAGAATATTGGTCCTGGAGTCAGGAGGACCTGAGTTCAAATCCAGCCTCAGATGTTTATTAGTTGTGTGACCCTGGGCAAATCATTTAATCCTGATTGCCTCCAGAAAAAAAAGGGGAAAAAAGTTGTTACTGAAATCACACAGCTAGTAAATAAATGTCTGAAACAAGAATTGAAACTAGATGATCTTGACCACAATTCCAGAGCTCTATCCACAGCAACTCACTCCCTCAGATTTGATGAATAAATCCATATTCACTCCCGTCTGGGATTTTAGAGACTTTAATATTTTCTTTCAGCTTTCAACTTTCCAGGCTAAAGCATTCTAAATTTTTCACTCTGTCCTCCTGTAGAGGGTGAACTATCCCCAAGGTCATCTGAGTTGCCTTTCACTGTATTTTTTCCTACTTGACCAAGTCTCCTTCTAAAATGTAACAACCACAACAGACAAGAGGAAAAAAAGGTTTCAAGATTTAGGGCATGCCAGTATGAGATGATGCATTTGATCTGCTTTCTAGTTCTCACCTCCAGAATGAACAGCTCTTTTTATGACATTCCAAAGCAGCACATTGGACTTGTGTCTTCTAGATACCATTACAATGTCTACTGGGTCTCTTTTCCTGGCTACTCATCCTACAAGATGAGTGGTGACTTATTCTTCCTTTGTGCATTACCTTACATTTGAGAAAGCTTCATTAGATTTATAAGAACTCCATCATGAACTAGTTAATGTTTTACACTTTTTAGGGCTAGAGCTATCCAAAAGTATTTACAAATCATACCATATAGTTAGGTCAGCATCATCTCATTTTCTTCTAACTTTCAAACTGAGATAAAAGGTTGTAAATTAGAGAGGGCAAAGACTGGCAGCTCAGAAAATTTAGCTACTTGACAGATGCTTTGGTCTAGCAGAAACAAATATTCTGAAACAAGTGGAAACAAAGGTAAAAAAAAAGAAAAGGATCAAATTGGTTACCATGTTAAGATAATGCCACCCACAACCATGTGCCCTGGTTTACTTCCTGCCAAAAATGTGTTTTCAATTGTGCAGACAGAACTTCAAACCATAGAGTAGAGGCAAAGAATGAGGCCATAATATTCATTATAGAAATAGAATTCCGCAAGATAGCTGTGTTAGCAGACCTAAAATCCATTCTAGATTTTCTAAAAGATGAGTTTTCATGCTTCTTATTCTTACCACTAGTCATCAGAGAATGGATCTTAGTACCAACTGGCTAAAAATATTTTTGAACTATAAGATATAATCACACCTTCAGAAGCTCACAACACATTAGCTATCTCTCTTGAGCACAGAAACAAAGAACAAAATAAAATGACCGCCACATATTGAAAATGGGAATACAATCTATAGTCACCTTAGCATGAGAGACAAAGGGAGCAGGGGAATTCAAATTAAGTTAAGAATTGAATAGACTAGAACATAAACAAAAAATAATGAAAAAGTAGTTAATAAAAAATCTGTTTAATTTTAAAAAGGTAAATAAGTAGCATGTACGTAGTACACATTTCTCCAAATAAATCAAGCGACTGGCTACTAAAACTAAAAATGCCTGGAAGGTAAACGAATAATCAATATTGCCACTTTACTGACTGAAATGAGTGATAAGATTAATAATAATCATAATACCAGCCAGCTGCCACTAGATAAGAATAGTTAGCATATATACAGCATTTGGAATTGCTCAGGGTAACACAGCTAATGAATATTTAAGTCAGAATTTGAACACAGGTCTTACTAACTTTAGTACTCCATGCCGTCCATATTACAATCAAGAAAAAAAAATCATCTGCTTAAAAATAAACTATTCCTAAATTCATAATACATAACCAATAATCCATAATCAATATATTACTACAGAGGGTCAAATATATTTCTTTTTGTTTTGGTTTGGTTTTGGGGGGTTTTTTGGTGGGGCAATGGGGGTTAAGTGACTTGCCCAGGGTCACACAGCTAGTAAGTGTCAAGTGTCTGCGGCCAGATTTGAACTCAGGTACTCCTGAATCCAGGGCCAGTGCTTTATCCACTGCGCCACCTAGCCGCCCCCCAAATATATTTCAACAGTTCAACAAACATTTAAGAGGACTTCTGATTTTGTTTTGGTATCCTCTAAGACAACTACTTAGGGTGTGTGTTGTACAGAAGATGTTCACTTGGTGAATGAATAATTGATTTGAGTTACAAAACATCCAGCCCCTTTCAAATTTAGCAACTTCAAATAAATAAATCTATCATAATATAAAGTAATTCCTTATGCCCCAGAATGAGAGTTGGAAATTCAGTTTTCCTCTTAAGAAGTCAAATGAGACTGGGCTTGTTAAAAACAGGTTGCTGCCTCAGCAAAAAATGATTGAAATTGGCTTTGATCTTTAAACCCCTACACAGTTCAGCCCCCAGTTTCCCCAGGGATTACATATCTCCAGTACTTTTATCATGGTTGTTCAGATCGGCCGGACCTTTTCTAGTCTTCAGAATTGAACTCACTTAGCTGAACACTGATGATCTGAAGATCCATAGCACTGCAATTCATTACTCATCTTAGCTCCAAAGAGGCCTAGAAGGATGAATTTTATGGTGCTGGGATGAGTTCCCTTGCCTTCTTATCTACTTAGTAGCCTTATAGTAGATTTATTATCTCTAGGAATTATATTTGGGAAATTTTTATCCAGAACATACTTAACTATACAAATGTTTTCTGCAAACTATGTTATTTGTGAAAATATATTTGTGTATGTATGTATATGTGTATGTGTATAGGTATATGTGTATGCATGTGTGTATATATGTGTATGTGTATATGTGTGTGTGCATGTACTATGGTTCTAATTTGGGTTTGGGTATCACTGGATTTTAGAGAACAAAGCATGTGTCATTTTTTAAAAAATTTTCACAATTTGAAGCCAGAGAGGGACATATCAGAAAATTACTGATTCCATTTTTTTATTATTAGTGTTTTAGGATATTTTCCCCTAAATCATACATGATTTGGTTTGTTTGCTTTTTTTAAAACATAACCTTTAAGCTATATAAACTTGATATATCAATCACTAAAGCTGATTTGTGAAAGAACTTGACAATGCTTCCTAAATTACTTTTTGACAGGGTTATAATCCCTATAATTTTTAGAAAATTAGTCACAAATTGCCTGGAATAAATCTTCCAGATTTAAAGGGAATTTTCTAAATCATTCATAAAAAAATGTTCATTTCTATTTCTATACCAGAAAGAACAAATTAGTTATCAAATGATTGTTGAAAACCATCATTTGGAGAAGTCCTGGTAGAAATCCCTTGGCTCTCTCACACACACATCTATTACAAGTAGAATCAGTCCATCTGTCATTCAGTAAGTATTTATCAGATTCCTATTAAGTGCCTAGAAGTATACTTTAAAAAGGTTAATGTCTCATCTCTACAAAAGACCTTTTACCCATTGTCCTCTTATCCCAAAAAGGTACAGCATAGGAACCAATAAAGAAAACTCTGTGATTTTAATCTAAAAATGTTAAATTTTACCAATTTGTGTTCAATTCTCTTCCTTCTGTGGTTCTGCAGGATGTATCTGGCATGAAGGTATAGTAAGGTACTTTATCTTTATTTACGTGGACTGTGAGCCTTGTAAACGTATAATAGGAGAAGGAAACAATGGATGATTCAGTTTTCTAAGGAGCAAATGCCTTTCCTATTGAAAATAGTGTTAATCAGGCAGCTTTGAATGAATGGAACAGAGAAATTGGGGAGTAAAAATACAGAGCTTATCTTTACTTTAAAAATACTTAAGTCGACTTACACAGATGTTCGATTACTTAGCTCAGAGATTGGATACTAGGCTAGTGTGCATCTAGAATCACAGTATCTCAGAACTGAAATGATGCTTAGAGGTCATCTGGTCCAGCCTTCCATCAAATGCAGGAATCTCTTCTAAAGCATCCCTAACAACACAGGTTTGTTCAGCCTGCCCTTGAATGCTTTCAGTAAGAGGAACTCATTGCCTAACAAGGCAGCCCACTCTATTTTTAGATAGTTCTATTTGTTAGAAAGTTCTTCCTTATGATGAGCCAAAAATATAACTCCCCCTACCTTCCACACACTGGTCCTCATTCTGCCCTCTGGGGCTACATGAATAATAGCAGAATCAGAGGCTTTAAAATGGAAGTAGAGATCATCTATTCATTCCCTCATTTTGCCAGGGAAGAAACTGAGGCCCCAGAGAGGTTAAATGATTGCTTAAATTCTTTCTAAAAACGACCCCAAGGTCACACAGATAGCTAGGATTACAAACCCAGTCTCCAATCTTATAATTCCATTTCCACATGGTAGTTCTTTTTGGAGGCAATCAGGGATAAGTGACTTGCCCAGAGTCACACAGCTAGTAAATGTCTAAGGCTAGATTTGAACTCAGGTCCTCCTGACTCTAGAGCCTGATGCTCTCTACTCAAAAAGAGTTTTCTTGTTTTGGGGGTGTTTTGTTGTTGTTACTGGATTTTTTTGTTTTTTGTTTTTTTTTTTGGCGAGGCAATAAGGGTTAAGTGACTTGCCCAGGGTCACACAGCTAGTAAGTGTCAAGTGGCTGAGGCCAGATTTGAACTCAGGTTCTCCTGAATCCAGGGCTAGTGCTTTATCCACTGTGCCACCTAGCTGTCCCCAAAAAGAGTTTTCTTATGCTTCCAGCCTAAGTTTTCAATGCTCAGACTAACATTCCAGCCAAACTCATGACACAATTTTAAGCTTCTCCCCTGTACTTCTTGCCCTCATCTAGAGATCTGTTAATGTCTCACTTAAAATGTGATACCCAAAACTGAGCACAGTACTCCAGGTGTGGTCTGATAAATGCTGAGAAATAAACTATTGCCTCTCTTTTTTTTTCTGAACATCATTCTATGAATGAATTTGAAGGTTGCACTGCCTTTTTATTTTTTAACATCATCAGAAGATCGTAGATTTATACATGGGGCTAACATTTTACAGACAAGGAAATGGAGGCACAGAGTAATTAAGTGACTTCCCTAGAATCACACAGCTACTAAGTATCTGAGATAGGATTTGAATTCAGATCTTCCTGACTGAACCCAGCACTCTATCCACTATACCTCTTAGCCATCTATCGCACTGTTGACAGTATATTCTCCAATTTTACTTCAAAATGGGCAAGTTTCACAAGAGTATTCCCTATGTACCATGTCCCTCTGGATGATTATAACTTTATGCCATTCAAAAGTAAAACATAGGTTTTCGATTTAACCAAAAAGTTATTTTAGTTCTATCTATAGATTTTCTAGATTTCCTATAATGGTTCCTCATTCATAAAACTTTACCATCCTTAGGTAGATCATTCAAATTGCCGAATACTTTGGTGGTGTCCAATGCCCACTTACTAAAGGTAAAAGGTTTTACTCTTAAATCAATACTGGACCTGTGATTTCATTGGTCTATCCCCATGAAGATATAGATATATGGAGATATATACACACACAGACCTGCTACATTAAAGCTAGTCAGCACTTTCTCTCCAAGTCATTCTTAGAGACTTGCCCGGGCACTAAGAGGTTAAGTGTCTTTCTTCCAGACTTGGAGGTATGCCATCTCTACTCTGAAATGCATCCTTGAATTTACCTAACACTTACAGCAAAAGAAATAATGAACTTGATGAATATAATGAAGCTTGGAAAGTTGTATGAGAACTAATGCAAGTGAAATAAGCAGTAAGTGATGACTGCAACAATGTAAATAACAGGAACCACCATGAAAAAAGGTTTTCTTAATTTAAAAACTGTGATATTATAAAGAACAAAGTTGGCCCAAAAAAATCAATATAAGCAGATACTTCCCCCGGGCTCCTTTGAAGAGGTCATGTATACAAATGCAAATTATTACATATACCTTCAGATTTTTCTGATACATGGATTGTCAATGCTGAATTTTCTTTCCTTCTTCCTCATGATCTTTCTTTTTTTAATTGGACAAAAGCACTCTCCAGTATGTGACACCTAAGTGTAGTGGGATAGCTTATGCAGCAGAACAACTTGCCTCTTTTTTCTCAAGGGCCTGATGATCAATTGAATTAATGTGTATAACTCTTTAGTAAAATATAACTGTTAGCTACATTATGGTTATAATTATGATTGTGATTAAAGATAAGATGTATGAGCTTTAGGCACAAAGATTAAGTAGCAATGTGGTACAGTGGATAAAGTGCAAGGCCTGGAGTCAGGAAGACACCAATTCAAATCCAAGCACAGATAATTATCAGCTGTATGACTCTTGGCAAGTCACTTATCCTTGGTCTGCCTCAGCTTCCTGAACTGTAAAATGGGGATAATAATAGCAACTAAGTCCCAGAGTTGTTGTGAGAGCATCAAATGGGATATTTATGAAAATTGCTTAGCGCACACACACACAGTGCCTTGGCATGGAGTAGGCTGATTATATTCTAGATTGAATTTTGTGTTTGTGTCTATACATATATGGTGAGGCACTTAATTAAACACATGTCCATTTACAGGAAAAAGAAAAACCGCCCAGCCTCTTTTTTTTTTGGGGGGGGGGAGGCAATGAAGGTTATGTGACTTGCGCAGGGTCACACAGCTGGTGTCTGAGGCCGGATTTGAACTCAGGTCCTACTGAATGTAGGGCCAGTGCTTTATCCACTGTGGTCCAGAACTCAACTCTGAATAGTAAAAGGGAAGAAGCCTAGCCCAGAAGAACACAGAGGCTATTTCAAGTACTACAGATAGAAAAAGAGAGGGTAGATTGGAAGTTTTGTGTGCAATCATCTTTTTTATTATATTCAGTTAGGGAAATCCCTGTTTTATTCCATAAATTAAAAATAAAACAAAATAAAGAAAAAGAGGGAGTATAGATAGATCCGTCTCCATGAGAACAAACAATGAAAGTCATTTTTCTTGTTGTTTTAGCGATTCTTCACTTATGTCTGACTCTCTGTGACCCCATTTGGGGTTACTGGAGTGGTTTGCCATTTCCTTCTCCAGCTCATTTTACAGATGAAGAACCTGAGGCAAACGGGTTAAGTGACTTCCCCAAGATAACACAGCTAGGAAGTATCTGAGGTTGCATTTGAAGCTTTCAAGTCTTCCTGCCTCCAGGCCCAGAACTCTATCCAAGCTGGCCTTAAAGTGAAGAAGACCTGAGTTCAAGTTCTGAAACTTATTCATGTCGATTTTGTTTCTAGGCAAATGACAACATTTCTCAGTGACCACAAAGACCACTCTCTAAGACTACCTGAATTAGTAGAACAACGTCCTCATGACAAACTCCTATTACTGGTAAAATCATGGCTCAAGTCCTTCCACTTCCTCCCCCAACCCCAATCTATATCTACCTAGCTATCAAGCTATATCACTAAGCAAATTAAATATAGCCAACCTTTTAAGAGGAAAATTTAAACAAACATTTTGTCAGTGAACAAGAATTTATAGAATATCCACTGGGTATTCTTATTATATTAAAGAGAATTTGAAGATTATCACATTTTTCATAATTATCTTTGTAATTTATAGCATAACAAGAAAATTTATTACTCTCCTGGCTATGGCTAAGTTACAGGTTCCTGCAACAAATAACTCTTGCAGATTTCCAGTGCTAGTGCTTCATGTTGTCAAAGCAGATATTTTTCAACCATTACAGAGGAGCAAAACAACTTTTGTGGTTACTTCTTTCATGAATGACTCAGTTACAAATTTCAAAAGTAATAGACATGAATACCCATTATTCTTTCAAGTTGTCTGTATATCTCAAACATATTTATATAAATAATAATAATCAGAATTTATATGGTGCTTTAAAGTTTGCAAAGGACTTTACATATGTGTTATATATGTTACATATCTATCTTCACAACAACCCTGGGAAGGAAGTGCTAGTATTATTCCCATTTTATAGATGAAGCATAGACAGGTTAAGTGACCTGTCTTGGGACACATAGCTAATATATGTCTAAGGCAGGGTCTGAACTCTGTTCTTGGTGACTCCACATGCTCTCTATCTTCTGTGCCACCTAGCTGTCTGATTATTTATTTACTCTTTATTACTTGTGAATGACCATTTCAATTCAATTCACCAAACATTTATGAAACACTGCATAGCACTATGCTACGCTTGGGGAGACAAACCACCTTCTCTTTCAGAGACTTCATAGTCTGGTAGAGGGATATGACACATAGATAACTGAAATACCAAATAATGAGAGATACACATTAGAAAAGGAAAAATCAAATGCTGTGTGGGGCAGCTGGGTGGTGCAGTGGATAGAATGCTAGGCCTACAATCAGGAAGATCTGAATTCAAATGTGACCTCAGACACTAGCTCTGTAAGCCTTTCATTTATGGCTGTTTGCCTCAGTTTCCTCATCTGTAAAATGAGTTGGAAAAGGAAATGGCAAACCACTCCAGTTATCTTTGCCAAGAAAACCCCAAATGGGGTCACAAGGAGTTAGGAGTAAAAAAGAGACTGAACAACAACAAATGTGAATTTGAGGGAGGTGGAAGAAGAGGAAAGACCATTTCAGACTAGCAGGGTCAGGGAAAGCTTCACAGAAGAGATGGCACATGAGGCAGGCCTTAAAGGAAGGGTAGATATTCAACATGGGAAGGAGAGAAAGGGACGACATTCCCAGCAGAGGAACTGATCAAGAAAGAATATCTATCTTCTTGTTACATAAGGGTTTATTGCAATGGATAACAAGTCAAACTAAATTATTTCTAAGGTCCCGATATTTTGTTTTGTTAGCATCTCTAAGGCTGCCATCAAAGAAGAAATTATCGGGGCAGCTAGATGGCGCAGTGGATAGGGCACCAGCCCTGGAGTCAGGAGTACCTGAGTTCAAATCCAGCCTC
This sequence comes from Dromiciops gliroides, assembly GCF_019393635.1. NCBI lineage: Eukaryota > Metazoa > Chordata > Mammalia > Microbiotheria > Microbiotheriidae > Dromiciops > Dromiciops gliroides. Next base: position 314,855,434 of record NC_057863.1, on the reverse strand, counting down.
AGACACTTAATACTTAACTGGCTGTGTGACCCTGGGCAAGTCACTTAACCCCAATTGCCTCACTAAAAAAAAAAAAAAAATCATCACCCAGAGTCTTCCCCATACTACAGTGAAGCACAGGAGTAAGATGAGCTTTTCTGGAAGAAGATGGATGGGAAGACTGGCACAATCTAAATACATTCAAGAAGAAATGCATTGGAAGCAACATAATTTTTTCAAGGCCAGGAATCATTTTTTAAGATATCAGAAAGAGTTAGAAAAAAAATCCCAAAAGGCTAGAAATTATCATGGACAGCAGTTTTCCAAATAAAAGGACAACCAAAAAAAATAACCTCAACCTCTTCATCTACTTTCTCATCTCTATGAAAATTTTCATAAGTATATAATGATAAACAAGACAAGGAACAAGGCAGGCTTTGACAGATGACTTTCTATATCAAGCCATATCTCTTAACTCTTTGGATAGAGATATAGCATGTACAAGACATTTCTGCTTCCTATGCAACGAATTAAATTACACAAGATTCAAAGTCAGATTTATCCAAAGAGATCACTTTGTTCAATGATTTTTTGAGCATCAATATCAAGTAAAACTTTAAACAGAGATATAAAGGCAAATAAATTGCCCACCTGTATAGTGGCTTGATGTCTGGAACACAATTCAAATGGAAAAGGGATTCTCTAAATAAAGTGAGGTTTTCCTAATGCTCTTATTTGCAGGTGCTAATTATGCTAATTGCATTGAGCCCCTCCAGTCTATAAACCTTCCTCAATGAAATTTATAGGCATCAGAAAGATGGGGGGGGCAGCTAGGTGGCGCAGTGGATAAACCACTGGCCCTGGACTCAGGAGGACCTGAGTTCAAATCTGACCTCAGACACTTGACACTTACTAGCTGTGTGACCCTGGGCAAGTCACTTAACCCTCATTGCCCTGCAAAAAAAAGAAAAGAAAGAAAAGAAAGAAAGAAAGAAAGATAGCAACCTGACCACCTATACTACACCCCCAAACATAGCTGAGAGAACACATACTGCCCAGATCATGACACAAAGTTGAATGGTCTAGTCACTGAGTCAGCCCACCAGGATCTTAGTCAAGCACTGTAGAAAAAAGAAAGAGATAATGTAGGATTGCATTTGGAAAACTGGGCAGTATTTTTAATGATCCCAGGCTGCCTGACAGCACAAAAATCTATCTTTTTAACACCTATATTTCTCCAGTGATACTATATGGCTGTGAATTATAGAATAGAATATAGATCACAAAGGAATAAAAATTGGAGGTAAAGGGGCAGCTAGATGGCGCAGTGGATAGAGCACCGGCCCTGGAGTCAGGAAGACCTGAGTTCAAATCCGGCCTCAGACATTTAACACTTACTAGATGCGTGACCCTGGGCAAGTCACTTAACCCCAACTGCCTCACTTAAAAAAAAAAATTGGAGGTAAAAAATGGGCAATGGAGAGATAAAAAGTGGGTATAAGGAGACCGTAGCTTATTATACAATAGGGATAATAACTGTAAAGTGCTTAACACAGTGTCTGGCACTTAGTAAGCACTATATATAAATATTAGTTATTATTAATAATAGCCCTTTCCTCCCAGAAAGTTGTAAGCATAAAATGAGATATTTGTAAAGGCCTTTGCAAAATGTAATGCATTATATAAATACTATTGTTTTATTATTATTATTATTATGGGATATGTGTAGCAGAGGTAATGCCACAGTCATCATCAATGGCAACCATGACTGTAATGAGGAGCAGAATTACCACAGAGCGAGACTGAAGGATAACAAATGAATAGCCCAACTAATTTCCTAGTAATTGTGATTCTTCTTTTTCTTTTTTTTAATAGGAGAACCTCCAGTATGGAACCTTCATGGAGGATCTACAAGAAGCCATTGTCAATATTGTATAGGATGAGAAAGGATGGAGAGATTGACTGATATCTGTACCAAAAAAAAAAAAAAAAAAGGTGCCCGTATCTGAATAGAGTATGGAAATAATTACCTCTAGATCAAAGAAGTTCTATAAGCAGACTATCACTAAACCTTGGCTGAAGTAAGAAGTTATTCAGAAAAGACATAATAAATTACTGTTACATTAGAAAATTTACTTAAGAGTATGCTACTTTGGGACTTGTCAAACTATTTATTAATATAATGAGTGGATAACTCAAATTTGTATCTTCATTTAACTTTAAGTTTATATAAGCATCTTATTTTCTACTCATTTAAGTTCATTTTGAAAATCTTGAATTTCATAACCCAGGGAGGTAATTCTTATCATTATCATTATTGTTTGTCATTTTTATTTGTTCCAAACTTGATTTTATCAATGTGGGGAATCTCCCCTTCCTAATGAAGATTCACAATTCCTGTAAATCAGAGTTTTAGAGAATTATCTGGGCCACTAAGAAATAAATGGCTTTACCCACGGACACATAGTTTGTACTATTTCAGAGGTAGGACTCAAACCCAAGTATTTCTGAATCCACTACAATGCAATGACTCCAATAAATAACAATTATATATTATTAAATTCAAAACACCTTGAAATGTAAAATGTCCACTTATTTATAGTCACAACATCAAATCTTATTGAAATGTAGGAATGAAACAACTAAGAATTGAGTTTTTACAAAGTTCTACTAAAGGCAGTCTATTTTTCCCTTAGCTTACCTTTTCCTAACCTGATAGTCAAGCAACAGAAATTCACCTGAAAAATGTGATGAGTAATTCTGTCCTTAAAAATTGTCAAAGGTAGCCAGTAAGTTTGGGAGAAGATTCTTGCCTGAAGAAATTCCTCCCTTTTTTCACCAGTGGTAAGGGATTGTTCAATTAAGTGGTTCTTGTCTGCCACAAAATATAACAAATTTGTTCTAGATTTTGCCAAGAGAAATGAATTCCAGTAATCTGTCAAAAGGATTTTAAAGCTATACTCTTTAAGTCCTCAATCCTAAAATTATGATGACATTAGAAATTTTTATCACTAACAATTCCTGGACCTAAACTAAAAAGGGGAATAGGTGTCTTCACACCAAAATTTTAAGATGAAACAACTATACAGGTGGCAGTATTTTAAAATGGGTAGTTACCACTTCCTAAGTGATTAAAGGAGGTGTTCAAGAGGAAAATCTTTGTAACTGCAATACATAAACATAAATTCAAACTATCATTAAATAGTCCAGAAGAGGACCAAGCAGTGAAGATTGTGGTGGGAATATTTCAGTGCAGTAGAAAATAGAATAAAAGGACAGAAAAGGGTTAAGACTTGTTTAAAAGACAGAAAAGGGGAGGGGGGGTTAAGGTCTCATTGAGACAATTAGCAAAGGTTTAATATTATCATTAGAAACAATTAGCACCTTGTTAACTATAGTCAACAAAAGAGCTGTTTTATTCAAACTAGTTTCAGCAGGGGATGGAATAATGAAAGAACATTCCATAACTTTTATTTTGAGTGATGGATTTTTTTTCATGATTTTTTTTACACTTAAGCTACTGAACTGAAAGGTAAAAGCCATTAGAACTAGTTTTCTGACTAGTAAATTTATCCTTACCAAATGTGACAATACAAGGGCAAAGGAACTGTGAAGCAAACAGACCCAGCTAACCAAATACAAATAGTGAGCCTGGATTTCCTGATGAATCTACAGTCAGTTGTACTTCCTAAAAGATGAATGACTTACTGCTTCTGTTAAATAATTCCATATAGCATCAAGGGAGTATAAAATCAGCTCTTCCCAAACTCCTAGATGATTAAAAAAAAAAATCAACAAACCTGGCATGACATCCTATTCAGGTCTACTGTCAAATGGGTACATTCTGAATAATTTAGCTCCAACGAATCATGACAGGTAGGTGCAAGGGGTGAAAGACCTTAATTCAAATCCAGCCTCAAACATCTGCTAGTTCTGTGTTGTTGTTGTTCAGTCTTGTCTGATTCCTCGTGACCCCGTTTGGGGTTTTCTTGGCAAAGACATTGGAGTGGTTTGCAATTTCTTTCTCCATCTCATTTTACAGATGAGAAACTGAGGCAACAGTTAAGTGATTTGCCCAGGGTTAGACAGCCAGTAAGTGTCTGAAGCTGGATTTGAACTCAGAGAGATAAGTATTCTTGACTCCAGGCCCAGGGTTCTATCTCTTGTGCCACCTAGCTGCGCCTAGCTGTGTGACACTGGATAAGTCACTTAACTGCCATCTACTTCAGTTTCCTCATCTGTAAAATGTAAATAATTAATAGCACCTACCTCCCCAGGTTGCTGGGAGGATAAAATGAGTTAATATTTGTAAAGCACTTTGCAAACCTTAAAATGTTACATAAATGCAAGCAATTATTCTGATAAGGCATTTATCTGCTATTACATTCTCACAAAATTTTAAGTTTCTGCTGCCATTCAACTGCCACAATAGATTTAATTTTCTTCTTTTTTCTTAATAAAGTCCTCATATAGCATGCTGTGCTTTCTTTATTGCCTGCTATAAGTTCATCTTATCAATTAGAAATGCCATCAATTTCCAATTATCCAGTAAGACAAAGGTAGGTGCTTAATGTTTCCCTGCATTTGAAAATTATACTGATCTAATAAAAGACATATCTTTATAAAAACAAAATTTTAATTTCAAGCAGAATCATAAAATGCAGGCTAACTGAAAATAAAGAGAACTGGAGGGTCAGGAGATTTATAATAGGATCTATCTTTTATGAAAGCAGCAAAGTAAATAAATATTTTCAGTATCTACTTTCTCAATTTAATGTCTATTACCTTGATGTAATTTATTTTCAAATGGCATTTTATAAATACCTTGCCTTTCATTTTTGAGAACCACAGCTCTATCCATGTAACAGTTCAATTTCTGAAGTGTAAGGACATAATCCCTTAATGAGGAGCTGTTTGGATATTACCCCTCTGGAATACAGAGGCAGCACTTCTGGTGACATCTCTTTATGATAATAACTGCTGAGGCTCACAGTGTGCTTTGCAAACATCTCACTGAGAACAATAACTCTCTAAGTACTTTTATGATCCCCATTTTACAGATGAGGAAAGTAAGGTTCAGAGTTATTCAATGAAGTCCTAGAGTGAGGCTATAAAGTGTCTGAATCAGTATGCATACCCTCTCAAATTTGGAGCTATCCACTAAGCCATGAAACCTTTCCCTCATGAGCAGCATTGAATGTCTCCTTAGGCATCCCATGCTCCCTCTACATTTTCCAGAATTGACATGAATGTTTTCATACCACCAAATGCTAAAGAGAGACAATTATGGCATAGCTGCTAGGAAGTTGGCATCTCAGTAAAGAAGACCTGGGTTCAAGATTTGCACTTAATCTACTGGTCCTAGGAACCTGGGTAACCTCACTCAACCTCTGATTGCCCCCACAGAGTTGTAGACAGTTGCTGTTCTGCATTATTCAAGGGAGTTTCCTCCCCCAGGGAATTCCCTATGTTTATGAAATCACAGGTGCAAGAAAAAAAGTCATTTACCAGAATATAAACCTTGAAAATATCATTTAGAAACTCAGTTGAGGAATTTAGATTTGATCAATGACCTGCTCCACTCCTCACCCATGAGTGAAATAAGTCAGAATGAAAAGATATGACCAGTACAATTCATCACAACTACTTTTGCTTACACTGGGAGATGAAGAGATAATCCTTCCTTCATAGCTGATTCCCTTAAGTTTTACAGACCTAGAATTGTCTCCTTCAGATATCAAGCCACAATGAGGTTTCCCTACCTTTTCCAAAGACTAGAGTTTTTTAATAAGCCCATGATGCATTTTAACATAGCAATACTATTTAATGTCTCAGAATTATCTAACAAATTCTAAATCAAATGCTAAAACAAAATCTGAAGTCATATTGGAGCTTATCAACTTGCAGTTGGTATTATTTTCATAATACCAAAAACTGATAGTCAACAAGTTAGGTAAATCTTTAGTAAACAATAAAACAAATTTCAAGTGGTTACGTACAGTTTATTTACATTTAATTAAAATTTAATGCTTGATATTTTAAGTTTTCCGATCATATCTCTCCATACAACCAGAGCCACCTAATGTTTCTGCTGCTGTCATTTCAGAATCTGGTAGTAGAGTATGGTGGAACGACCCATCAACTACAGGACTCTGCTAGACCTAAATCCTAATCTCATCTCTGCCACTAGCTGTGGGACCTTTGGCCCTCATTTTCTCACCTGTGAAGTGCTAGAGTTGCACAGGATCATTTCTAATATACCTTCAACTCCAAAATTCTCTTTCATTCTATTGTTAAAATTTCTTTAAAAACATCATCAATCACCAAAAAGATAAAATAAATATTAGGCTTCTTCCCTTTCTTTTTTTTAAGATAAGACCAAGACCTTAAAAAAAAATAAGGTTCTCTTACCATAAAGTAATATTTATTGATTATCCATCGTGATACTTAATTTTCTGGCAAAGAGGTATTTTCTTTGAGATACAGATAGAGCTATATAGAGACAGAAATATAATTGGCTGAGGTGTTTTACTGACATTCAAATATAAAGCCAGGTTAAATATTTCTTTTTCTCCAGGTTGCCAAATAAAAATTTTAATGTAAATTAAATAGGAGAAAATTAAAGATTTAGTTATTACAGTTATTTAAGCAAAATTTTTAGTCATTTTGAATATTCATCTTTAAAGAGCTGCATGTCTATCAAGTATCTGTAAAGAAAGTATATTTTCCTATCGACTTCTGTATTATTTCAAAGATGTGGTTGGCAGGGAAAAAAAACCTGATCCTGAGAAAAAATGTTGTTGTTGTTCTTAATCAAAAAGGGCCAAAATGATTGGGATTGAGGTACACTGTGTCCAACTGTGGTGGCTAATCAAACCAATATAAGCTCAGAACCACATGTCTGGGACAAATACCCTGTATGAACATTTTGGGAAGGAGATGTCTCCCAACAAAGGAATGTTAACACTTTAATAAACGTTCTACTTTTGTCAATCAATATGCAATGTGTATGTACTTAATTTTCACACACAATCTCTACAAAACAATAGAAATTAATTTGTTTCTTTGGATCAATATCCTGAACTAGACAAACACCTAAAGATGTTGGTAGGTTGACTCTTTCTTAAATCTCAGAAGCAGGGCTTTTATTCCTGAAAGACCTTAAATTAAGGGCAAGTGGCACAATAGATAAGAGTGCTGTGCCCAGATTTGAGGCAGACCTGAGCTCAAATCCAGTTATTTACTAGCTGTGTGACCCTATCTGTCTCAGTTTTTTCATGGATAAAATGGGAATAAAATAGCACCTACCTCCCAGGGTTGTTTTGGGTTTCAAAAAAGAGAACAATTGTAAAGCACAGAGCAACAGGCTGTTAGAAGAACTGAATTTTAATCCAGATACCATGCATAACAGTAATCTCTCTGACTCTCAAGTTTCCTCTTCTGTAAAGTGGGGATAAATAGCATCAACCTTGCTTGCTTTCACAGGTTTGTCAGAAGATAAAGTACAATAATGTACTGTAAAGCTCTTTAAAAGCTATGGAATACTATATAAGTAATGAAGTATTAACATTTTTACTACTCCTCTAAAAGCAGCAATCTTCAAAACAAATCTGATAACTCAGTGACTCACCTTGACTAGCTGAGAACAAATAAGGTTCTAATCGTCATTTGGCAATTAACAGGCCTGAAGAGTCAGAAGAGATTTCTGATTTTTTTTTTTAACTCTTCAATGGGGGGCAGCTAGGTGGCACAGTGGATAGAGCACCAGCCCTGGATTCAGGAGGACCTGAGTTCAAATCCAGCCTCAGACACTTGATACTTACTAGCTGTGTGACCCTTGGCAAATCACTTAACCCCAATTGCCTCACAAAAAAAAGAAAACAAACAAACAAAAAAACCCTCTTCAGTGCCAAAGTAATCCGTGACTTATAGGGTGAACTTTATTATTTTCACTGTGAGGCATCAGAGATGCAACTGGTGTACTTGATTTAGTAAATGCGTTAAATAACCAAATGAAGAGAATCTTTAGGAGGTTGAGGGTGGGGGAAGAGAAGTTACATGAGACTATGTCAGCCAGAGTCTCAGAAAAACACTTATTTGACTAATATCTAAAAATAAGGGCTGAAAAATGAGGGCATCATTCTTAGAAAATTTTTATTCAATTCTTATTCAGTCATTCAGTAATGACTGAAAGATTTGTTTTCTGAGGATAGGATGAAATATTCCCAAACCTTTTAAAAGAGCAAAGCTTTATATCAGATTGCCAGCTGTCTTGGGAAGGGAGGGAAGGGCAGGAGGTAGAAAATTTTGGAACTCAAAATATTACAAAAATGAATGTTGAAAACTATCTTTACATGTAATAGGAAAAAATAAAATACTATTAAGTGCAAAAAAATAGAAAAAATAAAAAATAAAAGAAGGCTAAAGGAAGAAATACAAAAAAGTAAAGATGAAAAATAAACTACCTTTTATTTTCTGGAACTTGAATTCTAATTCTAACAATGTAAACTGCTAGAAATTCATGGCATAAGGCAGGAGAGATTGAGATGAAGAAGGCAAGTGTGATGGCAATAGAGATCAAGCAGGGCCACTATAGACACCTTTTATTGACTGCCTATATAATGGTAAAGCCCCATGAAATATATATCTAACTAACTATATATCACTAATTTTACTATAGTGAGTCACCAACAGAACCTATTGCAACACAGCTGAGTTTTTAAACCACTTCTCTCTAAGAAGTAATATTAGCATCTCTGTCCAATCAAGGTCTGATTCACCTGCAGGCCTCTGATCTCCTTCTGACTTATCACAACTACCTATATACTCAGAACTACCCACACCCAAAATGTAGCACAAAATAAGGTGGAGGACAAATACCACCTTGGGCAGCTAGTAGGAACCGTGGATAGAGTGCCAGGGCCTGCAGACAGGAAGACTCATCTTCCTGAGTTCACATCTGGTCTCAAACTAGCTGTGTGACCCTGGGCAAGTCATTTAACTGTTTGTCTCAGTTTCCTCGTCTGTAAAGAGAGCTGGAGTAGGAAATGGCAAACCAGTAACTCTGCCAAGAAAACCCCAAATGGGTTCATGAAGAGTAAGACAGACTGAACAGCAACAACAATCACTGACACCCTTCCCTCAAGATCAGAGGTTGTGAACAATGTTACTAATGCTACTTTCTAATCTCCTGAACTCTGCACTTTGCTTGGCTGCCTGGACCTGCAGTATCTACCTGTTCCAGCAATATGTAAACTCCTTGAGGGAAGGAATTGGTTTTCTTTTTCTTTGTATCTTCAGTATTTACTGGAGTACCTAACACATGATAAAATGTTAAATAAACGTTTGTTGAATTACTATATGAATGCTCATCCCACCATTTCTGACCCTCGCAGCTTTTTCTTGTTCAGCTGTGTCCAACTCTCCCTGACCCCATTTGGGGTTTTCTTGGCAGAGACACTGGAGTAGGTTGCCATTTCCTTCTCCAGCTCATTTTACAAATGAGGAAACTGAGGCAAACAGGGTTAAGTGACTTGTCCAGGGTCACACAGCTAGTTAAGCATCTGAGGCCAGATCTGAACTCAAGAAGATAAGTCACTCAGTACTCTAGCCACTGCTCCATCCATCTACCTGCCCTTGCTTGCCTCACCTTAAAGAAATTACCACACCTCTCCTATTAGTTGGGCTCTTGGTCCTATCCAGTCTTGGGCAGTATGGCATAATGGAAAGGGTCAGAATAACTTGAGTTAGCTCTGGGAAATATGCTTCATCTCTCTTTCTACCCATTTTCTTATTTCTAGAAAGGGAAAAGTAAATTTGCAATATAAACCTTACTAGGTTCTCATGAGGAAAATGGTTTGTAAACTTTAAAGTGCTATACAAAGGAGTTATTAACATAACCATCACCATTCTTCCTACCCCAAACCTAGTACCCGAGTACAGCCTTATTTGATAAATTAGATCATTCATCAAATTGGTGCATAATAAAAGCATGAAGCCAGCACAAGTCCAGTATGATTCAAATATACTGTATTAGCACATTCTACCCATTCTCTGAAATATCGAAATATGCCAATGAAAATCTCTGTACAAGTGAATTCCAATTTAAGAAAGCACAATAACTGAAAATCCAGACTTTGCAAATAGCTAACCTACAAATCAATATTCAAAAAACACTTTACAGAAAAATAATTCCTAGATTCCTTATCTCAGTAGCCCCACTCTACATTAATTATCTGACAGAGAATGACCAGAAAAGGAAGAATTTAAAGTGTTAGAAGCCATTCACAACTAAAGATCAATTAGAAAAGGATATAAAACATTTTGAAATATGTCAAAAGGAAATAGGGTTCAATTTTTAAAATTCAAACTCTAAATTATTTTTCAGAAATAAATCAACCACACAAAGAAAATCAAATGCACCAATTCTCCCCATTTCTGAAGCCCCACCATTTAGACTATCTGCTATAGTAGATAACAATAATAATAACTAATAATATTAGCACCGCCATTTCAACTATCAACCACAGTTGTTATTTAGTCATATCCAACTCATCTTGAACCCATGGACTTGTCCATGGGGTTTTCTGGGCAAAGATACTATAATGGTTTGCTATTTCCTTCTCTGGTGTGTCCCTGTTTTACAGATGAGAAACTGAGGCAAGTCAAGTGATTTGCCCAAAGTCGAGCAGGTAATAAGAAACTGGTGCCACATTTGAACTCAGATCTTCCTGACTCCATCCTGGTACTCTTTCCACTGTACCACTTAGCTGCCATCTACTACAATTAGCGATTAATAATAATAGCTAATAATATTAGCATTTAGATAGAGCTTTAAGAACTTTAGGGGGCAGCTAGGTGGTGTAGTGGGTAAAGTACCAGCCCTGGATTCAGGAGGACCTGAGTTCAAATCCGGCCTCAGACACTTGACAGTTACTAGCTGTGTGACCCTGGGCAAGTCACTTAACCCTCATTGCCCTGCCCCCCCCCAAAAGGGCACTTTAGAAATGTTATCTCATTTAATGCTCACAACAACCTTAGAAGGCAAATTCTGTTATTATCCCCATTTTATAAATGAAGAAACTGAGCCAGACAGCCCAAGGTCACATAGCTAGTGTCTGTGCCCAGATCTGAACTGCTGTCTTCCTGATTCAAGGTAGGCACTCTGACCATGTAGACATCTAGCCAATCACACATATTAAATCTATTGGATTCAATTTAACAAACATTTATTAAATATCTTTTATGTGCAAGGCATCTTTTTGGAGGAGAGCCTTAACACAACGGTGGGATCTTATATGCTCCTCACCTTTCAAGCAAATATGTGAGTGCAATAATGCAGTCCCTTGTAAAAGATGATGTGCAGAAACTTGCCTGTTGTTCCCTTCTCATATGTTCATTTAAAGTGCCCATGACACATGTGTAAATTATTCTTATAGGCATTTTACAGAGATAGGAAAGTAGGCATATGGGTCTCTCATGCATATGTTAAGATCATAAAGGACTCCTTGATAAACATAACCGAAATTATTTTTTGTTTGGCAATACTTTAAATATTTATATCAAGTGAAGAATAAAACAGAGGCATATGCTTGCTAAAGGTTTTTGCTACTGTCATAGCGGATGTCCATGGCAGAGTCCATATGGAGGAGGGATTCCCTATGGATGGTGACTATTACAGATGTTCCTGTTGGAGGATGGTATTGTGTTAATTACATCAAGCCCCAGCAACAACTATGAATCGACTCTAAATGAGATTCAAAAGTACTATCCCACCTAAGTATCCACACAAAGAAAACCAAGTGGATAAAGAATGTGTTTTGTCCAGACTATGATGTGCAGCTGGAGGAACAGGGCATAGTCTTGGTCCAACATGGTCCAACTTGGTCCAACATGACCAAGTACCTTCAAATGGAAAACAAATTGGAAGCAGAATTGAATGGGGGCGGGGGCGGGCAGGGCAGAGAATAAAAGTGAGTAGAACTTCGTCTGGGAAATTGATCAATGCTTTCTATGAACCCAAATATTTTCCTAAAACAGAAAACCATTTATTCTTTTAGCATCAATAATCTTATGGTGATGCTATATAACTATGAAACATGGACTACCACAATCTCTGAAGCATCAAGATTGCAGGTCACCCAAAGAGCAATGGAGAAAACTGCATGTTGGGTTTAAGGAGACTAGAGCTTAATACCAACGATGAAAAATGTGGACAAAAGGCAGCATAAAAGAAATCATCAAAGAAATGGATGACTGAAGAAAAAAATTGCAAGAGTGTACTTGTAGCAGGAGTGAGGAATGACAGCTGGCTAGTCTGCATGCCACATTGATCATGTCAAAAGATGTCGAGGAAGGAGTCCATTGTACTATGTGGACCTCCTGGGGAGGACTTTTGGGGAGATGTGGCCAAAAGGTGCATGATATGAGAAGGCATGTATTGGTTGTGATCTGCATCGATGATGTATTGACATATATGTACTCAGTGCCTAGCAAGGTGTTTTGTATATAAACTAATGCTTTGATAAATCAATCAGGTGGGGAAGTCCTCCCACTGATATAGATTATAACCCTTTTCAAATTCAGTAGATGATCTTAGCGAGAGGTTAAGTGACTTGCCAATAGTTACAAGGTAGGGATTCCGACCCACATCTCCCTGACTCCAAGGCCAGCACTACTATACCACACTACTTCTCAAGTACTGAGAATGCAAAGATGAAAACAACACAGTGTCTGTCCTCATTTCAGATGACCCACCTATAAAAGCAGTGGGAGATAAAATGAAGCACAACTGAATTTCTGCTCAATCTTCACAATCTGTCATATCATTAACTACTAGCACTCCATGCATAGCTAGATGTTCAGACCTGTACCGCAGTGCCTAAATAACCATGGCCTGTCTATGCCCACTCTTAGCAAGGTTCCTAGCTGTGGGGAGAAGCATTCCATGTTTTTCCATTATCTAAGATACAGATGATAAAGTAATTGGTGTCAATACTAATACAACTAAAATCATTGTTATTCTATGAGAATAGTCAAATTCCATTTAAAGAAATCATAAGGACAAATGTCCATAGGGAAAGTTTCGAAGAAGTGCCTCCCTTCTCAAGTAACTCCCCTCCCCCAGACTGTAAATTTCTTTAGGAAAGGGGCCACATCTTATTAAAACTCCATATCCCTGCCAGCACCTTACACATAGCAGGTGCAAAATAAATACACATGAATTGAACTAAACTTCATAAAGCTCATGGGAACTGATAGAATATTTAGATTTGATTTTTTTTTAGCCCATGACAGTAAATAACCCAAATGAAGGAAAGAGTAAAGAGAAGTTTCACAATTTATTTCTGCATCTCCTCCTCCTTTGATGTAAATGAGAGGGTCAGTATGGATGATGTTAGCTTTTGGAGAAATATTTTCCCAGATTGGGCAGTTCTTTATGATTGGATTCATGAATGTATTTGTTTGTTATTAAAGCTCCCCCTGGCTCGGTATCTGGGACACTGAACACAATATTTTTAAAACAAAGTTTGAATCCAAACTGGGCTAGTGTCCAGATATAACCAGCCAAAAAAAGAGCTGCAAATAAAATTGGGTGAAAATGCACAAATGTCAAGATACAATAACCCAAACATAAAAATATTAGCCATGACTTTAAGAAAGTCCTTATAGTAGCTACACTTCAGAGTAAGGGGAACACAATTTAGCCATACCCAGCCTACCAAGCATAAAAACTCAGTAAAAGAAAATGAAGATGGCCAAATGAAAAGTGATGATGGTGGTGATGATGGTGGGGATGATGGTGGTGACAGCTAGCATTTATATAGTGCTTTATGGTCTGAAAGTGTTTTTATAAATATTATAACATTTTATCCCCATAACAACCTTGGGAGGTAGGTAATGTTATCCCCATTTTAAAGATAAGGAAACTGAGGCTGAAGGAAATTAAGCAGTTTATACAGGGTCACAGAGTTAATAAATGTCTGAGGCTGAATATGAACTCAGGTCTTCCTGACTTTCAGTTCAGTGCTCTTTCTACTCTTAACACCTAGCTGCTTCATAAGAGTACTATTAACTTGGAGAGAAGGCAGAGTTTTACTGATTCAAAAAAAAAACAGAAGTAGAGAGGGCAACAGGTGTGAATGTTTGGTACGTTTTCAGATGAGATCATTGTATTCTTAGTTTTGCTTCATTGCTTTAATTTTTTACAAGAGCCATGTCCATGGAGTAGGGGTCTACTGGAAATGTTTCTAATATAAAAATAAAATACATCAATAAGAGGAAAAAAAAGAACAAAAGGTTAAGAAAATGTATTTAGGGACAGTTAGGTGGCACAGTGGATAGAGTACCGGCCCTGGAGTCAGGAGTACCTGAGTTCAAATCTGGCCTCAGACACTTAATACTTACTAGCTGTGTGACCCTGGGCAAGTCACTTAACCCCAATTGCCTCACTTTAAAAAGAAAAAAAGATTTAAAAAACAATGTATTTAATTAGTCAACCATAGTTAGCCTTCCTATTTGCCTCCAAGATAAAATTATAAAAGTCAATTTAGCTTTTAAAGCCCTTCACAACTTGGCCCTAATCAATCTTTCCAGCCTTGTTCCAGGGACATTACTCCTTCTCCCATTGCTAACTGGCCTTGCCTCTGTTCCCCACATGACACTCTATGTGTCTACTGTGTTTCTTTCTACAGGATGTCTCACATGCCTAGAAAGTACTCCCTCTTTACCTCTTCCCTCTCATAGAGTCCTCTCCTCTTCCATTAAGACATAGATTAAACACTATCATCTGTATGAAGCCATTCTCAATCACCCAAATGCTAGTAACCCCCTTGCTAATAACCTTGTATTTAACTACTATTAATGTATTTGTAAATTTTATATTGTTATGTTTACATATATGCTTTTCTTTCTCCTTAGAATGTAAAATTCTTGTGAACAAAGATTCTTTCTATTTATATTCCCAGTGCCTATCAATTTCCTAGTGCACAGTAAGCACTAAATAAATGTTTGCTGATTGACAGATTGACTGACTTTAAGTCATTAAAGAAGTAGCTTTGTTCCCCTCCTTATAATCCTCTCATTTAAATGAACTGTACTACATTTCCCATAGGTAAAAGGATAGATATTATATGTTATTTTAAAGGCATATGATAAGTTAGCCAAAATATTTGGTTCAGAGGTGTCATATTAAATACATTTTAACATTATTTAGCAGATTTGTAATCCACTTTAAGGAACTGCAATAAAATACTTTTTCTTCATCTTTATTCATATTACTGAGATAAAGTGTGACTTTTGGTAACAATAAATGTAAATTAAACCATACATGTTGATAAAATTAATTTAATGTAAAGCACCAATTCGTGTAAAAAATTTGTAAAAATCCTAGCAGAAAATAGCATGGGAGACTTTTAAAAATATATTCCAAGTCAAATAGAGCCACTAGTATTTAAATAAAAACAAAATTAGGAACAGGTACATACTTTAAAAAAATTATCCCATTGTCCAGACCAAATCTTTCCTAGAGATCAAGTGACAGTCGGAACTATAGAAGACCACATACCATATAATAAAGTTTATATGCATCTCAACATCATTTCCAGAAGTATTTAATGGAGTGTATGGTCTTCACCATGTGTGACCCATGGAAATACTCAGAGTAGGATGAAGTTTGAATACATTAAAAAGGTAAGAGTTTCAATGTGTCAAACTATCTGACTGAGAAAAATATAAAGTAAAAATAGGGGAGGGGTCAATACCCAAAAATCTAATAAATTTCCCTGGTTCCTGAACTGAGCTTTGTAAAATATCTTTATCTGTCCAATTGCATTGCTCAGAGAGCATGGTCATTTTCAAATCATCATTCATTAAAACTACTATCCAAAAATACATAAAGAATAACTTTATCTTGTTCTATGAATCAGCAAGAAGGAAAAGGGGAAATAAAGTACATTAAGAAAAAAAAAATCATAGCCAAGGAAGATGGACTTTTTTGTCTCCTAAATCTGCACTTGATTCTGATGATGACACATCAGAAAAGACAAAATAAATTTAATTTCAGTTGACTAGGGTCCTTAGTGACAGCACAAAACAGTGGCATGTTACTTTGTATTATTAAAATGATTTATGTTCTAGTGTCCAAAAATACACTTCATAAAAAACTGTCTCCCAAACATAGTCGGAGAGAATGTCATCTATGTGCTGATTTAGAAAGCCCTGCAAACCATTCTCAGCACTAATGAACTTTTGGCTCGAACATATACTGCTAATGAAAAGTTTCAAATTAGTTCAATATTCTCTTACTTCTAATAACTATTTTCACAAATAAGTATGGCAGAAATTTATTTTGTAGCAACATTCATGTATTGTTCAAGTATTCTAGTCTTAGATAATCATGCTCATCAATCTTATCATACACAGATGATAGAACATTAGCTAAGACAACTGCAACCCCAAAAAAAGGTTCTTTTATGGCTGTGTGTCAGTGTAATCAATAAAGATTAAGACACAATATTAATGAGACATTTCTATCTCATGGTACCAACTAGGAAGAGCTGGGCACCTCATTAGCTACTTGGTAGCCAACTCAGTTTATAACCCACAAAGGGCAGCTTCAGAACTTCTCACTTACAAGAGTTCTCTATTCCTTTCCTTAGATAAGCTTCTGGATGTTCACAAGTTTCTAGCTCCATCACTTCTTCCTGGTAAAATTCCCAATATCAAAATGGAAAGGCTTCTATTACAAGAAAAAGAATTATCTGGAGGAGTATCTATTGGTATATTAAGCTGAAAAACTACAGGGTGTTTTGTTCTACCTCCCTAAGAAGTATGGAGAGACATACACTCAGCATGAAATTCTATTTGGAGATTTTTAAACAAATCATATTAGATACAACTCTTACGCAGTCTTTCAATCTTTCCATCATTCTAATAACAAAACTATACAAATAATGTATTTATCTTAGTCCATTTCAGGAAAATTCATAGATTACTGGCATCTCTATTCATCCCAGCATTAAAAATCTCAGCTGCAAAACATACTTGCTATAAATTCTGCAAGAACGAAATTCACATTAAAAACAATTTAGCATGCACATTATGTTTTGGAATTTAGGTTTACGTTTTAGTTGTTAACCTATGTATATCTATCTCTAAAAATAAATTAGGGTTGAAAAAGACAACTACAAATACCAATACTCACAAATATTTACAGGGCATATCAAAGAAGCCAAATCATCAAGACAACAGATTTTATAGGTATATGTGTATTCCTAGATGTCTATCACAAATTCACTTTGCAGATAAGTCCAAGAACAACCAAAGCTTGACAATTGGCCAGGGAGAATTATTTTCTCATTTTGTTCCATTTCCCACCGAGTGCCCTTTGTTGTCAATGGGAATTTCATCCACACTCAGATAGCTTTGGGAGGTGGAAAGAAAATTGAGAAATGATTCAGCATTTTGAAAATGCCATAAGAAACCTTACTGCTAACATAAGAGTTGATGACCTACTACTCAATCTGTAGCTTTCGTACTGGAATTTTAATCAAAGGTGTTAAAGTTTTTGAAAGATGATCCCATTGACCAGAAATGAAAAAGAAATAATTTTGCACACCTGCTCAACTACAGTCTAACAACTGCAGTCTATTAAGAAACTAGTTTTTATATGAATCAATTCCCAATGTAATAGTGGGCCAGATACTCATCTATAATTCTATCTCAATAAGTGCCATATGCAAATATAATTTACATCTATAATTTTTAAATTTTTCTATAGAATTATTCTGTTTTTTATTTATGTTTTCTTTTCTTTCATATTATTTTTTGAGGAATTAAAATGAAAAGGGAGGTTCTAAGCAAACTATTCAACATGACTTTCGTAAAAGAGAAAGGTGATAAGAACCATCAGAGAAAACATTATTAAAGACAAAAAAGAGTATCCACTAGAAAGATACTCCATCTATACTGGTGCTCCTATAAGTATAAGTGACTTTTTATACATATTTTCCTGAAAGAATAGGATAAATATTCAAATGCATTAAATAACATAATATTGGGGGGGGGGATTGTGAGGCAATTGGGGTTAAGTGACTTGCCTAGGGTCACACAGCTAGTAAGTGTGAAGTGTCTGAGGCCAAGTTTGAACTCAGGTCCTCCTGACTCCAAGGCCGGTGCTCTATCCACTGTACCACCTAGCTGCCCCAAATAACATATTATTTGAACAGTATAACACTTTTCCCCATAAGACATCTTTCAGCTTTTCTTCTTCTATCCTTCATAATTTGGTCAGCATCTTTCATATTCCACTATAAGCATTTTTTCTTAAATTCAGTAGCTATGTAATAAATAAATGTAGAATTGAACTGAATTTAATTGAATCTTACCCCTTAATGAATGCTTTTAGTCATTATAATATCTAACATTTATTGAGTTCCTATTCTAATCAAGGCTTTTTGCTATAATTAATAAGGGAAACCTAATAGAATGTAAGGTGCTTGAGGACAGAGTTAGCTCTTCATTTTTGTCTGGGTGTTTAGCACAATGCCTTGCAGGGTAGAAGTTAAGTGAATATGCTATAACCCCAGGCCTCAAGGAACTTGCAGGATAAGTAGGGATGATATAATATTAACAAATAACTGTAACACAAGACAGTATGTGCTAAAACAACAGGAAAAAAGAGGACTGTATTCAAACCCAGTTGTTATCCCTCTCTACTTCCTCATTTCATCTATATGATCTTTCCATTCCTTCTTTATGAATTACTCATGTCTGGTATTATCTACAATTCTTAAAGTCTCTCTGTTTTGTTTTGTTTTTTGGGGGGTTTTGCCAGGCAATGGGGGTTAAGTGACTTGCCCAGGGTCACACAGCTAGTAAGTGTCAAGTGTCTGAGGCCAAATTTGAACTCAGGTACTCCTGAATCCAGGGCCAATGCTTTATCCACTGCGCCACCTAGCCGACCCTTGTTTTGTTTTTTAAATCAAGTCTTGTACATCCAGTTGAGGATTAAGCTCTCCTACAGCTTCCTTTCCTCCCTACTTCATTCATTTTATCCAACAAACACTGATTAAGCACCTGCTATACTGGGAGAGACACAAAATACTATACTAAGAGGTGGCACAGTCAATAGAGCACAGGTGTTGGATTGAGGAAGACCTGATGTCAAAATCAGCCTCAGACACTTACTAAATATGTGACCTCAGGCAAGTTGCTTAATGCCTGTTTGCCTCAGCTTCCTTATCTGTAAAATGGGAATATTAATAGCACTGACATCCCAGGTCGTTGTGTGGATAAAATGGGATATTTGTAAAATGCTTTACAAACCTTCAAGTACTACCTAAATATTTGTTGTTGTTGTTGTTGTTATTCTAACAACACCCCCTGGTCTACAGCCAAACTCCTAGGGGAAAAAATCCATCTATACTTATTGCCTCTACTTCCCCCTCCTCTTATGAATTTCTGAACCCACTCCAACCTACCTTCAGGACTCATCACTTATTGAACTGTTCTCTCCAAGATGACCAACAAACTCAAACTGCCAATTCCATCAGCCTTCTTTTATGCTATGCAGTATTTAACACAACCACTCTTTGCCTCCTAGAAGTAAGTACTCTCTCCTTTTTGGGTTCCACATCGATATCAAGGTAAACATGAACATAGAAGGCCATTCAGTCCAACTCTCTCCTTTTATATATGGGGAAAATGAGGCCTAGGAAGATAGTCAGACACAGCATTTGAACACAGATCACAGATCCTCTGAATTCAGAGTCAACTGCTCTCACCACCAAACCACTCAGGGATTCTACTATTCTCTCTTGGTTCTTTTCCCTTGTCTGTCTGACTGGCTACCCTTTGTTGTTGCTGTTGCTATTGTTAGATAATCATCCATGTCCTACCTCCTAACTTTGGGCTCCTTCTCATCCTTCTTGGTGACCTCATCAGCTCCCAAGGGTTCAACTATCATCTCTTTGCTCTATGCAGATCTATTTGTCTAACCCTAGTCTCTGCCCTTTTTGAACTTCATTTCTGCATTTGTTGTTCAGTTGTTTCAGTCATGTCTTAACTCTTTGTAACCCTATTTGGGGTTTTCCTGGCAAAAAAAGTTTGCCATTCCCTTCTCCGGTTCATTTTACAAATGAGGAAACTGAGATAAATAGGATTAAGTGACTTGCCCCAGTCATATACTAAGTATCTGAGAATGCATTTGAACTCAGGCCTTCCTAGAACCAGGCCCGGCACTCTATCCACTGCAACACCTAGCTACTCTAATGCATTTCTGTACTACCAACTGCTTATTGAATATCACTGAGTAGCTAAAGCAAAAGTCTTTAACTTTTCCCCCAACCCGCCCTTCTTCCAAACTTAATTAATTTGGTCAAGGGCACCAGTATCTTTCCGGTACAGGTTTTCAACCTTTAGACTCATCCTCAACTCTTCACTCTGCCCCATCTCATCCCATCTTATGAAATCTTGTCAAATATACCTTCAGAAAAATATTAACATTCATCCACCTCTGTCCAGTTACAAGGCTACCACCCTAAATTCTAGACTCTATCACCTCTTGCCTATAATATTGAGATAGCCTACTAATTGATCCCCCTACCTGCAAACTTCCTCGCGTGTAACTTCTAAATTGAAATGACTAGTGCCTAAGGTATACCATGTCATTTCTCTACTTCTGTGTCTAGAATAAAAGAGAAACACCTGTATTTGGTATTTAAAACCCTTCCTAACCTTGTCATTCTCTAAATTTCCAGTATTCACATGCTTTCTTCCCATTATGAGGGCCAACCTGCTATTCCTCATGAACAACACTTCATCTCATTTTCATGGCTTTTCACTGCTTGTTCTCCATGCATTGGCATGCCCTCCCCCTCCTAGCTTCCCTGGAATCCTTTCTAGAACCAGATCAAGTCCCAGCTTTTTCTACAAGAGACCTTTCCTGGTCCTACTTTCTCCCACCTCCCCCTCCATTAGTGATTCCCCACAGAGTAACTTCCATTTACACTGTACATATGTGTGTGTGTATGTATATGTATGTATATGCATATATAAACACATATACATATATATAAACACATATACATATATATACACACATATACATACATATACACATATACATACACCTCTTAGAGGGTAGAGACCACCTTTTTTTCTTTCTTTAGATCTCCAGTATTTAGTTCAGTGTACTTGGCACAGAGTTGCACTTACTCCAACCTATCTTTCCCCCTCGTGCAGTTTATATGCTGATCAAATTGGCTTATTTATTGCTCCCTGTATGTGGCATCCCATCTCCCACCTCTATTCCTGTACACAGGCTCTCACCGTGCCTCATATTCACTTTCTTTCCCTCTGCCTCCTAGAGAGTTTAGCTTTCTTTAATGTTTAGTTCAAGCATAGCCTCTTACCACAGGCCTTCCTGATCCTTGTCATAGTTGCTTGCCACCTAAAATCATTTTGTATTTACTGTGTATATTTTTTTATTGACCTATCTATGCAAGTATGCTTTCTCTCCAATAGAATGTAAGTTCCTTGAGGGAAGCCGCATATGTTTCTGTTTCTATGGTATAATAGACTGTATAATACTATATACTGTATAATATTATGTATTATAAATAGTAGATACTTAATGATTGCTGAATGAATGAATAAAAAAATAAGATACACTCCCTCCCTTCATGGCCTATTTATGGGTATAAAACAAAAAATTAGATAACGTTAATATATAAAATTATATAACAACAACATTCAAGAGTTACAAAGTATCAAAATGTCTTGTGGGCATCTCACATTCAATGCAAAAGAAGAAAAACAAGTTTTTCTCTATGTACCTGTTAAATAAATACATCGAATTCTTTGCTTTGATTCTCTTACTAACAGCTTCAGCTATGTGTTACTACTATATTTGATTACTCATTTCATTGTCTGACGAATTATTTGATGTATGCTTCCAAGCATCTTGTTTTATAAAATGTTCACAAGATTACACTTTTTGTTTTCAGATTTTCCTTTTGGCTTTCCATATACTTTTCACTGTCTGATACTAGGTGACTACTTAAATATGTCATCTTTCTTACTTTTTAATAGCTTTTTGGTTTATGGTAATTTTATATCTAAAAATCATCTGCATATGGTGGGTGTGTATATGTTTTATTGCCAATGTTGATTATTTTCTTCCAATTTCTCTCCTGTCAATGAACATGTTAAAATGTATATAGGAGGCATTTGTTTACATTTTTTCATAGCTATTATTTCAATACTTAGGATGCTTTTGTCTTTCATTTCAAATGAAAACATACTACTGTATATCAAGCAGGATTTCCTAAATATATCTGCATTGGAATTTTTAGGGAGTGACACCCTCAAAAATCTAACACTAATGAAAAGGCACACATGAAAATTCATTGGCAAAACAGAGAAAAAATGGTATTTTTTCAGAGACTAGTTTCACTTTGTTTTTTTTTTTAAATACATTGGACCTGACTCTAACTCCTTATTTGGAATGAGAAGTAATGAAAATGGGGGGAAAGATTTTAGCTAAGACACTCAGAAACTACTTATAGGCTGTGTAAAACTTCAGCAAAACTTTTAAAAGTAAATATTGGGGGGCAGCTAGGTGGCGCAGTGGATAGAGCACCAGCCCTGGAGTCAGGAGTACCTGAGTTCAAATCCGGCCTCAGACACGTAACACTTACTAGCTGTGTGACCCTGGGCAAGTCACTTAACCCCCATTGCCTCAAAATTAAAAAAAAAAAAGTAAATATTGAATGATGAAGTACCAAAGGATGGTTTTGGCATTAATATTATAATTCAAGAAAAAAAGAATCTTTTTCACTAGTTAAGGATATATGTAAATTAAGAAGATGATTCTAAAACTTTAAAGGTAACTATCCCCTCACTGATGGCAATGCAAATGCCCAAATGAAGCTATTAGATTTCAGTTACTTAAGGATTTCAACAGTCTCTCACATTTTCCTACCTTTTGAAAACAGGCATCATGGAAGTGATTTCTTTTATATTTTAAGGAATAGTCATATTTAGGAGAAGTTTATTTTCTGAATGTTTTAATGGAGATAATGATTAGAACCTTATACAATTTTACCATTGTTATTAACATGACAGAAATTAGCACTCCTAATTTATAGCCCATTGAAAAACATGTTTGTTAGCACCTTAACATGTGTTTAAAAAAGAAAAAGTCTACTTTAAGTAGACTTACATTAGCAATTGATGATTGGCGATAACTTTTGAAATTCTATATAAAAGGTAAGTTTTTATAAACTGTGAAACACTATTTCAAGTTGTTTTCCTTCATTTGTTACTTTTTTTAGAAAACACAACTACATAGTTACTTATGACACCCCAAAACAAAATAATTACTTGAACATGATGGTTCTTATATAGCCCATGTTTTGACTTCAATGTCTAAAGAAATCTCTCATCTATCTTGGTAAAATTCTGAATAAAGATGAAAAGTAGTGAGATTAAAAGTGCTAAGTAATTTTTAAATCATGAGTGAAAGCCAGCATGTATTTTGGGATGCATATATTTTTCACTTGAGTTTCTTCCCTCCCCCAAATCCCCCACTCCACTGCAATCAATCAAAAAAAAAACACCCTTTATTTACTAAGTAGTAGTGATGTGCCTGCCCCCTGTGCTAAATATTGGGGAAAAAAGAAGGGCAAAAACAATTTCTGCCCCCTCTCACAATCTAGAAGACAACATGTAAATAAATAAGAACCTACAGATACATATAATGAATAGAGAGAAGGTCATTTTAGGAAAAAAGATTACCTAGCAGCTATACCAGGGCCAGCTAAACGGAGAAAAGTTTTGTAAAAAAGAAAAGTCTGGGCCCTAAACTAATGATATAGGAAGAGTATCTATCTGATCATTTAAAAAAACAATGAAGTCTTGAGTGAAAGGTTTCCTAATATTGTCAAAATGCCTTTTAAAACACTGCACAAAGAGATCCCAGGTATAAATCTTTTTTTTTTCATAAATTGAAATTAAGATGCATGTGAAGGTTATACATAGTAATCAATACAAAATGCAGAATATCTTCTGACCAATAGTTTTGTGATTCATTTAGGGAATTTTTCATTATGCAGAAATAAAATTCCTTTACTAAACTTCTACCAAAGACTAAAATTGGTTCATCATTACTGGGATAAGTGTATTTTAGATACAACCAACATAATGAAGAGGGCTTTAAGTTCATGCCATAAGAAGAGAAACTGAAGGAACTGGTAGTTTTTAACCTGGAAAAAGGAAAACTTAGGGAACAATACCCAACAATACATGGGTAGAGATTATAGAGACAGATTTTGACTTAATGTAGAGAAAAACTTCCTAACAATTGGACCTATCTAATAAATGGAATAAGTACCCCCAGTAGATTGCTTCTTACTGCATGTCTTCAAAAAAAACACACTGAATGACCACTTGTGTCTACAGTAGAGGGAATCCTTTTTCATATATTGAGCTAGACTAGTTGGCCTCAGAGTTTCCTTCCAATTCTCGGATTCTCTGAGTCTATAATTCATTGAAATGTTATGTCCTTTTTACATCACTGTTATATCTCATCATTACAAGTGGTGCTTTTCTGAATTCAAAGCCCCTGATTGTTCTTTTAAAATCTTTTTTGAAGAGCTACTTATTTGATATTCCAGAGAAGTGAAATATTTCATCCACATAGCTTTTATTCTATAAATTAATGATCTGCATATTCATATCTATGTTGGTCAAATATTCTTCTACTGAGAAAAGAGCTCACATTAAAAGTTAGCTAAAGTGGAAAAAAAGTAAAACAACCTAAGTCTCACATATACAAATGTGATATCATTTAGTATATAGGAATACTCTGAATACTCCTGCCATATGTTCAAAAGTTGCTATCTTTTGAAATAGACTTTTAAAAAGCAAGGATGCAGAAATCATCATTTTAGGATTTTTTATAACCAACTTTCACCAGTGATTATGTTAAATAATTTACCATTTGTCATTCCACAATATTATATTGTATCATGAACATGGGTTTGCATTGCATAGACCTTATAAACTAAAAACCCAGCAATACTGTCACCATTAATTTTGCTGTTAAAGACTACTAAAAAAACTCAATCTTTTAAAACAATTTTCTTTAATACTAAGACACAAAGTTTCACTGGCATATACAAAGTTCTGGAAGCTAAGTAATAAAGCAAGATAGGCCACAGATACCTCCTTCCTAAAGAACTGAGTTCAAAATCTCATTTTGATTCACAAAATCTTACCTCTCTCTTCACTCTAGAGGGTTACAAACTACCACCTTTGTCTTACAGTTTTGAGGAACTACTTATCTCTATTTAACCACAGTTTAAAGATAATATAGTCTCCTGTACTATTATTTAGGATGAGTTGGAGGAGAAATAGATTTATAAGTAAGTTCTTTAGCAACTGAGATGACTATATTAACTTAAAAATATTCTAAGAATCCTTAATTTTCACCTTGCACTTTTATAATTCATCCACTAGAAATTTGCAGCCAATCACATACTCCTTCTCTTTGGTGGGGAAGTGAGGATGGAAGGTCCTTCAATCTGTTAAAAAAGTAATCCAACTTTGAGATTATATATATTATTTATATATATACACATACATATACATACACACATTCATATACATACACACATATATAAATATATGTGTGTATATATATAAAATCTCAAAATTGGATTGCTTTTTAACAGATTGTCCCAAAGTTTGAAACTTCTCCAAATACACAGTATGTGAAGGAAGTTCCAATAATATGGTCAGTTGCATTTGCTTTTCAGTACACTGTTCTATCTAGATGAACTATTTTTCATAAAGTTACTGTCACAAATGACATAGATTACCAAGAAAAGAGGGATGAGATGGATGCACTGTGCTAATGTCAATCACTAGAGTAATAGAGATCCTGTACAGATTGCTTCTCTAAGTAGTTTTTTGGGGTTGTTGGTTTTTTTGGGGGGAGGGGATCCTGGAGAATAATCAAATATAAATGTTACCAATATTTTCAACTGATGGCCTCCTGTCTTTCAGAAGTATTATCTGAATTAAAGAACTTAATTTAACATGGTTTCTTTCCTTATCCTACTCATTCACCTACTGTGCTAAAAGTTCATTTTCAATTTAATTGCTTATTTGCATATAATCAAGGTTTCAGTGGTTGTTTGTTTTTTTAAAAAAACTTGCTCCAGGGATGGGAGAATAGAACAAAACATTTAAAGTCACCATCTTTAAAAAATTCCCACCCCCAAAGTGCTGAACCTTAAGCAAAATAAATTGACATCCACTGGGGGAACGTAGGACAGACATGCCTCTTGGGGATGTTAAAATCTGACAAAGCATCTTCCTACAAGAAACTATAAGAACCCTTATTTTATTATTAATAATTACTCTCTCTTCCTGTATGAACAGTTTGCATACTTACCTAGGAAGGCAAATGGAAATTACAGGCAGGGGAAGAAGAAGCTGTCTCGAAGCCTTTGTCATGTGATAGTGACCTATAAAGTATCAAATAAAGGCAGATCATCAGTATACCATCATTTTGCAATATTTCCAGATCGGCACAATATCAACAGTGAAGGAGCCCCCCAAACTCAAGACTTGCTTTTTAAAGGAAGTTCATATTAAAGAGCAAGCGACCTTCCTTCTCCAGAGAAAAAGAAATCATAGGCAGCAAGGGAAAAGATGCACTAACGTCTCCAAAGGGCACAGGGGCTGTGTAAGACCAACAATCATTTGTTGGTATCTAGCTGGTTTCCACCACCCTGATTCCCCTCCCCCTTTCTCTCCACTCCTCTACTTCCCATATGTACAAAGCAGAAAGTTGATCCATTTTGCCAACGCAAAACCTCCCCGTGATCATTCATCAACTTGCCCAAGTGACCACCACAACCGAGGATAAAGAAACCAGAAACAAAACCGTAGCAATCAATAGCTAGCCCCAAAGCTGCGCCGTCCACAGAAGCTGTAGGTTGCAACGTTGTGCCACACAGTTGTTCCAGGTAACGACTGCCCATTCCCCAGCAGACCTGAGCAGCTACAACAGTCGTCAAAACGCCAACTCTCCCCCACCACCACCACCCCCATCGCAATCCACGGATTAGAGAGATCTGAATCGAGCAAGGAAAACACATTCGCCAAAATCGTGGCAAGTGCAGGGCCATCGGGGTCTGCTAGGTTGGGATTGAAGGGAAGTATTAAAATGGAGAGAGATCTAACCCAGGCTTTGTTGCTGGTCACCATCAAGTTTGCATCTTAGTACAAAATGTCGATCTTAAAGGCTGACAAGACAGAGGCAGAGACAGAGAGAGAAAGAGAAACAGAATAGAGTCCATCTTGCTTTGGGGAAGAGGAAAAAAAATGAAGTGCAAATCTCACTCCCGGCGTAAAAGTCTGCAAAACACCTTTCAATGAGGAAGAGGCAACGAGTGGGGTCTCCCCCTTCTCTCCGCCTTCTCAAACGACATGTCGGGAATCAAACTGGCGGTGATCGGGGCAGAAAACACCTCCTCCTACTACTCCTCCTCCTCTTCCTCCTCCTTCTTCTCCTCCTCCTCCTCCTCCCCGCGGGCCCCGGCGATGATCCCGCCGCCACCGCTGCTGCTGCTGCTGCTGCTGCTGCTGCTGCCTCTGCTGCCACCGGGGAGGTGGTGCTGCTGCTGCTAGAACCACATGAGCGATACCATTCCCTGCTTGGACCATCCCTATACAGCGCATGTGATAATGTGGGGCTGGGGGAGGAGTGCCCCCACAGTGCGGGGGTGGGGTGTGCGGGCGCGGTGCTGTTCACTGGTGAGAATTAAAAGACCAGGAGGAATGCTCCTGGGGAGGTTATCATAAAAGTAGGGACAGGGAAGGCGGTGGTAGTGGTGCGCTGTTGGTGGAGGGAGGAGGAGGACAAGTTCCCTCCCCCCCTCCACCCCCCAGTCCTCTACTCCCAGACTAGGTTAATCTAAAAGGAAGGGAAAAACGCCTCTCCCCGTGCGATTATCCAGATGGGGGAAGTACCCCTGTCTACGTTAGCTCAGATCGGGGAAGGTAGGTAACCCCGTGTGTGGATCTGGGAGAAGTGAACTGAACGTGTCATTAGTAGGACAGGCAATGGTTTCAAAGCCCCAGGCCAGTGACCATCAGCAGGAGCAAAGCTTGTTTCGTCCCCATCCCCCACACCCTCCACCCACCTTCCCTCACTTCTCTACCCCCCCCCCCACCCAACCTCCACCCCACCTCTCGAAACTTTTAAACAAGATCCGCCTGGACTAATTTGTCCTCAGACACTTAAAATATTGACTAGACCCTGCACACTGCGAGGGAAGGAGAATGCACGCTTTATTTTTTTTCCCCTTTCTACAGAAAGGAAAGCAAAAAATAGCTTCTCTCTCCGTCTCTCTCTCTCCACCCCCCCCCTCTGTCGTACATGTTGTGTCTTAGCTTTTTTTGCATCGTTTCATTTTTACCTTCCTCATTTAGCTGAAACGATTACAGATATTTCACACATAAAAGTGTCACATATCCCCGAATTAATGATCTTTGTAAATTACAGGACTTGGGTTTTCTCAGTCATGTAAGTTTCATACAATATCCCCCAAAACATTTTTTGAGAGCGAGCGAGGGAGACGAGGTGGATAAGGAAAAGAAAGCTCGAGTCTGATTTCTGTAATTTACTAGCGACCCGGATCACAGCAAATAACAGTGTAACACGAATGTGGCCTCTGAGAGCTGAGAAACCCTTGCTAAAGGCATCAGCCCCATCCCTGGGTAAATGATCTCCAAGTTTTCTGTCATCGCGACCATGCAATGTCATAACTTACCTTCAGAAATAAGACTTTAAACAGCGAAGGCCTTCCTCCTCCTCACCCCCACCCCCACCCCCAGCCTCGCTCTCTCCACCTTAAACTTATTGACACAACATAATCCCACATTCATGCAAAATCCTGACACAGCCTCTCTCCTCCTCTTCCCCCTCCTCTCTCCCTCTTCTCTCTCTCTCCCTCTCTTTCCTTCCTCCCGGCTGTTCTCGCACTGAAACACCACTTTCTCTACTAACTGCACGTTTGCTTAAGGGTGGAGGGTGAGAGGGCATTAGATCTGCGGAGCCGGAAAACCCAAATCCCCAACTCTCAAGATGAACGAACAACTGAGCTGCTTTTTCCTGGTCACCAAAGCAAGAAAAATAAATAAATAAACGGAAGGGGGGGAACCCCCCATGATAATAATACCTTCTTCTAATTCCCTCTGACCCCTCTCCCCCCCTCCCCCTCCTTCCTCGTCCTCCCGTTTCCTCCCCTCCCAAGCCAGTAACCAACCTTCAGATAAACGCACTTTCCCCCGTAATGAAGTTTGGGGGCTTCATCGGCAGTCACAATTTGCCAGTCAGTGTGGTGGCTCTGTTGTTGTTTTTCCTCCTCCTCCTCCTCCTCTTCCTCCTCCTCCTCCTAGTCCTCCTCCTTCTCCTCGTCCTCCTACTCCTAGTGCTCCTCCTCGTCCTCCTCTTCCTCCTCCCTCTCCTCCTCCTCCCGGGTCGGCTTCGCTCTCCCTCTTTGCCCCTCTCTCCACTGCTGCTGCTTGTGTGGTGAGAGGTTCAAACGCAGCCTGGCACTGGCTGGCCTACTATTCCCCCCCTCCCTCCCCAACCTCTTGCATGCATTGCATTGCATTCACCTCTCCCCCTCCTGCCCCAAGGGGAACAGAAGAGAGGCGAACATCTCCCCCGAACCTCTCCCAATCCAAAGTTTTCGTGTAGGGGGGGGGGAAAGTGATTAGGAATTGTGGCCCGGGTAGCAGCAGCGCAGGACTTGTTAAGGTTCTCTCCCTCTCTCCCTCTCTCCCCCTCTGTCTTCCTCAAGTCCACCCTACCCTACCGGCTGCTGCTGCTCCTTCTGCTGTTGCTGCTTCTGCTGCTGCTACTGCTGGAAGAGTCCTTGGGGCTGCAGCCCGGCTGTTTTCAAGTGAGTATTAAAAAAAGAAAGTGTCGGGAAAGGGACCTCTCTCGCTCGTTTCGCAAAGGAAAAGCTGGGGATGGTGGGCACTTACCTCTTTCCCTGTGTGTTAAATGTGTGTGTATGTCTCTCTCAGTGGCCAGTCAGTGTTTCTCTATGGGAAAGTGAAGAGAGCAGCTCTCAGAGCCGCTCTGCCTCCGTTTTCACTGTACACTGTTCCACATACAGTACATGCAACCCGGAGAGACTGAAAACACTAATTTTATATAAGGCAGCCTGCCATTGGCCAAGAGGTTGAGGGACAGGCTAACCAGCCATACAGAGGGCCCGTTACACCCAAACACGCACACATACACACATTTTACACAGACACACACACATACACAAAGATCATCACATTTTCTATTTTATAACATTCGGGACCTGTAGACAGCAGGGAAAGGACAGGTAGAAAGACACGGCCAAGTGGGTTTGAGCAGAGGAAGCCCCAGCTGCACTAGTTGCAAGGCTAGAAACTGGTGTCCATTTGACTTGGGAGGGCTATGGTAATAAACTACATACAACTCCACTGGCTATGGAAGTGGAGGGTTTATTACTACTCTGGAGTGCCCCATTGAAGAGGGTCTACATTAGGCTATGATTTCTCCCAGTGATCCAGCTAACAAGTAGCCAAGAAAGGATTTGTCATTTTGAATTTGCTTTTTTGGATAGCTTGTGCCATCAAAGAGGCCAGCATGTTGCAAAAAAAAAAAGTTTATAAAGACCACAGAGCATTCAGGTTGTTAATACCTCATTAGTAAGTAAATTCAATTGAAAATCGATTTAAAAAACAGGAAACAATAAAGATATACCTTTTTACTTAGAATAGTCATACACTATAGAAGCCAGCAATTCTGGACATCTAAAGCATACGGGTATGCTTGC
This sequence comes from Dromiciops gliroides, assembly GCF_019393635.1. Taxonomy (NCBI): domain Eukaryota; kingdom Metazoa; phylum Chordata; class Mammalia; order Microbiotheria; family Microbiotheriidae; genus Dromiciops; species Dromiciops gliroides. Next base: position 314,824,556 of record NC_057863.1, on the reverse strand, counting down.
TTACACAGAGGTGCAATGTAGACAAAGTCATTTAGATGTTGTTATTGAACTTTCTTGCCCAAAAGTTCAGTGAAGGTCAAGTGCATGCATTATATATCCTTAGTACATGTCATTAATGATTTGTTTTTCAAGATGATGAAACTGAGTTCTATTCTTTCTTGAGAGTCTTCCTTTCTGAAGATTGTTTGCTATTTACTGGTTTTTTTTTTCATTAATTTTTAGTTGAATTTACCCACTAATGGTACCAACTACTTGAATGCTTTTTAGGCTTTATAAACTTATTTTGCAAAATGCTGGCCTCCTAACGAGTAGCTTAGAAAGAATTTATGATTTGCATTTTTTTAATAAATTGTTCATCAAGGAGTACCAGTGTTACTTTATTTCTTCATCTTTAAAATGAGGTGGTATGGGGAGATGATCTCTTCTGGCTTCTTCCAGATCTAGGATTCAGTGAAATGGGTTTTTTTAATACCAAACTGTTTAGAAATTGAAATTGTAGCATGAATTCATGGCCTAACTGTATACCTAAAACAAATGACAAATCTTAAGAGTTAAATAAAGCTTTTCATTATAATTATATAAAATCACTTTTAAATTCTTTCATTTCTCAACCTAGCCTGGCACATTGATACTTAATAAATGTTTATTGACCATTGTTGACTATTTCCTTGGATTTTCTTTTTGTCTGTAAAATTAGGGTTGAAGCGGTGTGAGGAGAAAAGCATAGTTTTTTTCATTTTCTTTTTAAATGTTATTGATGTGTTTTACTTTTAGAGTAAAATATTTTAAATAATTCTTTTAAAAATATATTTGGAAATGTGATGCTTTACTTAAATTTTTTTTAAGTAAAATAAAGATGTAAAAAAATCAGTGTCTATTTTAATTGATAAAAATAAAATTTAAGATAGTATGGTGTAACAGATTGAAAGCTAACTGTGGAGTCAGGAATAACTAGGTTCGAGTCCTACCTTGGATACAAACTGACTGTGCCTTGGCAAATCAGTTCACTTCTCTGTGAGTGCCCCCAGGTAACTCTAAGTCTATAAGTCACAGGGCAGTTTCTGACTTGCATTAGTAGAAGGACTTTTCTACTTGGGAGTTCCTGTAACAATGAAATTACATGCCCAGTCCAAAAAAAAATTTTAAATTATACTAATGATATTCTGTATTTATTTAACCAAAGGAACGATGTGCTTGACCCAACACTCTCTCATTAATCCCTATTACACTCTTATGAGGTAAGTGCTGAACCCTGTTATCTTCGTTTCACACATAAAGGAAATGAGAAAGCAGAGAAATTAAACAACCTGCCCAAGATGACCCAGAATGCTAATGGTCAAACTGGAGCCAATAAGAAGTATCATTGCTTTAGCAACTCAGCAATACTTCCTTTTAAATGACAAACTGGATAGGGAAAGGTAATGGTGGAAAGAATCATTAAGACCTTCTTTGTTAAACATCCCTTTCTTTGTATAAGAACAATGATTAACACATCAATAAATTTAATTGACAAAGGAAGTGTTGGAAATTATTAATATTTTTTCAGAAATATAGGATAAAGTGAGTTACTGTAAAAAAAAACACGTTTATTTCTTTGTAATAAGTAACAACCCCCCCCCCTTCTTTCAAAGCTCAGCACAAACTCTGTTTCCTCTAGGCCTTTGCTGATACCCCTAGATTCTTGTGCCTACCTCCAACCCCCTGAATTATCTTTTATTTATTTTGTATCTATTCATAGGTGTACCTGTTGTTTCCCCGGTAGACTGTAAATTTCTTGAGAGTAGACTATTTAATTTTTGACTTTGTTTACTCAGTACCTTGCATAATACCTGACATAGTTGGTGCTTTAAAAATACTTGATTCATTCATTCACTATTGATTGATTCATTTATTCCTTGGTAAGAATTTGTGTTCATTTATTGTCATTATGATGCTATTATAACCAGGTTGTGTGCTTAGTAGCTTTTGTTGTTTAGTCGTTTTTTTTTTAGTTGTGCCCAACTCTTCGTGATCCCATTTGGGATTTTCTTGGCAAAGATACTAGAGTGGTTTGCCATTTCCCTTTCCACTTCATTTGCCTCAAAAAAAAGTGAGGCAGCCTGCGTTAAGTGACTTGCCCAGGGTCACATCACACAGTAAGTGTCTGAGGCCAGATTTGAACTCAGGAAGATGAATCCTCCTGACTCCAGGCCCAGCATCCACTGCACCACCTAATTGCCACACAAAGTAGCTTTACACATAGAAAAAAGTCCTTGTTTCGCTATGTCTGTGCACAAGCATTTTACTGATCCCAAAGAGGTTGAGGGGAGAATGGATGCATGACTCAATACAACCAATCCCCACAAGTAGAAAAACAGTAGATCAGTAATGTCATCACTGTATAGACAGGATGCTATTATTTAGCATTTATTGAGCACTAGTCAGATACCAGATACTATATTGAAATTTTAAAAACTGTTAAAGAGTGACTGTTGCCAGGTGTGGTTGCTGACTTCTGTAATCCCTGCTATTGAGGAGGAGACTGATGAATCTCTTATCTCTTGAGAGCTTTGGAGTTCTCAGCATCAGTGGGCTAAGCAGATCAGGTGTCTACACTAAGTATCGAACCAATATGGTGAGTGAAGACCATCAGGCTGGCTAAAGAGGAGCAAGTTGGCCCAAGTAGGAAACCTCCTGTGCTTAGGCCTGAGAAGTTAATGTACTACCAGCCTGGGGAAAACACTCTTGGGGAGATCTAGTCTTGGGGGGGAAAGTAGAGTGAAAGTCAATTTCAAGATAACACTATAGATTTGAAATATTCTTAGTTTGTATGCTATACAATTCATTAAGATAATACTTATTTCATTTACCCAGTTGATATTAAACAGGGATGAGGAAAGGGTATTGATAGGTATACTATCTGCCCTTTTGCTTATGAGTCATTTTCAGACAGGCTACCAAGTCGGTGGCTTTGAGGGAAGATTTTGTTGTGTGTCTCATCCAGTCTGTTCAGATGATAGAGTGGGATAACTTTGTACTCTACTTGCCCGAGGTGGCAACTTCACAGAAGACATCTCTGAGAACCTTAGCTCATATTTTACAGAAAAAAATTGAGACCATTCACCATGATCACTCTTTTCCCCTGTTCCTAATTTCCTATCAATTAAATGTCTTCTACCACTAACTTATCCTTCATACCTGTCTTAATTGAAGATGTTAGCCTTACTCCTTACCAAAGCTAATGCTTCTGCCTACACAAGTGGGCCCATTCCTATCTCCTTCAACAAATTGTTCCCTCTGTCATCCCCATTCTATAACTTATCTTCAATCTCTCCCATTTTACTGACTCCTTCCCTAATGTTTACAAATATGCCCATTTCTCCCCCATCACTAAAAACAAAACAAACAAAAACCCTCACTTGACCCATCTATCCTTATTAATTTTTGTCCTAAATTTCTTCTTCCCTTTTTGGCCAAATTCCTTGAAAAAAGCATCTATAATAATTGTTTCTGCTTTCTCTCCTCTGGCCCACTTCTTTTTTTTTTTTTTTTGGAGGGGCAATGAGGGTTAAGTGACTTGCCCAGGGTCACACAGCTAGTGAGTGTTAAGTGTCTGAGGCTGGATTTGAACTCAGGTTCTCCTGAATCCAGTGCCAGTGCTCTATCCACTGCGCCACCTAGCTGCCCCCACTTCTTAACCCTTTAAAATCTTTCATGCCATTGAAACTACTCCCTTCAAAGTCACCCATAGCCTCTTAATTGTCAAATCTAATGACCTTTTCTCATTCCTCATCCTTCTTGATGCTATTTATCACCCTCTCCTCCCCATACTCTCTTCTCTAGGTTTTAGAGACACCAGTCTCCCCTGGTTCACCTCCTACCTATCAGATCATTCCTCAGGCTCCTTTGTTGGGTCCTCATCCCAATCACACCCTCTAACCATGCCCCCAGAGTTCTGTCCTGGGCCCTCTTCTCAGTCCCTCTATACCAGGACTCAAACTTTTTCCACTCATGACCCCTTTTTGCCCAAGAAATTTTTATAAGACCCCAGATATATAGGTATATAAAATAGGTATACATAACCTTTTACTGTTGCCACGTTCAGTTACAGATCCCCTATGGGGTCAAGACCCACAGTTTAAGAAGCCCTGCTCTCTCTACTACTTCGCTTGGTGATCTCATCAGCTCCTGTGGATTTAATCACCATCTCTGTATTGATGATTCATTCTTAAATCTGCCTATACTGCCCCGACTTCTCTGCTGGCCTCCTATATCTTGAGCTAGATATCTAGTAGACATTTTAAACCCAACATGCCCATAACTGAACTCATATTACCTTTGCCCCTAAAGTCTGCTTCCTCCTTGCTTCCCTGGTACTGCAGAGGGCAGCTTCATCTTCCTTGTGCTTCAGGCTGGTGAAATCTAGTTGCTGTCCTCAGCTGCTCATCATCTTTCACTCCCCGGATCCTATCTATTGCCAAGGCCTGTTGATTTCACCCCTGCACCATTTCTAAGATAGGGCCTCACCTCACATATTGTGCTGACCTACTGGTGGGTCAACCTGCCTCTAGTCTCCCTGCTCCAATCCATTCTCCATTCAGCCACCAAAGGGATTTTGCTAAACCGCAGATGCACCCATGTGGTAGCCCCTGCTGCCCACAATTTAAAAGCTCCCTCTTGCCTCCAAGATCAAATATAAAATCCTCTGGCATTCAAGGTCCTTCATAACCTGACTCTCCTTTCCTTTCCATTCTTCTTTTACATTACTCCTCCTTTCTTCAGTCCAGTGTTATTGGCCTTCTTGCATCCCATGAACAAGATAGTCCATCCCGAAGCTAGGGGCATCTCCTCTGGCTGTCCTTCACACTGCCTACTGGCTTTCTTCATGCCCCAACTTAAACCCCATCTTCTACAGGAACCTGTCCTAACCCCTCTTATTTCTAGTGCTTTCCCTCTGTTAATGATTTTCTATTTTTCCTGTGTATGGTGTCTGTACATATTTGTTTTCTTCTTGTCTCCCCTATTAGATTGTCAGCTTCTTGAGAGCCAGGACCGTCTTTTGCCTGGTCTTGTATTCCCAGCTCTTAGCATGATAACTGACACATTAATGATAAATATTATTGACTAACTCTGGGGGTAGTCATTCTTTATTGCGGAAGATTATGTGATCTCCAGGCCTCTTTTTGAAATAGCCCGTTCTAAACACATTTTGTTTTCCATATTGTAGCTCTAAATGGTGATATCACAATTGGCTACTTGCAAGGGAGGCTAGGTGGCTCAGTGGATAAAGCATGGGCCCTGTATTCAGGAGGACATGAGTTCAAATCCAGCCTCAGACACTTAACACTTACTAGGAAAATCACTTAACCCTTGTTGCCCTGGAAAAAAGAAGAAGAAGAAGAAGAAGGGGGAAAAAAGAAAAATACTTGGGGGCAGCTAGGTGGCATAGTGGATAGAGCACCGGCCCTGGAGTCAGGAGGACCAGAATTCAAATCCGACCTCAGACACTTGACACTTACTAGCTGTGTGACCCTGGGCACTTAACCCTCATTGCCCCACAAAAAAACAACACAATTGGCTACTTGCTTCTCACCTAACAGGGGCCTCATTTTCTCAAAGGGTATGAAAGAGACTTGACCTGGGATGGTCAAGGAGGGAATGCCTCAGTGAGGAAATCTCTCACCAATGCAGACTAGCACCTTTTCTGCACTTCAAAGAATTATCTATAGCACTCAGAGGTCAAGTTACTTGTCCAGGGTCACACAGTGGGTGGGAGTCAGCATCAGAACTTGAACACAGTTCTCCCTCGCTATAGGCCAACTTTCTAGCCACTACACGACCCTGCCTCTCTAAGGGAGCTTTAGGAATTATTGGCACCTAGGAGCCAATGAAAATAAGACCAAGAGTTGGAATCTGAGGAATTGTTCCCTTTAGTGACCCAAGCCCTGAGAGAATCACTATTAGACTCCAGAGAAATACAACTGCCTGAGGACAGGGAGGGACCTACCTCTAGCCTTTCTTTGAATCCCCAGACTTTGCTAGGTGCCTGACAATGAAGAGCTTAAAAAATGCCTACGAACTGATTGATTGATTCAGTGACTGATTAGGAGAGAAAAGAGGATTGTCTCCTATTCCCAGGAGACAGAAGACAGTCACACCAGGCCTCGTGGAAGTCTGGGGTGCTAATCTTCCTTTGAATTCCTCCCGCAATTTATTCAAGTCTCTCAGCCCCTTTCTCACCCTTCCTTTTTGTTGTAGGGATTTTTGCATCTTATCTTTCTTTCTAGGCTTTAAGACCCATAAGTGTTTTATTCATTTTCAAATCCCCAACCCCCACACAGTGGCAGAAATAGGGGATAAAGTTAGGAAGTTAGGAAGGTTTGGGTCCAACCCCTGCATCTAACACATCTCATTCTTTTTATTTTTTATTTTTGTGAGGCAATTGGGGTTAAGTGACTTGCCCAGGGTCACACAGCTAGTAAGTGTTAAGTGTCTGAGGCCGGATTTGAACTCCTGAATCCAGGGCCAGTGCTCTATCCACTGCACCACCTAGCTGCCCCTAACATATCTCATTCTAAGTCCCTAGATAAATCACTTACCTTTAAGTGCACCAGGAAACTGTAAATTAAGATTCTTGAGTTGTTGCTCATTTCCATCGTGTTAGGGAGTTTCTACAGTGGGAATTTCCTTCACCAATTAAATCAAGGCTCCAATAATGACACTCCACCCCCACCTCCAAAAATGTATTCTGGGCCCTCTTCTTTCTCTTGATAATCTCCCATCATGTCCCAGGGGGTTCAGTTCTCATCTTTATGCAAATTGCTCCCTGATCTATATATTAAGTTCCATTCTCTCCCCTGAATTCTGGTCCCTCATCACAACTTACTATACATCACTAAATGGATGTCTCATGGGCATTAAGTTCAACATGTCCAAAACAGCTTTCTTTATCTTTCCTTCAAAACTCACCCTTTCCTAACTTCTGCCAAGGATATGACTGTTTCTAGGCACCTGTATTTATAACATCACAGTGGTCTGTGACTTCAAACGCTGTAACTCTTTCCTCTTCCTCCACAACCACAGGGTATCCCCAAATCTTTTTGTAGCTTAAAAGTGCATGAAGAGGGGCAGCTAGATGGCGCAGTGGTTAAAGCACTGGCCCTGGATTCAGGAGTACCTGAGTTCAAATCCAGCCTCAGACACTTAACACTTACTAGCTGTGTGACCCTGGCCAAGTCACTTAACCCCCATTGCCCCGCAAAAAAAAAAAAAAAAGTGCATGAAGACTTTTGGGACACTGAATCTCTTACACTGTCCCCCTTTTCCCCACTCACACAGTCATGAGGCCACTACAGGCCCACATCACTTACGCTGGTTCTAAGGCAATGCCCTACTAATTGGATTCCCCATCCCTGGACTTGCCCTTCTCAAATTTATGTTCTTCACAACTATCAAGCTAGTATTATCCATCTAAACTAATTGGTACTGGTCAAAAAGGAAATATTGATCAGTGAAACAGACTAGGCAAGCACAAATATAAAGGGTCATATCATTATAAAATATAGAGGAGAATTAAAGAAAGTATCTGGCACAACTATGGCTCTGGGAGAATTCTTAACAAGACGCCGCGTAGAAGTGTTTGTGGAAAATAAAGGAGTCATTTTCAGTTATATAAAATTTAGACTTACTGTCTGTGTGACCTTGGGCAAGTCATGCCCTTCCTGGGCCTCAGTTTCCTCATCAGTAAAATAAGATAATTGACCTAGATGTCTTCTGTTATTCCTTTCAGATGGATAGTACGATCCTATAATTTTTTTTTAATTGGGGGGGGGGAGGGGAAGGGAACCCGCTTATTATCCAAAACTCAGGTCTGACCAAATCACTCCCTTGCTCAAGAAGGACTAGTGGCTCCCTCTTGTCTCTAGGATAAAATACCAAACTCCTACTTGGCTTTTAAAGCCCTTTTGAAAATCTGGCTGCAGCCTCTCTTTCCAGGTTTCTTTACATTACCTTCTCACAGAACTGATGTTCCAGCCAAATTGGCCCTACTACTGTTCCACACACACAGCTCTCCCTTCTCCTGTCTCTGTGCCCTGGCACAGATTGTCCCCCATGCCTGGCATGCACACTTCCCTCCCTCACCTCCAGCTCCAGAATCCTTAGATTCCTTCCAAGTTCTGTTTGTGTCACCCCCTACAGGAAGCTTGAGGCATTTAGGTAGCTAGATGAAGTTCTAGACCTGAAGCCAAGACTGAGTTCAAATTTCACTTCCTGACTCTGTGACCCTGGACATGTCACTCAACTTCTGTCTGCCTTGGTTTCCTCTAATGTAAAATGGGAATCATAATAGCACCTACCCCCAGAGTTGTTGTGAAGCTCAAATGAGATATTTGTAAAGCACTTAGCTTTATATGCTTAATACTTATTTCCTTCCTACACTGATTCACTCAGTTGTGTCACCTCTCCTTTGAAGCTCCTCTGTATATACTTTTCATTTTATTTTCTATTTACATGTAGAATAAAACCCAAGCTCTCTGAGGGCAGTGGCTGTTTTATTTTTGTTTTTGTTTTTGTTTTATTTTGTTTTTTATCTCCAGGGTCTGGTACTACATCACAGTACAAGTAAAAAAAATGTTTGTTGAATGAATGAATGTCATTTGGTAGTATCACACACACACACAATCTCCCACAGTTAATTATATAAATAGTCTTCTCTCAATTGTTGTTCAGTCATGTCTAACTCTTTATGGCCCCATTTGGGAGTTTTCTTGGTAAAGATCCTGGAGTGGTTTGTCATTTCTTTCTCCTGCTGATTTTCCAGATGAGGAAACTGAGGCAAACAGGGTGAAGTGACTTTCCAGGGTCACCCAGCTAGTAAGCATCTGAGACCAGATTTGAACTCAGGAATAGAAGTCTTCCTGAGTCCAGGCCCAGCAGTCTCCCACTGAGACATCTAGCTGTCCCCAGTCTCTCAATAAATATTTGTTAAATTAATGAATCAATTCTCAGCCCCAGGGAGACTAGGGTGAATACAGGGCAGATCTAGGAAAGCCTCAGGGATAGTTAGATGACAGTATATTTTTGCCAGGATTCAGAATATACTGTCTTACTCTTGCATAGACCTTTGCACTGTTCACAGGACACTCACATCTGCTCTCATTTGATTCTCATGGGAATGTTGTAAAATATTTAAAGCAGGATCCCTTAATTTCAGAGGAAACTGAGGCAAAGGACGTTTACATGGACTTGCCATTGTAGAGAAATGGTACAAAAGCCAAGGTTTCCTGGCTCACTGTTTTTTTCATCATATCATGATGTCTTCATGTATCAGCTGAGTGTCAAGCAATGATCATGATCCTGAAGTTTGCCCTTAGGAAGGTAATCTACCTTTACTCAGTGGAGTGTAATGGTTTTGGAGGCAATAGGAAGAGTATTCTTTGCTCCCTAAATCTCAGCCACTTAGATGTTGTAATGGCCAAACGTTCTCCATTAGATATTCTTTTAGTCAAAAAATTGCCCCTCCTCACCCCCTTTTTTCTCTCTCAAACCTGTGCAAAAGAACACATTGTGAATGGCAATTTAATATTTTTTTAAATTGTGGGGGGAGCTAGGTGGCTAAGTGGATAAAGCACCAGCCCTGGATTCAGGAGGACCTGAGTTCAAATCTGGCCTCAGACAGTTGACACTTAGCTGTGTGACCCTAGGCAAGTCACTTAACCTTCATTGCCCTGCCCTCCCCCCCCCCAAAAAAAAAACACCAAATAAAATTGTGTCACTCCAAAGAACAAGAATGAACCAAGTACAGGGTTTGGATTGGGAGGGGATTGTGTGGAAATGTGAAGGTATGGACTTGGTGGGGGAAGGTTAAAGGGTTCAGAAAGTAGCAGTGGCCAGGTCCCAAGGATAAACTGTTCCAAGCCTCACAGTTTTGCTTGGGGCAATTTACTATGGACAAAGCATTGTGCTAAACACTGGAAATATATAATCAAAATGGTAACAATCTCTGCCCTCAGAGTTTCTTACATCCTACTGGTAGGATGTACATTGATGACTGAACACAAGGAAATTTGAGGATGAAAGTGACAACCAGATGGCACAGTGGATAGACAACAACAGGACCTAGATTCAGAAAGCCCTGAGTTCAAATCTGGCCTCAGACACTTATTAGCTGCATGACCCTGGGAAAGTTACTTTACCAGTCAGCCTTGGTATCTTTGTCTCTAAAATGGGGATAATTATAACACCTACCTTCCAGTGTTTGTTTTTTTTTTGGGGGGGGGTAATCAATGGGATAATATTTGCAAACCTTTAAGTGCCATATGGTTATCCCTTCCACATCACAATATTCCCCATCATGGTTTCAATATGTTGAAGGTCTGCATATGAAATTAAACAGGAATTTTGGGGCAGTTTTGTGGAAGTTACAGACGACACACAAAGGCCAGCAGATGACACAGAAAAAGTTTAGAAACTCAGAAATGCATAATATATATATAGTATTATATAATATAGCCTATGACCAAATACTCAACCCAAATTTTACAATAAAGTATAAACATACCATAAAAGAAAAAAAATTTTAAAGTAGACTTTTCTGAAACAAAGGGAGTACCAAAAAATTTTATGTGAATTTTCCAGATCTTGGGAGCACTGTGCCCCTAACCCCTGCGAGGTAGAAGTGATAACTGTATAAATGCTAGCTGTTATGAATCCAGCACTAAGATCTTGAAGGGAGGAGGCAAGGCCCTACCTGAACTAAATCTTGAAGGCTAAATAAGGATTCTGGGGTTCAGAAATGAGAGGGAGCATGTTCCTGACATAGGATACTGTGATCATGAATAGATGTTGAATTACACTCAGGAAGAAGTTAGCAGTCCAATTTGATTAGACTATAAAGTATGTGAAGGGGAGCGATATGAAATAAGGCAGTAGAGGTCTTTTGGAGCCAGATTAGATATACTTATATGTGTAGCTGTGGTCTCTATCAATAGAATATAAACATCTTAAGAGGAAGGGCTGGTGTGTTGTTTTTTTTCTTTTTTCATATCCTTAGCAATCAATCTGGCACATTGTAGGTACTTTTAAATACACAATGATCAATTGATTGATTATGGAGGACTTTAAGCACCAAATTATAAAGTTTTAGGAACTGTCAAAATGTTTAGCTGATGGGTAGCTAGGTGGCACAGTGAATAGAGCACTGGCCCTGGAGTCAGGAGGACCTGAATTCAAATCCGGCCTCACACACTTGACACTTACTAGCTGAGTGATTCTGGGCAAGTCACTTAACCCCAATTGCCTCACCAAAAAAAAAAAAAAAAAGATGTTCAGCTGAAAGTTAAGAAAACCTACCTCCAGTCCCAACAGTAGGGAGGGTAGACCATAGAACAAAGAAAGACAGCTTTTTGAGGAAAGAAGAAAGACTGAGTACTTTGGGAAAGAGAAGGAAGAAAAACACTGTTAGAATAAGTTAGGGTCCACTTGTTAATGGAAGATTCTATTAAAATAGTTAAATGAGTATGAAAAGAAACCATTGAAGACCTTTTACTACCTGTGTGACATTGGGTAAGTGACTTAACCACTCTGAGCCTCAGTTTTCTCACTGGCAAAATAAAGAGATTAGACTGAATGAAATTCCAACTTTAGATTCATGATTCAAAGATTTTTCAGAGCAATAGTACTGACCTCATAGGATAGAGTAATCACAATTATTATTAAAACGTCTTTGGTTTTGAATTTGTGACATTCATGTTGTTTGTTCTTCAGTTGTTTCAGTCATGTTGGACTCTTAGTGACCCCATTTGAGGTTTGCTTGGCAAAGATACTAGATTGGTTTGCCATTTCCTTCTCCAGCTCATTTAATAGATTAGGAAACCGAGGCAAACAGGGTTAAGTGACTTGCCCAGGATCACACAACTAGTGTCTAAAGTCACATTTGAACTCAGGTCTTCCTGACTGCAAAACCAACACTGTATCCACTGTACCACCTCCCTGCCCCATGACATGCACAGTAATTCTCAGGGAAGACAAACAGCCAAATATGAAGTACAATTTTTTTTAAAAAGCCCTGGATTTAGAATCAGAGGAACCCCATTCTAATCGTTGCTATGCACTGGGATCTTGAGCAAGTCACCACCTCATTGGCTCTCATCCATCTCTAAAAAAGTCATGAACTAAATGACCTTCAAGGTCCCTTCTAAATCTAAATCTGAGCTCCTACAGTCTGTCAGAAGGGGTCTGATGCAAAAGAAGCCATTCCATCAGTGTTTTAGGGAGGCAGAGTGGCCCAATGAATAAAGGAATAGGTTTACATTCTGGAAAACCTTGACTCTTATCCTACCCCAAACCTTAACTGGCTGTGTGACCCTGGGCATGTCACTTAACCTTCCAATCCAGTGTCCCCTGTGTCACAGGGTTGCGGTGAAAATCAAATGAGATAATAGATATAAAGTGTTTTATAAATCATAAATTGCTTTATAAATGTTAATTATTATTAATTCTATCCCCAACAATTTGCACATGTACTCTTTTTTTATCTTTGTGTGTGTGTGTGTGTGTGTGTGTGTATATATATATATATATATATATGTAAAAAAAAAAGAGTATATATACTCTTTTTTTTTTTTTTTTACAGGGCAATGGGGGTTAGTTAAGTGATTTGCCCAGGGTCACACAGCTAGTAAGTGTCAAGTGTCTGAGGCTGGATTTGAACTCAGGCACTCCTAAATCCTGGGCCGGTGCTTTATCCACTGTGCCACCTAGCTGCCCCGTGTGTGTACTCTTGACAGAATCTAGGGTACACATGGTCCCTTTTAGCAAGGGAAGATCAGAGATAAGATAGAAGCAAGAATGGATTTGTTGCCTCATCTTACAAGGACAACTGTAGAGCATAACTCTAATGGGTTCTACTTCTTCTGGGTGCCTATCATCTGGAGTCTGATCTATCCACTCCTTTCCCACTATTAAACTGAATCAGTAGGGGTAGCAGTTATAGAACAATCTGGGTAAGTTTGAACCCTCCTCTTTGTTACTCTGTTGCTAGGTCTCCCCAAAGCCTGAGGTGACGGCTAGAGGGTTCCTTCGCCCCGCCCCCCCCTCCCCGCCACCCGTGATTCACTACCTTCCTTGCTCTGACCAGAATCATTGCATATACTTGGAATAACAAATAGAAGCTTCTTCCTTTATCCATCCTCCTTTCCCCACACCACATACCAACACCCAGATATCCCTCCTCCAGAATACCTCTCTTTTCTTCCAGGGTGTGTACACCCCGTAGTCCTTAGGAGACTTTAAACCTGTACCCAAAGACTTACTCACAGCTCAGATCCACTTTTAGGATCCCAAGGAAGAGAGAAACTATTGCTTTGGAAGGCATCTCTGAGTGAGAAATCGGGGAAATCTCCTCCGAGGTCTTAGCAATCATTTATGAGTCTCAAGTTGTAAACAGCAGAGTGCACTGAACAAAGAAAGGAATACTGAGGGGGCAGCTAGGTGGTGCAGTGTATAGAGCACCGGCCCTGGAGTCAGGAGTACCTGAGTTCAAATCCGGCCTCAGACATTTGACACTTAATAGCTGTGTGACCCTGGGCAAGTCACTTAACCCCAATTACCTCACCAAAAAAAAAAAAAAAAAAAAGGGAAAGGAATACTGAGTCTAAGATTTCTTGGTGCTTACCAGCACACTCCAGCATCTCTGCTGCAACAAAAAAGGAATGAAAGTGAGGGGCAAGTTGTAAGGAGTAAGAAGACCGTTTGGGGGGCACAGAGCTTCATCACACTAGTTGACAAGAAATCTAAGGGATGTGTCTAATCTAATCCCCTCACTTTGAAGATGACGAAACAGGCCTAGAGATCCAGAAGAAGATTTGCCTAAGGTGATACAAGGAATCAATAACAGATATGGAACTAAGCCCCAACACTCCTGAATCCTAACCCAATGTGTTTTTACACTGAAGTATACCATTTATACCAATGAGAGCCTTAAATCTCAGAGATGGAGGGAAATAGACCCAAGATCCTAGCAGGAGAGAGCTTTGTGAAATCTGAAAGTGGAAGAAGAAACCAGGACACCAACAAAGGAAGCTAAAGATACAGCAGTGAAGTCAAGGAATTGCTTGGAGAATTGAAGAAACTTTCTTTTATCGCCTCATATTAAAAAAAAAAAAAACAACCCCATGTACTGTGGTCCTGTGAGATTAATGGTGTATATTTTAAATGAGTGAAAATGTCATTTTGAATATATACACTTGGTGATTTTTTTCCCCTGGGTCATATTCTTTTTACTACAAGTACTTTTGTGCACAGTAACATGGGGATGAGGAGAGAGATTGTTTAACTTGCTGCAGAAACTTCTGTAGGAGAATGAGTGTTTAATTGGGAAAAAAAGTAAAAAGTATTTGGAGGTATAAGAAAGTATAACAGTAAATACTACAGGCTTTGTGGTTACCACACTGAATAAAAAAAGTTTGTATTCTGGAATATTTCCATATTTAGGATATGTGTGATATGGTGGCAAATGCATGATATTGTTAATTTTCTATTTCTGATTCATTTTCTGTTCTTTTTCTTATTTTCTGCATATGATGAAAGTTTAGTCTTATATTGTTACTTGTTAGCAGGAATTTACAGGGATATTTTGTACATTCATACACTAGAAATAGGTCTGGAACACATACATAAACTTGCAATCACAAAATGGAAATCTACTGTCAGAGGGAAACACTACTTGCCCTCTCTCCCTCCCCCAATGTCACTAGATGGCTAAACAGTCACAGTATCAGGGCAAAGAGCAGTGGTTTAAAATGATGGACTTTGGGGGCAGCTAGGTGGCACAGTGGATAGAGCACCGGCCTTGGAGTCAGGAGGACCTGAGTTCAAATCCGACCTCAGACACTTAACACTTACTAGCTGTGGGACCCTGGGCAAGTCACTTAACCCCAATTGCCTCACTAAAATAAAATAAAATGATGGACTTTGGTGGCTGGCCTGAACCTGAGAAATGCCAAGGGAATTCAAGAACATTAGTGGACACAAGCTGGATCTTCTTCTTCTCTTTCATCTGTTGTTTCAACATAAGGAACAAGCCCAGGGAAGCTGAATGAAGGTGTAGATCACCTGCTGTTGCTCTGCAAATGCCAGAGAACAATATCATAATAATAGCTAACATTTATACATTGCTTTACAATCATTCTCTCATCTGATTTTCACAACTCTGAGAGGTGGGTGCTATTATTATCATCCCCATTTTACAAATGAGGAAACCGAGGCAAACAGAGGTTAAGTGACTTGACCAGGGTCACACAGCTAGTAAGTGTCTGAAGCTAGATTTAAACTAAGGTGTTCTTGACTCCAGGCCCAACACTCTATCCACCGCACCACCATATCCTCATGCTGCTACTTAGAGTCTACCTCTATGCCTCTTAAATACCTGGGTAGGTAGCAAGTAATGACTCCTAATAAGTCCTTTGTTGTTGAGTCCTTTCAGTCACTGTGGGACTCTGAATGAATAATTCCATTTGGGGTTTTCTTGGCAGAGATACTGGAATGGTTTACCATTTCTTTGTTCAACTCATTTTACAGATGAAGAAACTGAGGCAACAGGGTTGTGACTTGCCCAGGGTCACACAGCTAGTAAGTGTCTAAGGCTGGATTTGAACTCAGGAAAATGAGTCTTTCTGACTCCAGGCCCATCACTCTATCCACTACACCACCTGGCCGCCCCTAATGACTCCTACTTTTCTTCAAATGAGACAGTGTTCTAACAAGATTATGGCCCAATTCTTAAGAAATAAGTTACCCTGGGGTAGCTAGGTGGTTAGAGCACCAGCCCTGGAGTCAAGAGGACCTGAGTTCAAATCCGGACTCAGACACTTATCACTTACTAGCTGTGTGACCCTAGGCAAGTCACTTAACCCCAATTGCCTAAAAAAAGAAAGAAAGGAAGAAGTTAACCTGTCCTAGGACCTGTAATTTGTGCTCCACAGAATCCTTATTGCTTTTGGCTTTCATTTGCAGACACCTAAGTAAGGGAGCAGCCAGGTGGTGCAGTGAAAAGAGCCCTGGGCCTGAAGTCAGATAGACTCATTTTCCTGAGTTCAAATCCAGTCTCAGACACTTGCTAGCTATATGACCCTGGCAAGTCACTTAACTCTGCTTGCCTCAGTTTCCTCATCTGTAAAATGAGCTGGAGAAGGAAATAACAAACCACTCCAGTATCTTTGCCAAGAAAACCCCAAATGGGCTCATGAATAGTTAGATTAAACTAAAACAACTCAACAACAAAGTATATGTAAAGTAAAGATAAACTTTATATTGCTTTGTGAATGTTCTGGGGAGGCTTGAGTGGGAACTTCTATGGAAATGAGCAAAAAGATTTAACATCCCAACATAGAGGAAAATTTAGGTTCGATATTGAAGCTTAAGAGAAAACTTGAATTTTTCTTTTCTTTCAAAAAAGAGAGAAGACTTTAACAGGCTGGGTTATATAGAGAATCATAGGATGTCAGAGCTAGATTAGACCTTAAAGATCATCTAGACTGCCTTCCACATTTTACAAATTAGTAAACCGAAGACCTGAGTATATCAGTGACTTACCTGAAGCTCTGTGTGAGTTTGCTGGCTTCTGGGGAACTTAACCTCCACATAGGCTAAAGGGAATATATGCGACAGTTGACAGATCTTTGTTTGTGGAGTCAAACTCACTTCCCCAGTCCTGCCTCTCACATTTCCCTATGGTTGTCACCTTGAGCAACCTTTTTAATTTCTCCGAACCCCCGTTTCATCTGTAAAATAAAGGGGTGGTCTAGATGACCTCTGATGTCCCTTCCAGCTCTAGACCCTGAATCCTAAACTTTCCTGAACTATGTCTTTATGAAGCTAACAACTTATTCTAGAAAATTAGTGTATCTGTGCTATCTGTATAATCTAAAATTTTTTTTAATTTAATAAGGACTTTTGGGGATCATTTCCTAATATTCTTGTCACACATAATTGAAAATGATTTTTTGATAGCCATGCAACATTCTGTACCCCTAGCCCCCCACTCCTCTGCTAAGAATAGAAGAGCATGCAGACAGGCTAAACCAGTTTGAGGGTAACCGACAGGCCTTAAACTAATTGGTGGGTTAAGGGGGTGCTACCCTAAGCATGTGAAGACATCCTCTGGTGGAATGGGCAGATGAGATAAATTTATTCCAACAGCCATGAAGGCGGCCGAAGCCGGCTTGGTCAAACATCAAAGATACCAAGGCCATCCACTGCATCCTGGGCCATCACCAATGCTCTTGACTTTTGTCTTGTCACTCTACTTTGATGACTATGGAAGAGAGAGTGAGACTGATGATTCTGCAACTCTTCCTCACTTAAATCCAATTCACAATAAAGGCATTGGTTCTCCTCAAAAATGAGGAAAGAACATCAACGATGATGTTTTTTATAATCTCTTTCCTGGGATCAAATGAAAGATTCATTCACAGTAAATATGCATAGTGCTTTCAAAACACCACAAAATTGTCCTTTAAAAAAACTGATGATTGATAGTGAAGCATCAAAAAAAAAAAAAACAAAACTGATGGAGATTTTTCCCCCTCCCCCAAAATATTTATAAGACATATCTTTACTGTACTACAAAAGGGTGGATCATTCAGCATATTTTTTTATCCTCTTTTCAAGTCACTTTGATGCATTTAAATTCCAGTTCTCTGATAGACCTAAATAATGCTCTCCTTGCCATGCTACGAAATGTTAACTTAACCATGTTATTGAAGCAACAGCCTGACATTTTGCTGAAAGCATGAACTGGAAGCAGATTCAGAAAAGAAACTAGGAGAGCCAGGTTTATATCAGCAACTCTCCTGTTGAGCTATTTACTCAGACTCTTAACATCCTAACATTAAGTCTAGGGTTCTCAGAGCATCAGTTTCCCTCAAATGTCCTCCCTAAGCCTACATGGCTTCAAAAATAGTGAAATCCAAGAGAACATTGTATACAGTAACAGTAATATTGTTTGTTAGTTTGTTTTTTCTTCTATTTGTTTTTTCGGTGAGGCAATTGGGGTTAAGCTAGTGTTAAGTGTCTGAGGCTGGATTTGAACTTAGGTCCTCCTGAATCCAGGACCAGTGTTTTATTCACTGAGCCACCTCGCTGCCCCAGCAATATTGTTTTAAGAATGACTTTGTGTTAGGGGAAGCTAGATGGCGCAGTGGATAAAACACTGGTCCTGGATTCAGGAGGACCTGAGTTCAAATCCAGCCTCAGACACTTAACACTTACTAGCTGTGTGACCCTGGGCAAGTCACTTAACCCCAATTGCCTCACAAAAAAAAAAAAAAAAGAATGACTTTGTGTGAATAAGTCATTTTGACTATTATAAATATCGAAAATAACTATAAAGGACATATAAAAAAGATGCTATCTGCATCTGGAGAAAGAACTGATAAATAGAAGTATGTTTAGAATAATTTAAAATATATATGTGCATATATATGTTAAATTATTCTATATTCTATACACACACACACACACACACACACATATATGTCTAATGATAGCCGTCTCTAGGGCCCGGAGGGAGAAGAGAAGAAAAAAAGGGGGAGATTTACATGATAATTTTATTATATTTTTAAAAGGAATAGCAAGTTGTACATAATATTTTTGCAGTTTCATGTGCAATCATCTTTTTAAAAATTATACTATGTTATGGAAATGCTTGTTTTATCCCATAAATTGAATTTATTTATTATGATTTTTTTAAACTCAAGGGAAAAAGCTCAAGAGAATAACAATAGTGAAACCAAACCAAACATATAGCTCTTAGATCTATTCTGATTCACACTAGCCAGATACAATAGATACAGATACAGATGTCATTCTGCCTGTATGTCCTGATACAGTTAGCCATCAATGTGGGAAAACAGAGTTTTAGTTTGCACCAATCTGTGCCAGGCCCATAGAAAGCATGTAATAAATGCTTGCTGATTGATGGATGATGCAGAAGAATAGGTGTATTTAAAAAAAAAAAAGAAGTTGGCTATGAAGTTATGGGAAAATGCCTAGCATTATCTCTTACACTTAATAAGCAACAGAAGCAAGGAGACAAATTAGCACTAGAGGAAAATGCATCATCTCATGTGTTTGGAAAGTGAATTTGTAAGCACTTAATTTTCTAAGCACTTTTCCCCAAACAGAGCAATGTGAAGAATTCTGGTATTTAAAGTTAAATGATTTGGGCAAATGGTTGCTTCAAGGCCATGCTAATTTCCTCTTGATGAAAAAAAAAATTAGATTTCACTTATTTTTCAGGAAAAAAAGACATTTTAAAAAATATTGCAAACCCAGAACTGGCTATAGGGATTGTAGAATTTAATATCAAGCATTGATATAGTGCTTTAAGGTTTTCAGAGCACTTTACATGTATCATCTTATTTTATCCTCATAATAAATCTAAGAGATAAGTTCTATTATCATCTCCATTATACAGATAAGGAAACTAAGGATTAAGTGATAGCCTAGGATCACAGAGCTAGGAAATGTTTGAGATAGGATTTGAACTCAGGACTTCCTGAAAAAAAATTTTTTTTTGCAGGGCAATGACGGTTAAGTGACTTGCCCAGGGTCACACAGCTAGTAAGTGTCAAGTGTCTGAGGTTGGATTTGAACTCAGGTCTAGTGCTTTATCCACTGCACCAACTAGCTTCCCAGGCTTCTTGAATCTTGAGCCAGCACTCTATCCACTGTCCCACCTAGCTACCAAGAGGCACTTCAGAGATTATTTAATTCAATATACTCATTTTACAGATAAGTAAACTGAGGCCAAAGAAGTTAAGTGATTTGTCCAATGTCATAAAGGAGTAAATGATATTTGAGATTTAGAACCTAGGTCTTATGGCTCTAAAGTCATTCATTTAATAATAATATACAATAATTATATAGAAATAATATGTAATAATTATATAGAAATAAATAATAAATACACTGTTCTAGACTTAGGGATACAAACATAAAATCAAATAATCCCTGCCTTCTGATTACGGTACTCTTTCACCACAAGAAGGTAACATGATCCAAAAAGTGAACATATATGCAAAAAATTGGGGAACAATATAAAATCAGATCTCTGTGTTATGATCATTTCTTTGAGTGCTTTCTAATACTTTGGCTTCACTTTGCCCCTGTGCGTGCCCTATCTGGGATTTAATATTTAGTCTAAACTAGATATCTTTGCCACTCTTTTTTTTTTTTCTTCCAATTTTCTCTTTTAGGATTACTCAAACTCACAAGAGGAAAATTCCTATCAGACCACAGCAGCGTGCTGAACAGGGTTAGTACACCAGGGCAAGCTTTATGTACAGGAAGGAGGCTTGCAGCGCTTCTAAACAAGTGAGATTTGGTGCCTTTCTCTACTTCTTGACAGCTAGGACAGAACAGCAGAGAGGAAAACTGTCAGATGACAAGGGTTGGCTTTTGTTGTTGCTGTTGTTTTTCCTACTCAAACATTCCTCTCCTCCTACAGTGTTTGAAGGTAAAAGCTTCATCTTCAGAACTTCACCCCTTGGGGCCCTTTATGATATTGTGTTATCAGTAAATATGTTATAGCTCCTTACATGATCTTCACATGCCTTGTATTACTTAAATGTTTGGAAACAAATTGAGATACCACCTGATTAACATCCCAGTCCACAAAGGAATTTAATTTTGAGCAAGTGGGTTATCACCTAGTATGATTTTTGAAAATCTACAAGGAAATCTCATACCTGAAAATGAAAGCATGTGCAAATGTGTAGGGCTATGATTTCTTGACAGGGACTTTGTTGCAAACTGTGATTAAAGTGATTTATTCATGTTCACTGGAATTGTGACCTTCGACATGCTATTTACATTCTCTTATCTTTCATGGGATGAAATAAGACAGTGCTATCTTACCACACATATTTTTGACTTATACTTAGTGCTTTGCTATTTTCATCGTTAATTAATATTTATTGATATTGACACTGGTCTAGGATTCCTAAAACCAAATAGAACTTTGTTTCATTCTCTTATGGAGAAGTGGCTCTTCTTGTCCAGATGAGCCCACCTTTTTTCCCATCCTCTCCTGTTTTCTTCAGCAGATTGCCCCTCTATTCCTTACTGATTCTCTAATCTTTGATCTCTTCCTATAGATGTGTACCTTTCTTCCTACCTTCAATCATGCACATGTCGTCCACATTCTTTAAAACACACACACACACACACACACACACACACATACACAACCACTCACTAGATCTGAGCATTGCCAGTAACCATCATCCTTCATCCCTCAACTAAAATCCTTGGAAAAACTATCTATGGGAATTGAGGGGATACCCATCAATTGGGGAATGGCTGAACAAATTGTGGTATGTAGTTATGATGGAATACTATTGTACAATAAGAAATGAATAGTAGGATGTTCTCAGAAAAACCTGCAGGGACTTAGATGAACTGAAGCAAAGTGAAATAAGTAAAACTAGAAGAACACTGAACACAGCAGTATTGTAAAATGATCAACTGTAAATGACTTAAGCTATTCTCCACAATACGATGATCCAAGACAACTCTGAAGGACTTATGATGAAAAATGCTATCCATCCCCAGAGAAAGAACTGATGGAATCTAAATACATATCAAAGCATACAATTTTTCATTTCTTTCTTTTTCTTGAGTTTTTTTCTCCATGTGTTCTTTTACATGACTAATATGGAAATACATTTTGTATGACTACACATGTATAATACATCAAATTGCTTGCCTTCTCAATGAAGGAGTGGGGAGATAAGGAGAGAATTTGGAGCTCAAAAGTTTAAAAAATAATGTTAAAATTGTTTTTACAGGTAATTGGGGAAAATAAAATATTAAATAAATTTAAAAGAATGTTAAAAAATTTTTAAATGAATTCAAAAAGAGAAAGTTATCTATCCTCAGTGCCTTTACTTTGTCTCTTCTCATTGTTCTAAATTCTAGGCAGTCTGGTTTCCAGTCTCATCATTTGCCTGAAATTTTTCTCTCCCAAGTTACCAATGATCTCTCTCTCTTTTTTTTTTTTTTAAACAGAGCAATGGGGTTAAATGACTTGTCCAGAGTCACACAGCTAGCAAGTGTTTGAACTCAGGAACTCCTGAATCCAGGGCCCGTGCTTTATCCACTGCACCACCTAGCCGCCCCCCAATGATTTCTTAATCAGCAAACCTAATGACTTGCTCTCAGTCCTCCTTCTTCTTGATCTCTTTGCAGCATTTGATACCTTCTAAATAACTCACTGCTCTCAAGGTTTTCATGACAATGCTCTCTTCTAGTTTTCCTCCTTTCTCAGTCTCCTTTGGTGGTTCTTCATCTCTTTTTTCTCTAAACTCTAGCACTTGGTGATCTCATCCGCTTTCACAGTCATCTCTGTAAGGATGACTCCCAAATGAACATCCATCCCTAATCTCTCTCCCGAGCACCAGTTCCAGTGTGCAGACTGCCTATCAAAAGCATCTCAAACTCAACATGTCCAAAATAGAACTCATCTTTCTTTCTGAATCAAACCTATTTCTGAAATTCCCTATTCACGTTGAAGGCATCATGAGCTTTACAGTCAACTCATATCACAAAATCAGTGTAATTCTCAATTCCTCATGCTCACTCACCCCACATAGAGAATCAGTTGCTAAATATTGTTTCTATTTCCACACCTCTAGTATGTGTCTTTTTCACTCTGCTTATTCAGTTACCACTTCTTACCTGGATTATTGCAATAGTGTTCTAATAGGTCTCCCTGTCTCAAGTCTCTTCCTGCCCCAATCTATCCTCCATGTAGCTGCCAAAGCAATTTATCTAAGATACCGATATGACCCTGTTATCTCCAAGAAACAACTAGATGGTACAAGGGATAGAGTACTGAACCCGGAGTTAGGAAAACCTGAGTTCAAATCTGGCAACAGATATTATGAGCTAGTACAACCCTGGGCTAGTTATTGAACTGCTGTTTGCCTCAGTTTCCTCTTCTGTAAAGTGGGACTGATAATAGCACCTACTTCCTAGAGTTGTTGTGAGGATAAAATATTATTTGTACCTTTAATTAGTCTTAAGATATCCTGATTCAGGTAGTAGCTGTGAATTCTGCTTCTGGTCCAAATTAAGGTGTGTCTCATTGTCCTCATTCCATATAGCTAGATCTGTCCGTAGAGCCCTTCATTAAGCTGTCAATGAATTGAGACTCTAAAAGAAGTACTTCTTAGTCCTGTATCTCCTGGTTGTGACACCATTTACTATCTATCTATCTATCTATCTATCTATCTATCTATCTATCTATCTATCTATCTATCATCTATCTTTCTATCATCCTTTCTTTTTCTTTCCTTCCTCCCTCCTTCCTTCCCTTCCTGCCTTCCTCCCTTCCTCCCTTCCTTCCTTCCTTCCTCCCTCCCTCCCTCCCTCCTTTCCTTCCTTCCTTCCTTCCTTCCTTCCTTCCTTCCTTCCTTCCTTCCTTCCTTCCTTCCTTCCTTCCTTCCTTCCTTCCTTCCCTATTCAATAAAGTCTAGTGGTTCCCTATTATCTTTAAGTTCATATATAAGTTCTTCTGTTTGGCATTTAAACCCCTTCATTACTTGTCTTCCTTCTGTGTGTTGTCTTCTGGCACATACTTCCTCTCCACAAATGCTGTGGTCTGGCCATACTGCTCTACCCATTGTTCCTCACACACAATGGCCATTGGTCTTTGTGTTGGCTGTCCCCCATTCCTGTAATGTTTTTCCTCTTCACCAGTGTCTTTTAGAATCTCTTTCCTTTAAGATTTAGCTCAGGTACCACCTTCTGCAAAAGTTCTTTCTAGTACCTCCCCAGATGCTAGTACCTGCCCCTCTAAATTTAACTTGTATCTTTTTTGTATGTGTCGTACAAGGACCTCTATGTGGATACATTCCTTTAGGTCAGGGATTTTTTCCTACTTTTCTTTGTATCCTTAGCATTTAGTATTATACTTGGCTAATTATTAAGTGCTGTTTTACACTATCATTGACTTTTCGATATATTAGCAACAAAAACCAGAAAGAAAAGGAAGAAAGATAGATTCTATTTAAAATAACTACAGACTTATGAAATATCTGGGGGAGGGGAGTCTACCTTTTCAGTCTGGAAAGCAATTTGGAGCCATGTTCCAAAAGTTAAGAAACTGTGCATATCCTCTGACCCAGTGATAGCACTATAGCTTATATTCCAAAGAGATCAAAGAAAGAGGAAAGGGACCTACATATATGTACAAAAATATTTATATCAACTATTTTGTAGTAGCAGAGAACTGAGAGCTAAAGGAGTGCCCATGAGTTGGAAAATGACTAAATAAAGTATGGTACATAAAATCATGGAATACCACTCTTCTATTGGAAGTGGCAGAAGGGATGTTTCAGAGAAACCAAGGGAGGATTCGTAATTCGTATTAACTGATATGGAATGAAGTGAGCAGAACCAGGAGAACAATTTACACAAAGATAGCAATATTAACAACTTTGTTATAAAAATGTTTACAAATTTGGAAGATTTGAGAACTCTGATAATTGCAATAATCAGCCATGATTCCAGGGGACTGATGATGATGCCTGCTACCCACCTCCCCATAGAGGTAATGGATACAAGATACAGAATAAGAGAAATAAGCATTTATGTACATGGTATGTGAAGGAATTTTTGGTTTTTTGCTAGACTATGTAGTTGTCCCACATGTTCTTTTTTGGTTTTTGTGGGTTTTTTGGCGAGGCAATTGGGGTTAAGTGATTTGCCCAGGGTCACACAGCTAGTAAGTATTAAGTGTCTGAGGCCAGATTTGAACTCAGTTCCTCCTGACTCCAGGGCTGGTGCTGTATCCACTGTGCCACCTAATTGCCCCCCACATACTTTTTTTAAAGGGGAGAGGTAAAAGGGAAATACATTTTTGTTCTTTAAAAAAAATTTCAATTATAAGTGCTAGTTGATTGCAATCAGTGGAGTATCTAGTAATGAACTGCTACTTTCTATGTTGTATAATTAGAAAAAGAGTTAGGCCAGTCATGTAGCAAGAATTGTTTTGTTGTTTGTCCTTCATTCTCTAAAAGGACCAGGACATCAGGAGGTGATGTTATGACTTGCTGTGAATTGGATTTAAGTGAGAGAGGACGGTGCAAAGTCATCAGCTTCACTCTCTCCTCCAGAGCCACCTGGGTCCAGTGGCAAGATATACATTAGGACCATTAAAGATGGCCCTGGATGCCTTTTAAGCTAAGGCCTTTCACAGGTCTCAGTTTGCCTGAGGAATGCTCGTTCAGTGATTAAGGCTAGGTTATAGTGAGGCAAAGAGTTATCTAGTCAAAACAAACAAAAGAATGAATTAATGAATGAATGAATGAATGAAGAAAGAAAGAGGGAAGTCTGGGATGGGAAGGCCCTCAGGTTTTCTGGCCAAAATGGAAGCAATTGCTATAGATACTCACTCTGAGCCATTTAGAAGCCCAATGAATCTTGGGCTGGGGCCTTTTGTTGGACATCTTGTGAGGTTTAAGCAAATAATAATAATAATATAATAATAATCAAAACTTATATTCCTTTGGGCAGAGCACCTGTAGTTTAGGGTTTAATTCCCTATATGGACAGAGGAAAGAGAGCAGCTAGTAAGGGATAGCTAATGGACAGTCTGAAGGTTGACCTTGTGTTCACTGAATATTGAAATACCAAAAGGAAGGCCTCTGGTACACCAGGTGCATCTTTGGAGGAATTTCATGAGGACTGGGACAAAAGTCATATAGGACAAGAAGGTACAGATGTGTAGCAGTATGTACTGATGGAGGGAGCACCCATATTGATGAAATCATAGATCCACATGTGAATTGAGGCATGATCATGGGTACACTAATGGTATGAGTTATGTTTATATAATATTTTGAAGAGCTCGAAACATTTCCCCTGGGAAGCAGAATATTGTACTCAATTATGGAAAGTTGAGGTGCAAAGAGTTTAAATGCCTTACCCAAGATCACGCAGCGAGTTAGTACTAGTCAAATCTCCTTATTCTTAGATCTGTGATTGATCCAGTCAGCTGTGTCAATAAACATTTATTAAGTGCTCACTATGTGCCAGGCATTGTGCTAAGCATGGAGATACCAAGAAAGGCAAAAGGCAGCCCCTGCATTTGAGGAACTCACATTGTAATGAGGGAGACTACATGCACACAAATATGTACAAATAGGCTATATAAAGAATAGCTTGGAAATAATTGAGAGGAAAGACACTAGCATGAAGAAGGATTGAGAAAAGCTTCCTGCAGAAGGTGAGATTTTGGGTGGGATTTGAAGGAAATCAGGGAAGCAAGGAGGCAGAGACAGAGAAAGAGACAGAGAGAGGGACAGAGAGAGACAGAGAGAGACAGACAGAGAGAGACAGACAGACAGACAGAGGCATAGAGAGACAGACAGAGAGGCAGAGAGAGAGAGAGAGAGAGAGAGAGAGAGAGAGAGAGAGAGAGAGAGAGAGAGAGAGAGAGAGAGAGAGAGAAACACGAGAACACAGGCATGGGGGACAAACCAAGGAAAATGCCTACAGACTGGAGATGAATGTCTTGTTCAAGGAATGGCAAGTAGGCCTGTGTTACTTAGAGTGAAGAGTAAGGGAAAGCAGGGAGAGAACGTGTAAGTTGTTAATCTTTTTGTTAGGTGGGACCCTATGAAGAAGGTATGTAGATTTGTAGCACTTACATTGATTTATTTTGCCCATTATTACCCCTCCAGGAGATGAATTATAATCACCTCAGGGTATGTTTCATATTTGTGTCTATATGTATATGTGTATATACTTAAGTGTATATGTGTGTATACATACTCAGAAAATTAAATATTTGTTTTTGTTGATGAAAAAGCAATATGATACAATGGAAAGAATATTGGCTATGGAATCAGAAGACCTAAGTCTTAATCCTGATATTGTCACCGCCTACCTAAGTGACCTCAAACAAATGACTTACCCTCTTTGGGCTTTAGTATCCTCATTTGTAAAATGTAGAAATTGAAGTAAAGGACCTTTCCCATTTCCCATTCTAAAGTTTTGTTTTTTTTTTAAAAACAGTTCAAACAATCATATCCTTTTTTTCCCCTACAAAAGGGCAGTATGGATATTTATAATAGTCAAGATGACTCAAAGTTGTCCTTAAAACAATATTACTGTTACTGTATACAATGTTCTCTTGGTTATACTCATTTCTCTCTTCATTATTTTGTGCAAGTCTTAAGTCTTTCCATGTCACAGTAGTATTCCATCACAATCGTATACCACAACTTATCCAGTTGTTCCCCAATTCATGGACATCCCTGCAATTTACAGTTTTTTGCCACCACAGAGGGAGCTGCAGCAAACATTTTATTATTTTTTTGTGTGTGAGGCAATTGGGGTTAAGTGACTTGCCCAGGGTCACACAGCTAGTAAGTGTTAAGTGTCTGAGGCTGGATTTGAACTCAGGTCCTCCTGAATCCAGGGCTGGTGCTCTATCCATTGTGCCACCTAGCTGCCCCTGCAGCAAACATTTAGAACATATAGATTCTTTTCCTTTTTCCCTAATCATCTTTGGAAATAGACCTAGTAGTGCTACTGCTGGGTCAAAGGGTATATAGGCAGTTTAATAACTCTTTGGGCATAGTTCCAGATTGCTTTCCAAAATGGTTGGATCATAACTATAGTTGCTATCACAAAATAATTTACTTTATTTGAGATAATTATTGACAAATTTATATTTTTATAATTAAAATCTATGCTTATAAGTGATGCCAGAGCATAAATATGCAATTTAACAAAGTTCTTGGATGACCAATTTCATGTGTGCATATATAAATATTTATGTGTGTATGTACACAGGTACATACACACATATATCTTTCAGGGAAATCTGGAGTATAGTTTATAGAATGATAGAGTCTTTTAATTGAAAAGGATCTAAGAGGTCATCTAATCCCATCATCACCTGAAATATGAATTCTCTCTTTCACTAGTTGTGGTCACTGAACAAAGGTCAAATCAGAAAATATATTTTTAATTAGAGTATGTTAATAGGAATAAATCAAAATACATGTCTCTTTTAATAGCGTTTTATTTTTCCAGAGAGGCAATTTACAAATTTTCAAAATTACCTCTAAGTTAGTGAGTAGAGAAAATATTTTAAATGGTGATAAAATGTTTAACAAATGCTTGACTGTTATAGAAGAGATAATAATTAAGAAGAAAACATCTCTGGATAAACTACACAGACATAAACACTATAGTCTTGATTTTTCCAAACACTAGGAAACCAAGGTATAACACCCTGTTTCAGTAAGCTGAAGAAGAAGGGAACAAAGTGGACCTTTAGGCTTAAAATGAGCTAATTATTGTAACAGAGGGAAAACATTGGGAAGAAAATAGAAACATTGACTTTTTCATCCTAAACGTTACCAGGCCCTTACGGGCTAAACTCACTCTTAAATATACCTCTCTTCACCCATCACTGTCCATTGGCCTTTCTTTTCCTATGCTTTTACCCAATGTATAAGCTTTTCTCTTTGTTTCAGAATATTTTTTACCTCCTAGATCTTTTGATAGCTTTTTTTCTCTGCCTTATTGTATATTAATGGTTTACTAATCATCTCAAGGGAGTGAAGGAGGAGAAAGGAAGAAATTAAGCATTATTGAACATCTACTACATGTCAAGCACTCTACTGAGAGCTGTACAAATATTATATTTCATTTGATCCTTACAATAACCTTATGAGGTAGGTGCTGGTATTACCCTCATTTTATATATGAAGAAACTTAGGCAAAGAGAAATTAAGTAATTTACTCAAGGTCACACACCCAGTAAGTATCTGAGGCTAGATTTTTAAATCAAGCCTTCCAGAGCCCAGACCCAGCATTCAATCCATTGGGCCACCTAGCTGCCAAAGTAATACCACTGCCCCCTCAAAAAAAAAATCATATGGATTGATTTTTTTGTGTGTGGGGGGGGGGGCAATGAGGGTTAAGTGACTTGCCCAGGGTCTTACAGCTAGTAAGTGTCAAGTGTCTGAGGCCAGATTTGAACTCAGGTCCTCCTGAATCCAGGGCTGGTGCTTTATCCACTGTGCCACCTAGTTGCCCTTGAAATTTTTCTTAATTAACTGTTTTGGAGTCTATTTATCTTATATCACTTGATTCTCGATCATTAGAAGAAATAAATTATGGAGCCAAAGTCTTGTAATTATTACATGCAACTCAATTCAACAACATTTATTAAGCACCTGTTATGGTAGAAGCATTGTACTTACTAGGTGCTGTGAGAAATTAGAAGAAAGACAGTCTCTTTATGGTGCTTATGCTCTAGGATGAAAGGTAAAAAAATTACAATCACTGTAATACAGATTATAATATAAGTGTAGTGGAAATATATATACAGGATGCTATGAGAGATTTGAGAAAGGAGAGAACTTTCTGCTGAAAGGAAATGCTTCACAAAAGAGAAGACATTTGAATTGGACTTTGAAAAGTGGGAAGATTTCAATGGACAGGATGGAGTGGAGAAGTCTATTCAGGGATATACTAGTAAATGTTTAACAATCAGCTTTGGTGGGGGGGAGGGACAGGGAATGTGCAATCAACACACTTTTAAATCTAATCTGCATGATTGGAATTAAGCCAAGATGGTGGAATAGCAGGGAGAACACCTTCAAATATACCTGTAAAACACATTCTTTTAAATCTTGATGGAGAAATCCAATTTTTAAAAAATTGCAGTGAGTCATTTTTCATACCCAAGTTGACACTGGGAGACAGACAAAGAGGTTTGTAGATGCTGGGGATGGGATCTGGCCAGGAGTGCACCTTTTGGAGTATTTTATTGCAAGAAGAGTTTGTACTCTTTCTGGGTAAAGGGAGTGGCAATTGGTGACTCTGTGACTCAGTCCTGGGTTACAGATCCAGGGCAGACTGAAGAAGGGACCTATACTTGGAAGTGGCCGATTGGGATAGAGAACACTCATCAACCCTAGAGTGCAAACCAAGAGAACACCTTCAGAAGCATGCAGCAACAGTATGACTTTTCCTTCAGGAGTAGAGTAGGGTTTCAGTTCCTGCTTATAGACCAATCTGAAGCCCAAACCAAAGGGAAGCTTGCAGTTTTGTCATTCTGAACCAGCAGAGCTTTCCAGCTGACTGATAGCAGCAATCTACTGTTGGTCAGATGCAGACCCAGACCAGGAACTTGCAGAAGGGGTTGGGGAGTACTAATCAAGGCTTTATTGTACAAACACTGCAACTTTGCAGATCTCCAGCTCCAGATATCCCTGAGAGCCCGGAATACCACAACAACTCTGAATCAAATTTATAAAGAGCCATTTCTCCATTGATAGATGGTAAAAGGATATGAACAGGCAGTTTTCAGACAAAGTAGTCAAAGTTATCCATAGTCATATGGAAAAAATGCTCTAAATCACTAAATGCTCTAAAGCACTATCGCTATTAGAGAAATGCAAATTAAAACAATTGTGAGCTACCACCACACATCTACTGGATTGGCTAAAATGACAGGAAAGGAAAATGACAAATGTTGGAGGGGATGTAGGAAAATTTAAGCAGTAATGCACTGCTAGTGAAGTTGTATACTGATTCAACCATTCTAGAAAGCAATTTGGAACTATACTCAAAGGGCTATAAAACCATGCATACCCTTTGATCAAACAATACCCCTGCTAGGTCTGTATTCCAAAGAGATTTAAAAAAAAAAAAGGAAAAGAACCTAGAGGTACAAAAAATATTTTAGCAGCTCTTTTTGTGGTGGCAAAGAATTGGAAATTTAGGGGATGTCCATCAATTGGGGAATGGTTGAACAAGTTGTATATGATTGTGATGGAATATTATTGTGGCAGAAGAAATGACGAGCAGGATGCTCTCAGAAAACCCGAGATTTCTTTCAGGAAGTGATTGGTGGACTAGATGATCTATAGAGAACCTTACAGCTCTAATATTCTGTGATTTTAGGTTTCTTCTGCCAAGCCAGAGGATTCCACATTCCTTGATTTCATCCTGCCTCTATCATTTTTGTTTGTTTGTTTTGTGGGGCAATGAGGGTTAAGTGACTTGCCCAGGGTCACACAGCTAGTAAGTGTCAAGTGACTGAGGCCAGATTTGAACTCAGGTCTTCCTGAATCCAGGGCTGGTGCTTTATCCACTGCGACACCTAGCTGCCCCCTCTATCATCTGTTAACACTCTCCCCTGTGCCTGGAAGGTATCAGAAGTGTGCTAGAACCAGCTTGTACTGGGACCCCAGAAAAACCTGGAAAGCCTTCCGTGAACTCATGCGAAATGAAGTGAGCAGAACCAGGACTACATTGTACACAGTAACAGCCATATTGTATGATGATCTACTGTGAATAACTTAGCTAGTCTTAGCAAGACAATTCAGAAGGTCTTATTATGATGAAAGGTACTGGTCCATCTCCAGAGAAAGAACTGTTGGAGGATGAAAGCAGATAGAAGATACTTTTTCTTTACTCCCTTTATTTTTCTTGTTTTTTTTCTTGCCTGTGTTTTCTTTCACAGCATGACTTACATGAAAATGTTTTTTGCATGATTACACATGTATAACTGACGTCAAATTGCTTGCCTTCTCAATGGGGGGGAGGGGAGATAGTGAGAGAATTTGGAACTCACGATTTGAAACAAGAATGTTAAAATCGTTTTTACATGTAATTGGGAAAAATAAAATATTAAGTTTAAAACATATTAATTTTTTTAAAAAGAGGTTAAGGGATCTATACCTGATCACAACAAGGTTAGTAAAAGCTGTGTAAACCCATACCCTCAAGTTTAATGATTTCCCCATTATACCATGATGTCTTCAAGTGGCTTTTTCAAGATCACAGAGCTAGTTAGAGTACAGCCAGTACAGCCAGGACCAGTTTTCCAGCCCTTCCTGAATCCTAGGCCATTGCTCTTTCCATTACACCATATCCATGAAAAATCTACTGTAAATGCTTATTCAAAAATACCAGACACTTATAAAGGAAAGAAAACAAATCAATATAATGAGACATCATCACTGTAAACAATTCCCAACTTACAGATGGATTGTGTTCCAAAAGTTCTTTGGTAAATCAGTTCTTTGGAAGTCAGTGCACATTTTCTCCTAGAAACAATGTTATAAATAGCTTGCATTATAAAGTACGGTACAGTATGAAAGTATACTCACATATATTTTCTCATTTGATCCTCAAACGAATCTTGTAAAGTGGGTAGGATTATTGTCTCCATTTTATTGATGAGGAAACTGAAGCTCAGAAAGGTTAAATGATTTGCTCAGGTACCCACAAGAAGTAATTGGCAGTGTACAGATTAAAACCCAGGACTCAAAGCCCATTACACCATTGGACCCTTTAAATGGTAACTGGGATACTAGAGGTGAGCAACAAAAAGTCTATTTAGTGTACAATGTAGCTGAATATTAGATGTTTGCAATGAAATAATAATGAAAATAATAATTTCGTAACATGATAATAAAACCAAACAGGAAAAAAGACAAGAAAATTGAGTAAGAAATAGATTGGGGGGGCGGGGCAATGGGGGTTAAGTGACTTGCCCAGGGTCACACAGCTAGTAAGTGTCAAGTGTCTGAGGCCGGATTTGAACTCAGGTACTCCTGAATTCAGGGCCGGTGCTTTATCCACTGCGCCACCTAGCCGCCCCAAGAAATACATTTTTATTTAACTTGAATGCCAGAACTTGAGGGAAAGCTGTTTTTTCTATTTCTTACCTTAGGGTTCCTTATCTCTGTCTTTAAAAAAAAAAAACAAGCCAAAAACTTTTGATAACTGTATTTTCCTATAACTGGTTTCCCGTGGTAATCCCACAGTTTGATTTTATACATATAATAGCATTATTCTGAGGAAGGGAGTCCATAAGCTTCATCATACTTCCAGAGGGGTCTTTAACATGCAAAATGGCCTAGAACCCCAAATGTAGAGGAAAGCCAGGAATTAGATGTAGCCTTTTAGAGAGATTCTAAAGAGGTCTTCTGGGAAACCTTCAAGAAATATAGAGGTTGTTGGCATTTTTTTCCCATTATGTCGAATTTCATTTCAGAACACTGGCTTTCTTGTTTCTTCATAGATGCATATAAGTAGCATTGCTTTTATGATCAGGTAGTACTATTATTATTGTTTTCAATATAATGATGAGAGAGCAAGATTTCCTGTGGGAACTGGATCAGAGCTGGAGAGAAAGGGAGGATGAAGAAAGTTAAAAAATGATCTATGAGAGAGATTTCCTGAATGGAAATGGCCAGTGGATAAGGCACCAGGCTGGGAGTCAGGAAGACTCATCTTCCTGAGTTCAAATCTGATCTTAGACACTTATTAGCTGTCACTTAATTAGCAAGTTACTTAATCTTATTTGCCTCAGTTTCCTCATCTATAAAATGAGCTGGGGAAGAAAATGGCAAACCGCTCCAGTATCTCTGACAAGAAAACCCCGAAGAGTCAGATATTTCAACAACAAAAGATGTGTAAATGACAGGAGGAAAAGGAACGTGACGGGATATACATGATTTTCTTGAGGGAGGAGGAGAGGCATGAGAGAGAAAGATATTGATAGGATCATAGACTTAGGACTAGAGGGGGTCTTTAGGTATCTAAATCCTACCTCCTCACTTTACAGAGGAGAAAAATGAAACCAACAGAGGTAAAGGGACTTGTCCTAGGTCAAATAGGGATTAAAGAGCAGAGCTGACATTAGAATCCAAACCCAGGGCTCTTTCTACTGCTCCATGCTGTCCTGAAACTAATAATTAGCACATTTAACCTGGCAAATCTCAGTTGCTGAACTTAGATGGGAGGTCAAATGAAGTCAACAAATATTTTTAATGCACGTACTGTGTGCCAGGTACTGGGAATACAAAGAAAGGTCAAAAATAGCCTCTTCTCTCAAAGAAGGGAAGGAAACAAGCATTTATTAAGCACTTACTAGGTGCGAAGCAATGTGCTAAAAGTCTTTTTTTAAAACATAGCAGACAAAAAACTTTATAAAAAGTAACTAACAACAACAGAGTATACTTCCATCTTTATTCAGGTAACATCAATTCTTTCTCTGTAGATGGATTGATTGCATTTTTCATAAGTTCTTCAGCGTTGTCTTGGATCATTTCATTGCTGAAAATAACTACGTCATTCGCAGCAGATCATCTTACATTATTGCTGTTATTTTGTATACAGTACATTTCACTTTGCATCAGCTCATGCAGGTCTTTCCAGGTTTTTCTGATAGCCTCCTGCTCATCTTTTTTTTTTTTTAAATAGCAACCTACATTTATATAGTACTTTAAAGGGATATTTCCTTACAAAACATCCATGAAGTTGATTATTGCAACAACAATAATAGCTAACATTTGTATTGTACCTCATACCTGACAAAGAATTTTTTTCACAATAGCCCAGCAAAGCAAGTATCATCATCATCATCATCATCTTCTTCTTCTTCTTCTTCTTCTTTTTCTTCTTCTTCTTCTTCTTCCATTAATGTGCTAAAAGTTTTACAAATTTGATCCTCATAACAACCCTGTGAAGTAGGTGCTCTTATTATTCCCATTTTAGGGGGCAGCTAGGTGGCACAGTGGATAAAGCACCGGCCCTGGATTCAGGAGTACCTGAGTTCAAATCCGGCCTTGGACACTTGACACTTACTAGCTGTGTGACCCTGGGCAAGTCACTTAACCCCCACTGCCCCACCAAAAAAAAAACAACAAACAAATAAACAAACAAACCAAAAACAAAGAAAGAGGTGAAGTGACTTGCCTAGGGTCACATAGATAATAAATGTCTGAGACTGAATTTGAATTCAGGTCCTCCTGATTCTAGGCTTAGCACTCCAATCACTTCAAACTACCCAGCTGTGGTTCATAATCTAATGGGGGGGGGGGGCGGCAGCTAGGTGGGCAGTGGATAGAGCACTAGCCCTGGATTCAGGAGGACCTGGGTTCAAATCCGGCCTCAGACACTTGACACTTAGCTGTGTGACCCAGGACAAGTCACTTAACCCTCATTGCCCTGCAAAAAAAATAATAATAATCTAATGGGGGAGACACCATGAAAACAATTATACAAACAAGATTATATACAGGATAAATTGGAGGTAATCAACAGATAAAAGTTACTAGCATTAAGGGGGAATCAAGAAAGGCTTCTTGCAGGTGTGATTATACCTGAGATTCGAAGAGCAGGGAAACCCGAAGGTAGAGATAAAGCTGGAGAAATTCTGGGTGGGAATGGGAGTACAGCCAGTTGGAAGTGCCTGGAGTCAGGAAATGGACTTGCCTTGTCCTGAGTCACAGCAAGGAGGCCAGCATCACCAGGTCACAGAGTACATGGTGGGGGTGGGAGGGGGCGGAGTATAAGGAGACTGGAAAGCTAGGAAGGGGCCACATTATGAAAGCCTTTACAAGTCAAATGGAGGAGTTTATATTTGATCCTGGAGGTAATAGGCAGCCAGTGGAGTTTATCGAATAGGAAGGT
Source organism: Dromiciops gliroides (assembly GCF_019393635.1). Taxonomy (NCBI): domain Eukaryota; kingdom Metazoa; phylum Chordata; class Mammalia; order Microbiotheria; family Microbiotheriidae; genus Dromiciops; species Dromiciops gliroides. The sequence goes on along the minus strand of NC_057863.1, from coordinate 314,789,057 downwards.
GATATGGCCAGATCAGTGCTTTAGTAGGATCTTTTCCACCGCTGAATAGAGAATGGTCTGGAGTGGGAAGAGATGAGGCAGGGAGATCAACCATTGTGCTGTGGCTGTGGTTCAGGAGGGAGGTAATGAAGGCCGTTGCCAGGGCAGTGGTAGCTGTGTCAGAGGAGAGAAGGAAGCAGGGATAAGAGAGACTTTGTGAAGGCAGAAATGTCAGGACTTGGCAACTGATCGGATGTGAGAGGAATGAAAGAATGAGGAGTCAAGGAGGAGGTCTAGGTTATGAGCCTGAATGTCTAGGAGGATGGTAGTGCGCTCAGTAGTAACAGGAATAGTAGAAAGAGGGGAGGGTTTGGAAGGAAAGATAGTGAGCTCAGTAAGACATCTAAAGAGCAGCTAGTGGTGCAGTGGATAGAGTGCTGGGGCCGAAGTCAGGAAGTCACCTTCCTGAGTTCAAATCTGGCCTCAGACACTAGGGTGACCCTAGACAAGACACTTAACCCTGTTTACCTCAATTTCCTCATCTGTAAAATGAGCTAGAGAAGGAAATAACAAAACACTCTTATATCTTTGCCAAGAAAACCCCAAATCGGGTTAGGAAGAGCCAGAAATTACTGAAATTACTGTACAATAAGAAGATATCTATAGGACATCCAGTTCAAGATATCCAATAGACAGTTAAAATGTAAAAGAGGTTGGGGTGGATAAAGAGACAAGAACATTCTTCATAGAGATGATAATTGAATCCATGGGGTCTGATGAGATTGCCAAGAGAAATAATATAGAGGGCAAAGAGCAAAGGGCCTACAACAAAGGCCTGTAGGACACCCTTAGCAGTCTAGAGCTGGATGAAGATGCAGTAAAGAAGACCAAGAAGGACTGGTCAAACAGCATGGGGAACCAGAATAGAGAAGTGTCACAAAAACCTTAAAGAAGAGAGTATCAAAGAGGACAGGATGATTAATAGTGTCAAAGTCTACAGAGAGATCCAGAAGGGTAAGGACTGAGAAAACGAAGGGTCATTTAGAATAGAGGAAAACAAGGTAGGCCTTATAGAATTACTGGATCTCAGAGTGGGAAGGTCTCTCAGAGGTAATAATGATGATGATAAACTATCTGTATACTGCTTTCAGATTTGCAAAGTACTTTGTTGTGGTGGTGGTTTTGGTTTTTGGTTTTTTTAGGGGGGGTTTTGATAGGACAATGGGGGTTAAGTGACTTGCCCAGGGTCACACAACTAGTAAGTGTCAAGTTTCTGAGATCGGATTTGAACTCAGGTACTCCTGAATCCAGGGCTGGTGCTTTATCCACTGCGCCACCTAGCTGCCCCCTGCAAAGCACTTTGAATATGTTATCTCACTTGGTTCCCACAACAACCCTGTGTGGTAGGTGTTATTATAATCTCCACTTTGCAGATGAGGAAACTGAGGCTGAGAAGTATTAAGTGACTTACCCAGTCCCACACAGTAAGTGTCTGAGGTAGGATTTAAACTATTTTTTCAGTCCTCTTTCCACTGTGCCACTTAGCTTCTTAGGTCATCTAGTCATACCTGCACCTGAATAAGATAGTAGAATGTTTGAGTGTTAGTGAAGAAAGTGTCAATTGAGGCCCATCCTATAGATGATAGTCATGTTAAATGTTCATAATTCCAGGGAGCCCCAGTACTCTGAAATAATTAGATAATACTGCTGGTCTGACTTCGTTTTTAAAAAACAAACAGAATTATAAAAAATTTTTTCAAAGCAGTTTTAACATTTCAGGTGTAGTTAATATTGTAAAATATGTTAATTTATATAAATAAGATATAAATAGATGAAAAGATTACCATTCATTCATAGAATTATAGAGCTGTATGAGACCTTAAAAATCAATTGGTATAATCCCATTATTTAACTTATTTTTTTTTATTAATGTCTTTAAATAACAACAACACTGCAATCATTTCCTGGTTTATTCTTCTTGTTGTCCGATTGTTTCAGTTGTATTTAACTCTTAGTTACTCCATTTGGGGTTTCCTCGGCAAAGATACTGGAATGGTTTGGGTTTTTTTCTGCAGCTCATTTTACAGATGAGGAAACTGAGGTAAACAGGGTTAAGTGACTTGCCTGGGATCCCATTGCCAGTAACTGACTGAGGGCAGATTTGAACTCAGGACGTTGAGTCTTCTTGACTCCAGGTCTGATACTTTATCCACTGTGCCCCTTAGCTTCCCCTAATTTAACCCTTCCTTGTATCAAAGAAAAACAGGTAAGCATGATTGGCTATTAGGGCGGAGTGTGACATATGAATACATCTATATCTTAAGTCGGAGTTGCTAAGTTTGAATCCTGCCTCTGTTTCTTTCTGTGTGGTCTTAGGTCACTTAATCTCTTCTGGGCCTCAGTTTCCTCATCTGAAATATGAAGGGGTTGGACTAATAGAACTTTTATGTCCCTTCTATATTACCTGTAAATTCATAGTCATGCCAGAATTGAATGTGTTTAGACCATTTGAAATTCATCCTTTTTCACAAGAAGAGAGAAATGTGTTTTGCCCTCCCATCCTTTTCACTCTTGCCATGGCCTTCTATAAACCCTTCACAGGAGTACTACCCAAAATACTGGGGGCCATCTTCTAGTTTTATATACACTATTAGGATACCAGTGAAGTGCACCAGTTGCCCATCTCTTATTCTTCATTCTTCCTCACTTCAGTGACCAGAAAAACTTTGCCAGTTATAAATCTCTTTGATGATATGTTTTATGTGACTTTAAAAAAAATATTTTTGTGTGTGTGGGGGCAATGAGGGTTAAGTGACTTGCCCAAGGTCACACAGCTAGTAAGTGTCAAATGTCTGAGGGCGGATTTAAACTCAGGTCCCCCTGAATCCGGGGCCGGTGCTCTATCCACTGTGCCACCTAGCTGCCCCCTTTATGTGACTTTTTGCATTCAATTCTTTTTTGTTAAAATGATGCAATAGTTTTACATTCACCGTGATCTTTTCATTGCCCTTTGGGTGACTAGAAATTTTTAGTTTTCTAGTCTACTATTTGGACTATGTCCAAAGATGAGCTCTGTTTTGGACATGTTGAGTTTAAGAGAACTCTGGGAAATATAATTGAAAATGGCCAGTGGACCGATAGTTCCTGACTTAGGTTTGGATTTGGGGAGAGACATTAGAGCTGAATATATAGTCAAATCAAATCAATAAATAAGTTTACTAAGGGCCTACTATGTTACAGGAACTATAAGTGCTGAAGATACAAAGAAAGGCAAAAACAGTTCCTGCTTTCAAAGAGCTCTCAATGGTAATCATCTGCATAGAAATGATGATTGAACACATAGGAGTTGATATGGCCTTCTAATCATAGTATAGAGATAAAAGAAGGTCCAAAGTAGCCCCTTGGAGTATAGTCACAGGTTTTTTGGAAGCTCAACTACTTAAATTTTTGGTTTTTTGTATTTTTCAAGGCAATGAGGGGTTAAGTGACTTGCCCAGGGTCACACAGCTAGTAGGTGTCAAGTGTCTGAGGCCGGATTTGAACTTAGGTACTCCTGAATTCAGGGCCGGTGCTTTATCCTCTACGCCACCTAGCTGCCCTCAAGTACTTTAATATATAAGAATTCATTCATGGAAACCTAAATATAAATGGGGCTACTGCCCCAGAATGTAGTTACTACATTGAGTTCTAAGGATAACCCTGTATGTATATATATATATATATGTGTGTGTGTGTGTGTGTGTGTGTGTGTGTGTGCATATACACATATGTGTATATATATATATATACACACACATACACATGTATGTATGTGTGTTGTGTGTATGTACTCCTAACACTATAGCCAGCTTATGAGCCCCCATGAGTGTATTACTCATTATCATTTAGCCACTAGATAGAATTAGATCTTAGCAAAGACATCTGTTAATAGTAAAAACAGTAGCTATAAAACATTCCCCCCAAATCTAGGGCATACTCTCTAACAAATACACAGTGTCAATCAGAAGAATAAACTCAAACTTAGAGTACAATGGTAGTAAGGCACTTGTGTAAGATAAAAACGTGTCAAAGGCAACTCACAATTCTGATACTGCAGAGCCTGGACATTCTTTCTTTGTAGAGTCCTCACACATTATCCTCGGGAATAACATCTCTACTGGAAAACTTGCTCATCTTTGTTCCCACTGTCTCCTCGTCTTCCTGGAGATTTTTCTCTGCTGTAAAGTGTAACATTCCTTGAAGTTGATTCCTCCCTCCACTGTCTCTCTATATCTCTGTCAATCTGGAGTGTATATCTCAGATACCCATTGGATGCGATTGTCTACTACTGGTCAAGTATCTCTTTTTTAAAGCAGCATGGCAGATGGCTGTGGGAAGGAGGAAAACGTTCCTATCTCTTTCTCTTCAAGGGTTTCCTATATAGACAGCTCCTGAGTAGAAATCTGCCTACTCTTCAACTGTTAAAATTCCTCTAAGGCTTAGCTATTTAAAACCCCCAGAGTTTTTTGCTCATTTGTTTACTCATCCAAGCACATTGTTCCCTTCCCAGTCTGAGAGCTGATCTTACTCCATCAAGGGATCAGAGAGTGTTACACCTTATTAATACATTAAAAGATCATCCTATTCTGTGACTACATTGACTGAACTGGAGGTGGGGTGTTCCAAAATACCTCCTTCCTTTACATAAAGGGCTATTAATTTTTTAGTTTGAAAAAAGTTATTAAGTTTGGTTGTGTTCTCCTTACTCATAATTAAGACCCTGAAAATTCATAGAGGAAAATTATTTTAAGTGTTTTACTCAATATTTACATCAATTATCTTAATTATTAAAAGTATCTGTGTCACTGGAATCTAAATTAAAGAAACTTTCCTTTTTATGAGCTTTTAGAATTACTAAAACAAAATTTTCAGAATTTCCTTTAACCTTCAAATTGCCTAAAATAAGGGTATAAAGGTATTAGAAGCCTTAATAAGGATTTAAATTGTATCTGAAATGTCAGAAAACCAACATGATACAATTGTAAGTCTAGAAATCTTGGAAGACCTTATAAAAATGTGATCCATTTGCAGAGCTATAGAGCCTCCCCAAAATAGTAGCTTCCCTGGGAAAAGCAGAACCAATTGGTTTGAGTAGCATGAAATGCACCCTCCAATCAGTATTGTAATTCAGGATATGAAAATAATACCAGAAACAATTACAACAAATTCATTTGATTGGGAGGGTAAATTACATAACTATGGTGGCTTAGGAGATAGAAACTTGAAGGGATCTTAGAAACCATCTGATCCAACCTACATGATTTGGGGGACCATGCTTTTTCTCCTCCTCTAGAAGTACCTAAGTAAGGCTGTATGGCTGAGCCTTAACCAGCATGGGATGGGAAGGTAAAACTGATATCATTACTGATTCTCACTCATTTTGAAGGGAAGGCTGCACAGACTGGTCTCCTTGGAAAATAAGTAGAGAAGAAGAAATACCAGAGAAGGGAGTCATTAGGACAGATTGGGAATTTTTGTATGCAATGGAGGGCATGTGGTGGGATCAATATCTCAACTCCTCACCTTATGCAAGTTAGGCTAGTTTTTCCTTAAAAAGTATTGAAACAGGGGCAGCTAGGTGGCACAGTGGCTAGAGCACTGGCCCTGGAGTCAGGAGGACCTGAGTTCAAACCCGGCCTCAGACATTTAACACTTACTACCTGTGTGACCCTGGGCAAGTCACTTAACCCCAATTACCTCAACAACAACAACAAAAAAGGTATTGAAACCTTGGTTGTCTCAGGGGACTAAAGGCTCAAACCATTGACATCATTTCTTGGTCACCTGAGTACAAAACAGACACAAGGAGCTCTAGGCACCATCGCTGATGCTTAAATGGTGAATCACAACTGATAACTCAGGCAAGGGAGTCTTTGCTCAGTTGAATTATTTTGATGTATTATCCAAGCCTCTCTTTATTACATGTCCTTTTGCAATGGCTAAGTAAATTTCTTTTTGTGAATTGTTGAATGACTACAAGGGTCTCATTTTGTTCTGATGTTAAGCCCAAACTTTCCTTGAAGGAAAAGAAAAAAACAAAACAAAACATTTAAGGTCAGCTTGGATTGAGTACTGGGCCTGCAGTTAGGAAGACTCATTTTCCTGAGTTCATATCTGGCCTCAGGCACTGATTAGCTGTGTGACCCTGGGCAAGTCACTTAACCCTGTTTGCCTCAGTCTCCTCATCTGTAAAATGAGCTGGAGAAGGAAATGGCAAACCACAAAAGTTGGCCATGGGTGAAAATGACTGAATAACAACAACAACAATGTGTACTAGGTACTTTATAAATATCTCATGGGATCCTCACAACAGCCTTGGGAAGTTGGCACTATTATTGTTATTAATCCCATTTCACAGTTCAGGAAACTAAAGTTAAGTTTTTTTCCCAAGGTCACACAAGTGTCCTTGTAAGTGTCTGAAGCCAGATTTCTTTCTTTCTTTTTTTTTTTTGGTGGGGCAATGAGGGTTAAGTGACTTGCCCAGGGTCACACAGCTAGTGTCAAATGTCTGAGGCCGGATTTGAACTCAGGTCCTCCTGAATCCAGGGCCAGTGCTTTATCCACTGCACCACCTAGCTGCCCCCTGAGGCCACATTTCAATTTAGATCTTCCTGACTCCAGGCCCAGAGCTCTATCCACTGTGCCACCAAAATGCAGGCTTGAGTCAGAACAAAGTGAGAGAGTTAAGGCCCTGGACAAGAATCCCTTCTTTCCCATTCTCAGCTAGGGTGTGAGGGTCTACTCTCATTTTCTTCTTCTTCACTGAAGGAGTGAGTGTATGTGTTTAATTTTCATGTTCTCTAACTTTCCCATCCCGGAAAAAAGCTCTGATAGCTCAGGTCTATTTATGACTCTTCTTATTGGAGTATGTTATTGTTGAACTCAACACAAAATGCAAACTCCTTCTGAGTAGAATTTTTTTCCATTCTTTGTATTTGTATCTGCATCACCCAGCATAATGCCTGGCCTGGTACATAGTAGATGCTTAATGAATATTTGTTGATTGATTGATGGAGCAAGTTGCTACTGGAAAGTATTGTGACCTGAGGATCCTTGTAGAAGAAATTCAACAATATATCAGGATGCAGGGCTTTCAACTAGAATTCTAGTTGGAAATTCACATTATCAACATGTAAAAAACTGAACTCAGCTTTCCCCCCAAACCCACTTTTATCATGGCTTCCCCATTTATTTTGAGGGCCCTACTGTTCTTCCAGGCACTGAGGTCTGTAATTTTAGAGTCATAGTATCAAAGCTGAAAGGGACTTTAAACTCCATTTTTACAGATAAGGAAACTGAGGCACAGAGAAGTAAGTGACTTACCCCAAGGTCACAAAGTCAGTATGTCTTTCTGACTCCCTATCCAGAGCTCTATGCATTTGATTCTTCTCTATTCTTCTCTCTCCTGTACCCTTGCATTGATGAGAAGAATCTAGTCTATCACAGTTGATCAACACACAATGTTGATGATACTGTATACAATGTTCTCCTGGTTCTGCTCACTTCACTCAACATCAGTTCATTCAAGTCCTTCAAGGTTTCTCTGAAATCTGCCTGCTCATCATTTCTTACAGCACAATAGAGTTCCATTACATTCATATACCACAACTTGTTCAGCCATTCCCCAACTGATGGGCATCCCCTCAATTTCCAATTCTTTGTCACCACAAAAAGAGCAGCTATAAATATTTTTGTACATGTGGATCCTTTCCCCTTTTTTATGATCTCTTTGGGAAAAGACCCAAAAGTGGTATTGCTGGGTCAAAGGGTATGCACAGCTTTATAGCCCTTTGGGCATAATTCCAGATTGCTCTTCAGAATGGTTGGATCAGTTCACAGCTCCACCAACAACTGGCATAGCTTTCTAATTGGTCTTGTTACCTCAAGTCTCACCACTCTCTAATCTATCCTTCACATAGGTAGCAAATTAGTATTCCTAAAGCATAAGCCTAACTATGTTGTTTCCCTGCTCAAGAACTTGTAATGGTTTCATATTGTCTTAGAATAAAATATAAATTTTCTTTTTTGGCATTTAAACTCATCACAATTTATAACTAGTCTTTTTTTTCCCCCTGGGATAATTACACATTATTCTCTTTTAGGCACTCTACCTTCCACTCAAACTGGACTACTTGCAGTTCCACCCAGAAAACATTTGGTCTCCCAGCTCTCCAGTTTTGTACAGATTGCTCCCATTCCTTTAAACCTCCCCCCGAAATCCACTGGGTCCCTAAAGACTCAGCACAAGTACTACTTACTACCTCCTTCATAGAAGAGGCCTTTTTTGAACCCCCCCTAATGGCAATATCTCTTTTCATTTACTTGTGTATTGTTTCCCCCTAATGGAAAGTAAGCTACTTGAGGTCAGGTACTGCTTTTAGTTTATCTCCCTTCCCGCCCCCCACCCCCAATCATTGACAAAGTACCTAGCACTTAGTATGGGGCATGATAAATGTGTGTGGAATGAATTTAGTATTGCTCTTCATCTTTCTATCTCCCAAAGCACCTAAAATAGCCTTCTGCATTATAGGTATACAAAATATTTAAAGATATGTTAAGGTACTACGGATTATGAGTGAGTCTAAGTACCTTTCCAAAAGTCCTGGGTGGGAAGTAACATTCTGGTATCTCAGTCCCCTAATCAGAGGAGACTGGGTTCTGATTTCCCTTAGTACAGACAGCATACCTTCAATCCTAGGGGCCTCTAGGCTACCTCTATATCTGCTGGCAAGAAATGTCTACAGAAATCTAAGGAGAATGAGAAAGTATTGGAACCTATTAGAGCATTTTGATGGAATTCATTGGAAACCTGGGAAATCTGAACCATATTAGAAAGAAGCCAAGTCACTGAGGAGCTCTCAACACAAGAACCCCATAACCTCTAGGTTGAGACCTGAGAGGATTCAAGTTCAGGTAGAAAAGGGATTATTTTACAGAAAAACAGGATCAGAAAGTAAAAAATCTCTTAGGAAATGAGGTGAGAAAAGAAGACTTTTTTTTAAAGGAAGGGGGAAAAAGAAAAAAGGAAATTACATAATTTTATTATATATTTAAAAAGGAACAACAAGGCAGGACATGGAGCAGATCAAAACTTCTGAGAAAAAGAGAGAGAGAGAGAAAGAAAGACCACTCAGATATGAGACAGAGATGGCAATTATTTTCTTAAGTAGAGACTACTGGCTCCCCACAGATTGATGACATCCACTTAAACTTCCTTGCAAGGAATTCTTATTTGTAAGATTTTTCTGGAAGACAATTTTAATTTTTGGGGGGGGGGGGCAGTTTATGAGGGTTAAGTGACTTGTCCAGGGTCACACAGCTAGTAAGTGTCAAGTGTCTGAGGCCAGATTTGAACTGAGGTCCTCCTGAATGCAGGGCCAGTGCTTTATCCACTGTGCCACCTAGCTGCCCCTGATGCCATCTACTTAGTCAATACTATCGTTGAACAGGTGATATTTGGCCCAACTCAATGCTAGTGAAAATTGCCATACCATGTCCCCTGCTATAGATCCATTGTGAAAAATTAGGGTAGAAGGCTTATATGGCTTAGTCATGTCTGGAGTAAGCAAGGATGTATGGAGGAATTCTAAGGAGAAAGGCTTGTCAGTCTCTAGTGGCATGAGTGTGAATTGAAGGTTAGTTATCTGAACAAACTGCTTCAAATTGTTTGGTCACTAAATTGCATATATAGGAGATAGGGTAATTATGGAGACAAACAGTTGGAGGTTGCTGCCTGTGCCAGGGCATGGATCAAAAATTATTGGCTATGGGGGCAGCTAGGTGGCGCAGTGGATAAAACACTGGCCCTGGATTCAGGAAGACCTGAGTTCAAATTCGGCCTCAGATACTTGACACTTACCAGCTGTGTGACCCTGGGCAAGTCACTTAACCCTAATTGTCTCACCAAAAAAAAAAAAAAATTATTGGCTATAAAATCTCTATTGTGTGTTGGATCCTGAGTCTAGAAAACTTTGCCAGAAGTCTATAACATGATCTTGAGTATTCACCTGATGACTGAATGATGAAATGACTGACGACATGAATCAAATATCAAATGAAAACTGTTATATTGTTTACACTCCTTTCTTATCTTTTAGGAGCAATGATCACAGGGTATATAACAAACCCAGAAAGTGGAGGCTCAAAGCAGCCGTGTGTCTGAAGGTTGCTTGAATATGCCAAAGGCCATATAAAAATATTTGTGTATATATATGCATATATTTACCTATATATTTATGTATATCATAAGGCCCTCCATTAGATTATAAGCTCCTTGAGGTCAGGGACTGTCTTTTTAATATCTCCAATGTTTAACAAAGTGACTGGAACATAGTAAGCACTTTAAAATGTTTATTATTGCTCGATTATATTTATATATGTATATTTGTGTATAATTTAAGTTTAGGTTTATGTATTTATCTTTATATCTATGTGTTTTATATATTAATATTTGTATTTATGTATCTCTTATTTACACTTATGTGTATTTTATTGATTTATTTACATATAACTATTTTATGTGTATATTCACATTATATGTTTGTCTATATCTACATCTATACCTACATCTCTATCTACACCATCATCTACATAACCATATCCATATCTAATCTATACCTATACCTATACCCATACCCTTACCCTTATCTATATTTATGTCATCATTTATATCTATATTATCATCTGTCTCTATCTTTATCTTCATCTCTATCATCATCTCTATCTCAATATATCAGTTATTGCCCATTGTTCCTAAACTGAGAGTGAAAGACTTCATACAGTTGAACCTATTCTGTCTCCTTTGGGGAGTGACTCCATTATTTCAAGATCATATGATTAGGGCTCAGTGAAATATAACAAAGAAAAGAATGTTTCTGGTAGGAGGGGGGATTGGAGCTTGAATACACCAGGCCTGACTCAGTTTGGCTGGTACTTCAGGTTTAATATTGGAACAAAATGATACACTTCTGGAACAGTAATCAGTTAACAAAAGGAAGTTTGCTTAGTCAAAGTAGGGGAAGTATATTCAAGGAGGATATAGTATTGATTCAGACGACCATAACTTTCCTTTGCTGGTCGTGGTGCTGGACTGCCCATCAGATGCTAGGGAAAGATCAGAAGCCCCTGACTCATTGTATGCTATCTTTTATATCCAGGTGATCAGCAAGCTATATTAGCTGCTTGAACTTGAGTCCCCTGAACCAATTAAACCTTGAGAATAGTTTTCATGCCTTTTTGTTTTGTTTTGCAGGGCAATGAGGGTTAAGTGACTTGCCCAGGGTCACACAGCTAGTTAAGTGTTGAGTGTCTGAGGTCAGATTTGAACTCAGGTCCTCCTGAATTCAGGGCCAGTGCTTTATCCACTGCACCACCCAGCTGCCACCCCCCAGTTTCCATGCCTTTTAAGGAAAAACTACCCTAGTCCATATGGGTTAGAGATATGATAACAGATTCTGGTAGATATTCCCAGACTTGATTCCGATTAGCTGAATGCCAGTTACATAGTAAGCAATTAATAAATGCCTGGTTGCCTAAGGAGTGAAGAACCAGCCCAGGTGAGAAATGGAGCCCGTTAAAACTTCTAAGAACAAAGAGTAAGACAAAGAAAGGCTACCCAAATAAGAGGCAGGGATAGCAGTTGTTTCTTAAGTAGAGCTTACTGTCTCTCCACAGATGGATGACATTCACTTAGTCAATATGCTAGTTGACCAGATGATATTTGGCCCAAAACGCTGGTAAAAAATTCCACACCATGCGCCCTGCTATAGATCCCTTATGAAAATTAACGTAGAAGGTTTACATGGTGAATTCACACTAGCCACACCCCTTAGACTAACCCAAACACCCAAAAGAGAGGTAGAACTAGTGGATAAAAGGTCATGCACTCTGGGAACCAGGTAGGCTCTAGCATATATGCAATCCTTTGCTCAGTGGGAGTGAAACATTATAACCATCAGAGTATGCATGAAATTTTCAGTGCTGAGATGTTTCTTGTTTTGAATAAGATCAGGGTAGTGGCCAACCATAATACCTGGGAGTTAAACAGACAAGATTTATTTGTATTTTGAGAGAAATAACATTATCACTTTAAAAAAATGATATAATGGAAATCTGCAAAAGCAAATCAGACAATCAAAAAACCATCTAAAGTATGAGCTACAGTGACTGTTTTCAAAAAATCATGGTTCCGTCCTCCATTTACATTTCTTACAGATGTTACAAGTTTACAAGGCTGACTCTTGCCAGGAAAGTCACACCATACCACCACCTCAAATATCACCTTTCCTCGGACGCTTATAAACATAAATCAGGATCCTGTACCTAGGAGGCCCCTAGACCACTGGCTCTACTTATAGTCCTGATGCATGGCCATCATTAAGGAAAACAATCATTGTGGAGAATGACCCACCTTCCTCACCTCACCAATCCCAGCTGTTGACCAATTGCTACTGATAAGCCTAAGAGCCCTGGACGTGGCAGCCCCTAGCCCCCTAGCCATCATCCTTCCAGGCAACCTTAGTAGAGATGAGATTTGGCACCTGCTTCTTCAGGTCTTAAACCACTAACATCTTGGATAATCACTGCTATTGGAGTCTCGGGAAAGAAAGTTCTCAACACCAAAATCTATGGCACTCTCAAATGCTTGAACATCAGAAGTATGATTTGTTCGGTACAAATGACATTAAAGAAGAGGCATTACCATTTTGTTTGCTGCTGCATCCTAAAGACCATGCAGTCTTTCCATTTCATTTGCCGCCAGAACCCTCTATTTGTACTCTCTTCCCCATCAAAATGTGAGCTTAGTTAATCAGTCAGCTAATAAGCATTTATTAAGCACCTACTATGTGCCAGGCACTATGCTAAGCGCTGGGGGTACAAAGAAAGGCAAAAGATAGTGAGCTCTAAAGGATCTAGGACAACTGGGTGGTGCAGTAGATAGAGCACTGGGCCTGAACTCAGAAGAACCTGAGTTCAAATCATACCTCAGACACTCAGTAGTTGTGTGACCCTGGGCAAGTCATTTAACCCTGTTTGCCTCAGTTTCCTCATGGGCAAAATGAGCTGGAGAAGGAAATGGCAAATGACTTCAGTATTCCCTGTGCCAAGAAAACCCCAAACAGGGTCACAGAGTCAGATGCAAATGAACAATAAATAACAACAAAGGAACTCACAATGTAATGGATGAGATAACATGCAAACAACTATGGACAAACAAGTTATCTACAGGACAAATTGGAAATAAGCAACAGAGGAAAGACACTAGCATTAAGGACAATCAAGAAAAGCTTTTTCTAGAAGGTAGGATTTCTATCTAGGACTGAAGGGAAACAAAGGCATCCATGAGGCAAAGATGAAGAATGGGAGAATCCCAAGCATGGGGAACAGCCAGGAAAAGTGCCTAGAGTTGGAGAAACAATGTTTTGTTTAAGCAACAGCAAGGAGGACGGTGCCACTGCATCAGAGACTATGTGGAGGTGGGAGCAGTAGGCATCAGAGCATTGGAAAGGCTGGAGGACATCAGGTTATGAAGGGCTCTTCAAGCCAAACAGAGCATTTTATATTTGACCCTGGGAGCCAATAGGGAGCCAATAAAGTTTATTGAATAGGGGGATAACATGGTCAGTCCTGTGCTTTAGGAAGATCATTTTGACAGCTGAATGAAAAATGGACAGGAGGAGAGACTTGAGGCAGGGAGGACTGACCAGAAAGGTATTGCAATAATCCAGATGTGAGGTAAGGAGGTTTTGCACCAGGACCACAGTAATATCAAAGGAGAGAAGGAGGTGCATTCTAGAAATGTTTTGTGGTTCAGTTGTTTTTCAGCCATGTCAAACTCTTCATGACCCCATTTGGGATTTTCTTGGCAAAGATACTGTAATGTCTTGCCATTTCCTTCTCCAGCTCATTGTACATATGAGGAAACTGAGGTAAATAGGGTTAAGTGACTTGTCCAGGGTTATACAGCTAGTAAGTGTCTGAGGCCAGATTTGAACTAAGGAAAATGAGTCTTTCTGACTCCAGTCTCTCCATTGTACTACCTAGCTGCTCTGCTAAAGATGTTACAAAAGCAAAATTGACAGGACTTGGTAACAGATTGTATGTCCAGGGAGTGTGGGGGGGGGGAGGATGAGAGAAAGTAAAGAGTTATGGGTGACACCTAGAATGTGAGGCTGAGTGACTAGGAGGATAATGGTACCCTCAAAAGTAATAGGGGCAGCTAGGTGGCGCAGTGGATAAAGCACCGGCCCTGGATTCAGGAGTACCTGAGTTCAAATCCAGCCTCAGACACTTGACGCTTACTAGCTGTGTGACCCTGGGCAAGTCACTTAACCCCCATTGCCCCGCAAAAAAAAAAAAAAAAAAAAAAAAAAGGTAATAGGGAAGGGGCAGCTAGGTAGCGCAGTGGATAGCACATAGGCCCTGGAGTCAGGAGGACCTGAGTTAAAATTCGACCTCAGACACTTAACACTTACTAGCTGTGTGACCCTGGGCAAGTCACTTATTGCCTCATCCTCCCCTCCCCCCCCAAAGAAAAAGTAATAGGAATATTCAGAAGAGAGGAGAGCTTTAGGATAAAAATAATGAGTTTAGCTCTCTTTTCTTTCTTTTCTTTTTTTTGTGAGGTAATGAGGGTTAAGTGACTTGCCCAGGGTCACACAGCTAGTACATGTCAAGTGTCTGAGGCTGGATTTGAACTCAGGTCCTCCTGAATCCAAGGCCAGTGCTTTATCCACTGCGCTAGCTAGCTACTCTAGTTTAGTTTTAAACATGTTGAGTTTAAGTTGTCTATGGGACATCCCTTTCAAGATGTCTATAGTATTAGTGGTAGTAGGTCTCCACCTGTTGCAGATGACCATGGATCAGTGCCTTGAAGAGCCACAGACCATAGTGTGGCTGTGCAGTCCGATACGGGAGCCACAGCTCCTGAGTGACATAACTGGTAACTGCTGCATCCCGTGTTGTATCTACCCCATGAGGAGTAGCTGGAGTGTCCTCTCCAGGGTGCTGGCCTAGGCAGATCAATATGGAAAACAAGCTCTTGCCCATGCAGCAGGTTTTCCCTCTCTGTGACATTGGTGGATCCAAAGGAGAGGCAGAGCCAGTACAGTTTGGCACCAGTGCTGCCACAGGAGTTGCCAGAGGGATGTGATGTTCAACATCCAACTGCCTAAGGGACTCCTGATTTTTCCTCAGGGTTAACTCCTGAAGCCTTTCCCATATATGGGTATAGCTGCAAGGCAGCGGAGGAAGATGTCTAATAGGCAATTGGATGTATGAGACTGAAGGTCAGGAGAGAGGTTAGAGCTGGATAAATAGATTTGAGAATCATCTACATAAAGATGATAGTTGAATTCAAGGGCGCTGATGAAATCACCTAGTGAAATAATATAGAGGGAGAAGAAAGGCCCAGGATAGACTTGGTAGATATTCATCTTCAGTGGAAGTGACCTGGATAAAAATCCTGCAAAGGAGAGCAGGGATTGGTTAGATGAGTAGTAGAAGAACCAGGATAGGGTAGTCTCATGAAAAGCTAGAAAGAAAAGTATATAAAGGAAACCTGGTGATGTGAGATGAAGAAGTTGGAGAAGAGGGAGCTCTCAGCAAATGGCCTGAACTTTTTTTCAGTCAAATATGAGGCAATTTTTCAGCTGAGAGGGTGGGAGGAGGGAGCTATAAGAGGTTTGAAAAGACATGAAAAGGTTTGGAAAAACCACTCTAGTGAGTGGGACATTGAATCAATTAGGGAGGTGTAAAAGGACTGCCTTGCTACTGAGTGCCCAGTAGAGATTATGTAACATAAATTGGCAGTGGATCTAGTCAGCAGAATTTCGTGATTTTCTCCAGCTTCATTCAGTAGCATATGAATAGGAGTGAAAGTAGCAGATGGTGGGAGTAATCCAAAACTGAGGTTTGGCAAGACAAGATCATTGATATGATAAGGGAACAAGGAATTGGAGAGAAGAGGACAGAGTAGAGCTGAACTAGTTTACATGGGAAAGGGAAGAAAGTATAGCCAGTGTTAATCTGGGAAAGAATGGAGGGATTAGCTATCATAGCAAGGACAAAGGACAGGTTTAGTAGAGGAAGAGGTAGAAAAGGCAATGTATTGTGATCGGATAGAGGAGTTTGTGAATATGGTAGTAGTACTCCTTGAGAACAGGGATTGTTGTCTTGTTTTTCTATTTGTATCCCAAGTGTTTAAGATAGTATTTAGTAAGTGCCCAATACTTGGAGTAAATATAGTAAGTGCACATAGTAAGTGCCCAATAAATAACTTTTTTTTCATTTATTCATTGAAAAAAGTGATGATCTGTAGAAAGGCAGGGGGCTAGGGGCAGCTAGGTGGCACAGTGGATAAAGCACCGGCCCTGGAATCAGGAGTACCTGAGTTCAAATCTGGCCTCAGACACTTGACACTTACTAGTGTATGACCCTGGGCAAGTCACTTAACCCCAATTGCCTTACCAAAAAAAAAAGAAAGAAAGAAAGAAAGAAAGGCAGGGAGCTCATAAAAAGTTTTTTTTTTAATCTTTTGACCTCTTTCATTGTTTGATTCTGAAATATATTTTCTAACTTATTTTTCCCTCATTGTCCCTCTGTCCACTTTTACAATTAGGTCATTAGATACATAAATGTTGTCTTAGTTTGAAGGCTCTCAATAAATCCTTTGTTGATGTTCTTTCCTTCATTCAGTGTAATAGATTAAAATTGTCTTCATAATGATCTGTTTTGTTTTTATTTATCTTGAGGATTGCAGAGTGAGATGACCAAGTACCCAGGAAATGATACTTTGGGTACCTTTTTTCTTTGGGGTACATGATGAAGCCTACTTCATCAACTTCTTCATTTGCCTTTCCAAAGAGAACCCCCAAAGCATCCTATTTAAACTGTAATTTTCTTATGAGTTCCCATTCCATTTAAAACAAGAATGTACATGTTCATGTGATTCATTTTCTCTGTGACATATCACTTCATTGGTTGATGGACAACAATGTCCCATTTAGAGCATTGAGTTAAATTAATGTTAAGGACAGACTACTGAATTCAACAAGCACTTACTAAATCCATGCAATATCTCTAGAATTGTGCTAGCTATTAGGGATACAAAAACAAAAATGCTAATTGCCCCTGCTCCATCTCACTAAAAATTGTTAAAAACTAAAAATTATTTAATTCTTAACACCTTTGAACCTTTTTTCATAGCTTTGCCACCATCACTAACCCAGCAGAAGAATCAAGGCAGAGATAGGAGGTAATATGTACCAGGAAAGTAAAACAAACACCATTTTGGTCACAATCTTCCTTTATACCCAAAGGAAGACAGCTCTGGATGCTTAGCACAAGAACCTTGGGAATATTAGTACCCCCTAAATCACCAGACTGGGTTCTACTTAGCCCCACAGAGAGGGCCCCCCTTCCCTATCATTACCACCAACACTATTGACCATTTGCCATCAACAGACAGATAGGTGCACAGGAGACCTGGGAGTGGCAGCACCCCCAGACCAAATCCTGCTTCCAGACCAAATCTCACAGGCACCATCCAGGAACACAAATTCTATGGAATTGGAGCCTGGCAACTGTTCCTCCAGGTGATAAAGCTACAGTTACTGAAGACCCAGAAAAGGAAGCTCTTTGCACCAAATGCTTCAACATCTAAAAGTGATATGATTGTATTAGTGGAAATGACACTAAAGAAGAGGCATTCACATCTGCACCCAAAGGGCAATGGGATCTTTTTCTTTTTTTCTTTTCTTTCCTTTTTTTTTTTTTTTTTTGGTGGGGCAGTGAGAGTTAAGTGATTTGCCCAGGGTCACACAGCTAGTAAGTGTCAAGTGTCTGAGGTCAGATTTGAACTCAGGTCCTCCTGAATCCAGGGCTAGTGCTTTATCCACTGAGCCACCTAGTTGCCCCTTGGATCTTTTTCTGATTTGCAGCTGAAACCTTCAATATGTTGTTGTCTCCCCCATTACAATGTGAGTTCTTTGAGTTCAGGAACTGTCTTATTTTTCTATTTATATATCCAATGCTTAGCACAGGCTCTCTATACAGTAAGTGCTTAATAAATGTTTTATTCATTCATGCACTTCCTGAGGAAGCAGAAGGGAACTGTATACGACTTAAGGCTATTTACTGGTGATCAGACTCTCTGTATGTATTGGTTCTGGTCCTCATGAGTAGACATGGTCTTTTTTGAAGATGACACTTCAAGTCTTGCCCACTTATTAGAAGCTATCAAAGTGTTCTCTAACAGTATAGTCTTAAAGGACAGGGGTATTGAAGTCAAAGTGAAATAGGGCCACTAATTTATATACAAAGATTCTTGTGGTCTCGAGTTAGTTTTTAAATGAAATGTTATCTATGTTTAATTATATTTTTATTTATTTTGTTAAACATTTTCTAATTACATTTATCTGGTTCAGGATACTTGGGAGTGTTTCAAGGCCTCATCATTACCACCCCATTGAGAAACATTTAGAGTAGGATTATCATTGAGGTTTATGGCAAAATTGGGGCAAAATCCCAGGTTTCCTGATTCCTAGTCCAGTGTACATTTCACACAACTCAATTAATTTAACCTTAACTAAATGTAAGTGATGAATAAGGGGTAACATGTATTGGTACTCTAACACATTCTTTTGGATGATAGATTCCAAAAGGGTGGAGACTGTGGTTTACTTAAAATGTTGTTTCTTCCTCAGTGCCTAATATAATGCCTTATATACATTAAATGTTCATTTAATGTTTTATTGAATTTTAAAATAGTACAACACCAGCCAAGTAGCATGGAGAACATAATACTGGAGCAATATTTTATATTTAAATTTGAGGTTTCTATAATTGGGGGCAGCTAGGTGGCACAGTGGATAGAGTACCAGGCCTGGAGTCAAAAAGACTCATCTTCCTGAGATAAAATCTGGTTTTAGACATTTACTAACTGCATTACCCTGGGCAAGTCGCTTAATCCTATTTGCCTTAATTTCCTCATCTCTAAAATGAGTTCGAGAAGGAAATAGCAAACCACTTGTCACAAAGAGTCAGACGCAACTGAAATGACTGAACAACAATAATATATACAAATTCAGCAGAGTAAAGGATGTGCAAAGTAAAACACCCATGGGGGGAAAAGTGGGTTAAGAGTACATCTTGCCCACATTATGACATGCAGTTGGATGGACATCCCATTCAGTTAGTCCCTCAGAACATCTGTAGTGACAGCACAATGAGCTGGCCTCCGAATTGAATAGGAGAATGAAAGGAGGCTGGATTGCATTTTAGAAACTGTGCAGTGCTTTGGGGGATCCTTAGCTTGTCCTAACACAAAAACTCATCTTTTCAACACCAGTATTCTTTCTCAGTAATGTTACATGGTTATGAATCATGGTGAATAATAATCTCCAACAAATCAGAATTATAGGTGACTCAAAGAGAAAAAGAGAGATGCATGGTAGATAAAAGTAGTTTATCTACTTGTTATTTTTGCTTTTGGTATATGATCATTTCCTTTTCCCCATCATATATATCTTAGATTACAATATCCTTTATACCATTTTTTTCCTCACAAGTCACCAAAGGATCCCAGAATGATCAATTAGACCTGAGAAGAATAGCAGAGGTTACCTGGGAGGAAGCAGTGGAAAAAGCAGTAGATTTGAAGTTGAAAGAACCTGAATTCAAATCCCAGCTTTTCTACTTGCTACTTCTGTGGCCTTGAGAAGTCATGTTTACCTCCTTTAAGACTTTGTTGTTTAGTAGTTTCAGTCATGTCATCACCTACTTTGGGATTTTCTTAGCAGAGATAATGGAGTGATTTGCCATTTCTTTCTCCAGCTCATTTTAAAAGTGAGGAAACTGAGGCAAACAGGGTTAAGTGACTTCCCCAGGGTCACAGAGCTAGTAAGTGTCTGAGGCTGGATTTGAGCTCAGAAAGATGAGTCTTCCTGACTCCAAGCCCAGTGCTCTATTCACGTACCTACCACCTAGCTGCCCAAAGTCCTTAAGCCTTAAGCCCTGTAAAATGAAGAGGTTGATGAGATGACCCCTGAGTTCCCTTCTAGCTCCCAATTTATGATTCTGAAATCTAGTCAATCAGTCAACAAGCATTTATAAACTTTTCTATATGCCAGACAGTATAACTTCTTCACCTCTCTTCTATTCCTTTTTCAAGTTCCTTTTATGTATCATCTTCACCAATTAGAAGGTAAGCTCATAGACTGCAGGGATTGGCTTTCTTTCTGCTTATATTTGTACTCCTAGACGTTAGCACAGTATCTGGGAAACAGTAACATTTACAAAAATTCACAGAAGAAAAGAGAAGGAAATTTTTAAATTTAAAATTTAAATTTTTTTTAAAAAATCAGGACAGTTTTGAAAAGGAACATCATTAGTACTAGGACTACCACTACTACTACCAATATTACTATTACTACTACAATATATATATATATATATATTTTTTTTTTTAGTGAGGCAATTGGGGTTAAGTGACTTGCCCAGGGTCACACAGCTAGTAAGTGTTAAGTGTCTGAGGCTGGATTTGAACTCAGGTACTCCTGAATCCAGGGCTGGTGCTCTATCCATTGTACCATCTAGCTGCCCCCTACTACTACAATATTGATACTACCACTACCACCACCACTACCACCATCACCACTCCTCCTCCCTCTCCTCCCACTACTACTACCACCACTACCACCATCACTACTACCAGAAGCAACAAAAGCTAGTATTTATAGATTTAAGATTTGCTTAAAATTTGCAAAGCTTTTTTTTTCTTACAAATATCACCTCATTTTATCTTCACAACAACCCTGGAAGTTAAACACTGTTATTATCCCAATTTTACAGATGAGGACACTGAGTTAGCTGGAGGATAAGTAAGTCACCTAAGGTTATATAACCAGCCTCAGAGGAACAGATTTTAACTCAGGTCTTCTTGACTCAAACCATAATGTTCTATTGACTCTGACTTGGTGGATCTGGTTTTGTCATGCATCTGAAAGCAAGAAGAAACATAACTTTATAGGACATTTGTCCATTTCCTATTGCATTGCTCATGATAAGTATTTTCGAAAATGTCATCATAAAATATAAATGAAGCTTCTGTACCAACATTTGTTGGAGAGATTAGAGGGTCGAGCTTGAGAGTGGAGGCAGCTTCCAAATCAACAATGCAAAGGTCAGGAAGGATGGTGAAAAAAATTCTGGAAAATGTAATTCAAGTGTAGGAAACAAGTGAGACCAATAGCCAATAAACTACACAGAAACCTTACAACTAAATATCATGCATAAACACTTGCTTCAAGAAATAAGTCCAGGGTGGGCAGCTAGGTGGCACAGTGAATAAAGCACCGGCCCTGGATTCAGGAGGACCTGAATTCAAACTGGCCTCAGACACTTGACACTTACTAGCTGTGTGACCCTGGGCAAGTCAATTAACCCTCATTGCCCCACCAAAAAAGAAGAAAGAAAGAAAGAAGTCCAGTGGCACTAGACATGGCAAGCACAAAATAACATAAAAAATGTGTATTTGTGGGAAAGTGAGCCCCAAGTTTTTTATGGGACTATTTTGTAGTTACTGTTTTATTCTGCTATCTTAGTAAATGCCTTTGTAAAGAACTAGTGATTTATAGTAGGGCAGCTAGTGAGAGTGCTGGGCCCAGAGTTTGGAAAAGCTGAGTTCCAATCTAGCCTTAGATACTTACTAACTGTATGACCCTGGGCAAGTCACTTAACCCTGTTTGCCTCAGTCTCCTCATCTGAAAAATGAGTTGGAGAAGGAAAGGGCAAACCACTCCAGTATCTTTGCCAAGAACACCCCAAATGGGGTCAGGAAGAGTCATGCCTGACCGAAGAGACTCAACAACAATAACTACAAGTGACAGTAAATGAGGAGTGGTATGCCTGCAATGTAAGTATTTAATGAGGGAGTGATGAAGAGGAGGAAGAATAGTATTAAGGAATGTTATGTGATCCCTTGAACTTGTCTTTTTGAGTTGCCATATCTTCCAGAAAACACTGGACCCAAAACATCCCGAAGGCCCTGAATGTGTCAAGGATAAAGCCATGCCTGAACTGACATAAATTGTTGTGTCCCAAACTAGACTCCC
Organism: Dromiciops gliroides; assembly: GCF_019393635.1. NCBI lineage: Eukaryota > Metazoa > Chordata > Mammalia > Microbiotheria > Microbiotheriidae > Dromiciops > Dromiciops gliroides. The sequence continues at coordinate 314,766,927 of NC_057863.1, read as the reverse complement.
TGTGTGTCCTTGGGAGTCAAGATGTTTGCCAGTTATTCTGCACTAAGCTGAGAAATTGCTTGTGCAGCCGGGACCCTTGTAGATAAGCAGACCCTCCTGTCTTCATGGTCTAGCAGTTCCCAAGGGAAAAGAATGCAGCTTTTGCTATCACCTTGCCCCTTCCCTTCAGGAGGGGTTTTGTCTTTTCCCCTCCTCCCCATACCACCTTTCCCCTCCTTCCAAGACCACACCCCTTTAGGGGAGATTTGTGTTTTTTTCCTCCTTCCTTTGTCCTACTGCATTAAAAATGCAAACTTCTGTGTGTATTGTGTACTCTTTGGATTCCACATGCATGTTCGTTTTTCTTGTAATAAACCTAGTTTTCACATAGGTCATGAAGTTGTTTTTTTGTTTGTTTGTTTTTTTTGGTGAGGCAATTGGGGTTAAGTGACTTGCCCAGGGTCACACAGCTAGTAAGGGTCAAGTGTCTGAGGCTGGATTTGAACTCAGGTCTTCCTGAATCCAGGGTCAGTGCTCTATCCACTGTGCCACCTAGCTGCCCCTTGTGATTGCCCTTTGACAGTGGGAACAGATTTACATTTACAGGACAATTTTCCCTACATGTGTGCCAAGGCAACTTGCAAACTCATTATGTACGTGGTACTGAGGAGCCTAGAAGTCTTTCCTCTTTTCATTGAAGCCTCTCTGAATGTCAACTCTCTGCTCTCTCTGCTGCCCAGGGTCAGATACCTTGTAGCTGCTTCCAGCTCTCAGTAACTATCTCTTTGGATGTGAATATGTCTGATAGAAGTGTTTTTGCTTCCTTACCTGGGCCTTAAACACGTTCTCAAACTTATTTTCCAAATGCTGGGTGGGATGTTTCTTTCTGGACCATAGCTTTAAGGCTAGTGCCAAGGCTGGGGCTGAGGCTGGAGTGGGGTAGGGGAAATAGGGAAGGGGAACCCACATCTCCCAGCTAGGAATTGCCCAAACTTTTCTAGGACTTAGTTATTTAAAGAGCTGCAAAAGCATGCCCAATTTTTGCTCAACCAATGAGATTGTTCCCTATAATTCAATAAGAGAAATATGTTCACACTTTGCAAAAGGATCACCAGGTGTGTCACCTTATTAAGACATTAATATCTCTGTTAATTACTCTTTGCTTTCTGAGACTCTATCAAATATGAGAGGGGGAGAAATCCCCCTCCTTTATACTATTAACAGCCTTTGAATATTGTGACAAGAGAAATAAATTTGCTCTAGCCCCTCTGATTATGAGATTATGTTGATTAAATCAAGCCCCAGAACCTTGCAAAACCTCACAAATGAGATCCATAATCATTCACAATAGCTCTGCCTTACCATTTACAAAGTTAAAAAGAAAAGGAAAGAAAAACAAAAAACAAGTCGATGAAAAATTTTTATTGACCAGACTATGGTACTGTAGATGGATATGCTTGGATTGATATCCTAAACAGCTTATCTCACTCTTATTAAGATATATATCTATATACAGATATACACAGAGATATTGATAAATACATATATTCGTATATTCTCTTTAGACAGCCATTAAAAATGGTCAGTGAGTTGGCCACATAATTGAACACAAGGAGGAGAGGAGGCTGGATTGCCTTTGGGAAATTTCATAGTTCTTTTGATAGCCTCAGGTTTTCCCCTTAAACAAAGATTCATCATTTCAATATGAACATTGTTCTTGTGACATTGTATGACTGCAATTGATGAAATGCTACAGTATGAAGAATTGAAACTGAGAATTCCCTAAAGGGGAATTGAGAAATGCACGATGGTTCTAAGACAAGTCTCACAGCAGATGAGAAGGTTGAGGGAGGTTTGATCTGAATTGTTGGAGAGGATTCCTACATTAATGAGATCATATATGCATCACATCCCTCTGCTGATGATTTTCTTTTTGTTTTGTTTTGTTTTGGTTTTTTTTTGCGGGGCAATGGGAGTTAAGTGACTTGCCCAGGGTCACACAGCTAGTAAGTGTCAAGTGTCTGAGGCCAGATTTGAACTCAGGTCCTCCTGACTCCAGGGCTGGTGCTTTATCCACTGTGCCACCTAGCTGCCCCCTCTGCTGATGATTTTCAAATCTACCTATCCATCCCTAACCTCTCTGCTGACTTCCATTCTCGTATCCCAATTGCCATCTCCAACCAGGTGGCCTGGAAACATCCTAAAATCAAAATGTCCAAAACTAAACCCATTAACTTTATCCCCAAACCGTCCCCTAACTTCCCTATTGCTGTCAAGGGTACCTAACTCCGAGTCACCCAGGCTTAAAACCTAGGTGTTATCCTCAACTCCTTACTCCCTTTTGCATAGTTTCTATGAACTCCATCATCCTCCCTATCCAATCTGTTGCCAGGTCTTGCTACTTTTACCTTTGTACCATCTCTAACACACACACACACACACACACACACACACACACACACACACACACACACACACACACCCCTTCCCTCCTAACTCTGCCACCACCCTTGTATAGACCCTCATCACCTTCACCTGGACTATTGTGACAGCCCACTAGTTGGTCTCTCTGCTATCAGTCCTCTCTCCACTGTAGTCCATCTTCCACTCAGCAGCCAAAGGGATCTTCTTAAAGTGCAGGACTGGCCCTGTATCACAATTTAACAAGCTCCAATTGTTCCCTATCACCTCCACGATCAAATATGAAATCCTCTGTTTGACTTTTAAAGTTTTTCATAACCTGTCCTCCCTGATACCCCACCTTTCTAGTCTTCTTACAATTTATATCACCCTCTACGTCCCCAAACTTCTATCCAGTGACACAAACCCCCTTGCCATGACTTGCACAAGTCACTGTATTTTGTGACTGTTATTTTTTTCACTAGCTGACACCTCCCTCTTCTCTGTCTTCTGACTTCCCCGGCTTCCTTCAAATCCCAGCTAAAATCTCACTTTCAACAACTTTCTTGATCCCTCTTAATTCTAGTGCTTTACTACTGATACTTATTTTCCAGTTAAACTGTGTATAGCTTGTTTCTCCATAGCTGTTTGCATGTTATCTCCCCCATTAGTCTTCAAGCTCCTTGAAAGCAGGGACTGTCTTTTGCCTTTCTTTGTATTCCCAGCACTTAGCACAATGCCTGACACATAGTAGGTTCTTAATAAATGCTTACTGACTGGCTGTTCAAATTATTGAAATACAGCCAAGTTTGGGCTACTTGAATGGTAATTGTTTGGAAATATCCCATTTTCTTAAATTAGTAAATATTTCCTTTGTGTGTTTAGTTGACATTGCTAAAAAAATAGATTAGTTTTCTACAGTCTTATTGGTCTGTGAGGCAGGATGATTGAGAGAGAGAAGTGAGGTTGGTAAGGAAGAGTGAGGGCACAGGATGATTCAGGACAAATCAGTAAGCACTCTTGGGGCAGCTCTACTTAAGCTTCCCAAGTGAATGAGAAAGAACACAGCAAATAGCTTCAGAAGACATTTCTCAATTCAAACAAGATAAATAAAAAGCATTTAAAAATCTCCTGCTTTATTAAGCTCCTCTTTCTTGGTTTGGGATTCTTGGAAAAACTCATCACCCTCTTGCCTATGCCTAAACTATTAAAAGGAGTCCAGAAATATGGAGCCAGAATCCAAAGCGATGGTCCAAATGTCCAGATCACTTCATTGAATTCAGTGGGTTCTAGCCCATTGAATCTTTGCCACTTACTAGCCATGGGCCTTACTTAGCAAGTCAGTTAATCCCTGGGGGCCCATGATTCTTTGAATTCCCAATACCAGCACTTCAACTTGAATATAGCAGGTATTCAACTTAATAAGTGGCAGTGATGAGCGTGAAAATTTATTTGAGTGTGCTCGAAAATAATGGATTCTTTTAAGTAACTTAACAATTACTCCAGGCATCTTATTTATTCTATTTACTTTCCTAGAAAACCGTCCTTTAAAGAGAGTTAAAAAAAGACAAACCTCAGCTTCCAGAGGTTGTGTGGTATGATAAAGAGGCCTCTGAATTTGGAGTCAGAGGATTTGGGTTTGAATAATGGCTCTGAGGCTACCTGTGTGACCTTGGGCAAATCACTTAGCTCACCTGAGCCTCAGTTTCCTCATCTGTAGGATGAGGGAGTTGGACCAGATGGTCTCTAAGCTCTCTTCTAATGCTGAATCTATGACTACAGAACTTCCAAACCACCAGCAAAATGTAAGATGTACAGGGCATACTTAGCCATCCCTATACAGCCACATGTTTAATGAAGATGTTGGGTTTGACAGTCTCCCTGGTCGCTTCTGGTCAGGTGACTCATTGCTGAAAGTACCTGGCATTTTGACGCAGTGTGGCAAATCCTGTATTCCCCCTCGCCCTTCCTTCTGTCCCCTAAGAGTGGCAGGGGAGCAAGATGTTGCATCAGTCAAAATAAGGGACAGCTTCAGGCTTAGTCTCTTTCTTTGACCTTCTAGTGTGGCAATTAGTATTTTCTGTCTCCAGATGCCCGGGTGAGGGGAAAGATAGGGTGGATCATCTCTCCTTCCCATTTCTATTCCCAGCAAACTTTCTCCTGGCCTCTTAGCAGCCTTTTTAGATTTATGCATCCTTTCATAAGTAGGTGATCTAATATTAGCCCTGGGAGGATGAGATGGACTCATCCAGACAACTTTGTGAATTTGAGAGGTCTTGAGGTCCAATGAATGGACTTCGGTCGTAGCAAGGGAATCTTTTTCATAGGAGAAGACAACCATCGACATGATGATTGGCTCAAGCCTTGCCCATTCTATCTGCAGACATGTACTAGTGTTGTTTGGACAATGCAGAGCTGAGGTAAAATAGAAATGCCTAATTAGCAATCTCACAGACTGCTTTATGTTCTTATGAGATTTAGGTAACAGCTTCCAGTAGATTGAAACTGTAGTTATAAGTAAATTTATTGAAATCTGTTTTAAGTTGCTTTTTAAATTTTTGGTCAAATTCACTCTTGTGAGGGTTCTGCATTTATTATTCCTTTTGTGTGTAGGATATAAATACCTGTCCCATATCTGATTCACATTAAATAATGAGTACCTTTCTACGTCCCCTCTTTGGGGAGGCCCTAGACATGAACCCAAACTTAAGCTTTAAATAATTTGGCCCCAGGGTGCTGAAGTAGGGGGGTTAATGAGCTAAAAAGGATGAAAAAAGAGAATCTATCTCCTTTCTCATTAGAGGCCAAGCTCCCCCAGGACTGAATCCAGTCCAGACCACATGGTTGTATCCAGAGCAGAAAGGCCCTTTGGGAGAAGGAGTGAGTGTGATGCCCCAGTCCCTTGGGCCTAGCAGGGGTTCTTTATTGTTAGACTGGTATCATAAATTACAAATGATTGGGGTTCAAATTAGCAAAGTTTCACTGTTCTTATTAACAACTCCCTTAATAATTGTTGAAATGGAGGCTGTGGAGGAGTGATCAGAGATGACAGTCTCTGAAAAATCATTTTCTAAACTTTCTTCCTCAGTTTCTCTCCTTGCCACCTCTCCATTTCTGCTATTTAGTTATATGCAGTCACTTTCTGTTTCTTCCAAAAAGCCAAGTTTCAAATCCTATGGCTTTCCTGAAGCAAGAATATTTGATTCACTGTAACAGACCCAGCTGTGTCTGTCTGTTCCCTAGACTGCTGTAGAAATAACCCATTAGATGTTATCTTGGTTAAGAATAAGGGTGGGGGCAGCTAGGTGGTGCAGTGGATAAAGCACCGGCCCTGGATTCAGGACTCCCTGAGTTCAAATCCGGCCTCAGACACTTGACACTTAACTAGCTGTGTGACCCTGGGCAAGTCACTTAACCCTCATTGCCCTGCAAAAAAAAAAAAGAAGAAGAAGAAGGGTGGGGGGCAGCAAAACCAGAACCATACTGTATAGACTTGGCTATGTTATATTGCTAAAGTGACTTCTTTTTGTGGGAATGAAGAAATAGCTCACATTTATTTGTAGTCATAGGCCATCAGTTCATTTAGGCCTTGGCCATTAGGAACTGGTGCTAGAAATTCATCTAAAAATCCTTTGAAAGAGAAGCAATTGTATGGTTGGTAGCTCGTTGTACCAATGGTATTTGGCAACAATGAGGAGAAACTGGGAATCGGCAGGATTTCCCAACCTTCATGTCCCTGGTTAATCCACAGAGAGCTGCTGCATGAATTTTACATCCATAGATAAAAGTAAAAACAAAAACAAATAGTTTCCAATAGATGGTGGATGTGGATATGGCTGGAAGGCTTGTGGATAAAGTTGCGGTTCAGAGGCACTTACTATATTGAAAGGAATGCAGATGTAATGCAGATGTATACAAAGGAAAGACTCTCTTCATGGGGACTACATGAGATTCACCAAATCTTAGCTCTGACATTTTCTTTCTTTCTTTCTTCCTTCCTTCCTTCCTTCCTTCCTTCCTTTCTTTCTTTCTTTCTTTCTTTCTTTCTTTCTTTCTTTCTTTCTTTCTTTCTTTCTTTCTTTCTTTCTTTCTTTCGGTTGTGGTTAAAGCTCATCAGTTTGAAATGTGAAAGATGGTAGAAAATAGAAATTGGAATAAATTTCCAATTAACCATGTTTTAAAATTTTTTTCAAGATTTTTATTAAGAAATAACAGGGTATATACTTGGTAAGGCAAGAGTAGTTGCTTTGAATTATAACAGTCTTGGAAAAAGTGGTATCATGACCAGTAACAAAATAGCTAACAGGACATCAGATCCAAGAATCCTATCTCACTGTTGTGACTCTGCTTGTCTAGAGTGGAGCCATCTTTACTTGTAGGCAGTATGTGACTTGTGAATAATCAAAATACAAGCTAGCATTTATATTATGCTTATTATCTTCCTGGTATTGTGCTAAGAGCTTACAAATATTATCCCATTTGACCCTCACAACAACCCAGGGAGCTAGGTGCTATTATTATCCCAATTTTACAATTGAGGAAACTGAGGCAGACAAAAGTTAAGTGATTTGCCTAGTCACACAGCCTGTAAGAGTCTGAATTTGAATTTAGATCTTCCTGACTCTAGGCTCAGCCCTTTGTCCACAACACCAACTATTTGGCTTAATAAACTCAGGGTTGAAAATCAGACTTTACTTTGGAGGAGGGTCATAAACCTGAGTACAGCATCCTAGCAGTTTTGCATAGACAGAATAAGCAAACATTTCCAGGTCTTCACCAAGACCAGAAAAGGAGATTAGCTCATTGGACAGGTCATGCCTGAGTAGAATAGTTAGTAGTTAGGTTGTATAGTTCTGGACATGGAGTCAGAAAGACCTGAGTTCAAATTCTACTTCACTAGTAATTAAAGTCATTCCACCTCTCTCTAGCCTTAGTTAGTTTCTTTATCTCTAAAATGGAGATAATAATAGCACTTACTGGGGGGTGGGGGGGGCAGTTAGGTGGCACAGTGGATAAAGCATCGGCCCTGGATTCAGGAGGACCTGAGTTCAGGTCCGGCTCAGACACTTGACATTTACTAGCTGTGTGACCCTGGGCAAGTCACTTAACCCTCATTGCCCCCTCAACCCCCCCCCAAACAAACAAACAAAAAACAAACAAAAGAACCCAAATAATAGCACCCATCTCAAAGGGTTATTAAAGGACCAAATGAGATGAGATGTGCAGTGCTTTGCAAATCTTAAAGTGTGATCTAGATGCTACTAGCTACTGTAGGGTAGCTAGGCAGTGCAGTGGATAGAGTGCTGCACCTAGAGTCAGGAAGACTTCCTGAGTTCAAATGTGGGCTCAGATACTTAGTAGCTTTGTGAACCTGGGCAAGTCACTTAATCCTGTTTGCCTCAGTTTCCTTGTCTGTAAAGTGAGCTGGAGAAAGAAAGGGCAAACTACTCCTGTATCTTTGCCAAGAAAACTCTAAATGGGGCCACGAAGAGTAGGAAGTGACTGAAAAACAACTCAACAACAACAAATGTAGCTAATTTTTAGAGGATATATTCCTATTGATACCCACCTGATATTCGGGGTTGATTCAGCCTTTCATTTGAAAAGTTAGTGGGGTTTCAATGCACCTACTGTTATAGAAGAACATACAAATAGCTTCAAGAAATTAGATACACTTTTATATTTCGTTAGAATGTTAAATTATTTAGCATCATACTCAACCAGATAGTATGGTATAATGGATAGAGGGCCAGTCTTTGAGTTAGGAAGATCGGGGTTCAAATCTTGCCTTTCCAGGATTTGATGTTGGCTGTATGACTGTGAGCAAGTCAGTTGACCTCTTAGAGCTCCTTCAATGACTAAGTTCTATTGGAATTACTGATCTGTTTTGGCAGAGAAAAGCTCCACATTAAAAATTATGAACAAGATGAAATTTCAGGTATGGATCAAAATAAACTTGTGGACACATGTTAATTTACATGATTCTTATAGAATCATTTTCCATTTTCTAATCAGTGTATCTTAAAGGAATTAAACAATATATATGTAATATATATTCATCGTAGCCTTTGTATATTATCTATATTTATATATGAATTGTCATATCACAAATCAGGACACTAATTCTAACCATATATTTTTATACTTATTATATTTGGGGGTTTGCTTGTTTGTTCTGGATTTGTTTTTATTGAGTTTTTTTTTGTTTGTTTGTTTTGCAGGGCAATGAGGGTTAAGTGACCTGCCCAGGGTCACACAGCTAGTAAGTGTCAAGTGTCTGAGGTAAAATTTGAACTCAGGTCCTCCTGAATTCAGGGCCAGTGCTTTATCCACTGAGCCATCCAGCTGACCCCTTCTAACCATACTTTTTTTTTTTTTAAGTGAGGCAATTGGGGCTAAGTGACTTGCCCAGGGCCACACAGCCAGTTAAGTATCAAGTGTCTGAGGCAGGATCTGAACTCAGGTACTCCTGACTCCAGGGCCGGTGCTCCATCCACTGCGCCATCTAGCTGCCCCTCTAACCATACATTTTTAAGTAAGGTGACTTTTATATATATTATCATCATGAAAAGAAAGGGAAGGAAAGAAGTATTTACTAAATACCTAGTGTATTTGGCGGTATTCTACACTTTGTAAATATCTCCTTTGATCCTCACAACAATATTGTAAGGTAGGTGCTATTATCACCCCATTTTACAGTCAATGAAACTCAGTTAGACAGAGAGGTTCAATGAAATGCTCAGTTACACAGCTAGCAAATGTCTGAGGTTAGATTTGAACTCAGGTCTTATCTACTCTAGGCCCAGCCTCTATCCACTGTGCCACCTAGCTGCCTAGAATAATTAAGGATGTGTGTGTGTGTGTTGTGGTTAGAAATGTTTACAAAGTACTCAAATAATATTCCTTGAGCCTTTTCATTCAAAAGTTTCACCATCTGCTAAATGGGCTCTTTACCCCTTATTTGTTTAAAAATGTTAAGGATTTATTTGATATCTTTTTATGTTTTTTTTGGGGGGGGGGGGTTGGCAAGGTAATTGGGGTTAAGTGACTCGCCCAGGGTCACACAGCTAGTAAGTGTTAAGTGTCTGAGGCCAAATTTGAATTCAGGTCCTCCTGAATCCAGGGCCGGTCCTCTATCCACTGCGCCACCTAGCTGCCCCCTTTGATATCTTTTGTTTTTTGTTTTTGTTTTTTTGCAGGGCAATGGGGGTTAAGTGACTTGCCCAGGGTCACACAGCTAGTAAGTGTCTGAGGCCGGATTTGAACTCAGGTACTCCTGAATCCAGGGCCGGTGCTTTATCCACTGCGCCACTTAGCCGCCCCCTGATATCTTTTTTAAAAATATATTTTACAATAAACTTAATGGTCTCTGTGCCTCAGTTTCTTCATTGGCAAAATGAAGGGGTTGCATTCAAGGTTACCTCTAAATCTATACTTCTATAAGCCCAGCAAAAATGAGCAAAGAAATAAAGATTAAAATCACACATAAAACCATTATTGCCAAATCATTTACAATTTGCTGCTGGGAAAAATGTGTATGTATAGATACGTATTGTATATATAAACATTAACAGGATAATAATAGTAAATATCTTATTTATTCTGTCTCATGCTCCCTTTTTAAATCTGCATACATATCAGTTTTTATTGCTGGTTTGAAAAATGTTGATATAGACAAAATTATGTCATTCTGATACTGCTTTCTTTGGTTTGCATCATTTTGCATAAGTCTTTAGTTATTTCTTTATTGTATTCATACCTGTAGCTTTTATGGCATAATACTGTTCTATCATGCTATTATGCCAAAGATGTTTTTTCAGACATTTCCTCATCATTGGCCCTACAGGCTGTTTCCAGTTTTGTGATATTACCAGTAAAGCTGCCATAAATATTTTTTGTACAGATTTTTTTCCCTTTTAATAACGTCCTCAGGATATAGTCCTAATAGTAGAATCACTGGGTCAAAGGGTAGGCTCAGTTTTGTAACTTTTATTGTATAATGCTAGATTGCTTTCCAAAAAAGATTGCACCAATTCATAATTCCTCTAACACTAGATATAATAATTTACCTGTTTCCTATAACTAGCAACATTGAATTTTTAATCATTCATAACTATCTTAGTCGATTTGATGAAAGGTACCTTAAAGTTGCTTTAATTTGCATATCTTTATGTGTGTGTATATGAAATCCAAACATGTGATTTGAACTGTGTGAAGTGACTCCCAGTGTGGAAACTCTTGCCACCAATGCATATCAGCAACTAATTCTTCTTTTATTATAGTTTTCGAGAATTGCCTGGGATACTGCTCTTGCTCACTGATATAGGACTTGAACCCAGGTCTCTCTTGCCGCAAAAGCCTGTCCCCATCCACTACTCTACATTGATTCTATAGATAGCACAATGGTTAGAGTGCTGATTTGGACACATAAAAACCAGAGTCCAAATCCTTCTTCTGACACTAGCTGGGTGACCCAGAGTAAGTTGCAATTTCATTTGTAAAACAGGGATAATAAATAATAACCCCTATCTCACAGAATTTTTGTGAGGATCAATTGAGATTACATATGTAAAGCATTTTGCAAACTCTGAAGTGCTATATAAATACTAGTTGCTATTATTCTCTATTAGAATTTAAATAATTTTTCAAGTGATTATTAACTTTTCTTTGCTTCTTCCTTCAAGAATTATCTTCACATCTTTTAACATTTATCCATTGAAGAACTGGCACTGCTCCAATTATTTTTTTTTTCAGGGCAATGAGGGTTAAGTGACTTGCTCAGGGTCATACAGTTAGTAAGTGTCAAGTGTCTGAGGCCGGATTTGAACTCAGGTCCTCCTGAATCCAGGGCTGGTGCTTTATCCACTGTGCCACCTAGCTTCCCCCTCCAATTCTTTACAGATACTGAATATAAGATTTTTAAAATTAGATTTATTTAGAACAAATATTTCCCCAACTATTTATTTTTAAGTTAGATACATGCTTTATTATATAAAAACTTATGTATAAGTAATTAATTTATCTATTTTCCTCCCATTATTTTCTTCCATTTTTCAGTAGACAAGATTTTTTTCTTCTTCTCTATGACTGAAATTAATGTTGTTTGTCCTTTGTTCTTGAAGAGGACCATGACATCAGGGTGATATCATGACTTGAAATAAATTGGATTGAAGTGAGGGAGGGCTGTGCGAAGTCATCAGCCTCACTCTCTCCTCCAGAGCCATCTGGGTCCAGTGGCAAGATATACATCAGGATGACTGAAGATGGCCCTGGATGTTTTAAGGTTATTTGGGGTTAAGTGACTTGCCCAGGGTCACACAGCTAATAAGTGCTGAGGTGATATTTGAACTCAGATCCTCCTGACTCCAGGGCCAATGCTTTGTCCACTTCACCACCTTAAATATATACAGATAAGGTCTAGATTTTATTGATATAGAGCAAGGTTTCTTAAACATTTTGACTCACTACCCCTTTTCACCTAAGAATTTTTTATATGACTGCAGGTATATAGGTATATAAAATAGGCATACATAACCTTTTACTGTTGCCAAATTTTTGCGACCCCCACATTCAGTTACACAGCCCCATATGGAGTCGTGACCCACAGTTTATGAAACTTTAATTCTTGAGAGAGGAAAGTACTTCTACAAATGCAGGTTGGTGTTTTATCTGCAATTTACAGTCTTAGAGGGATGCCCAGGACACTGAGGGTTTAAAGAACTTTCTCAAAGGAGCACAGGCAGGATTTGAAGTTCCCCTGACTTTGAGGTCAGCTCTACATCCACTTATGCCATGCTCCCTCTGATATTTTAACAAAATATCTGTGTAATGCCAGACTGGCCATTGGGCTGGCCCATGCATCAAATTCAGCCTGCTGTCTGTTTTAATATGGCTTACAATTTAGGAACAGTTTTTACATTTTTAAATGAAGTGTTATTGGAACACAGCCATGCTCATTCATTTACATATTGTCCATAGCTACTTTAGTTCTATAATGACAGTGGTGAGCAATCATGACAGAGACAGTATGTGGCACTGCTATGTGATGCATTAAAAATCACAGTGACATGTTTATAACCCGACAGCATTAAGTACTACTCATATTGCTGTACTGTGATATTTTAGTTCCTGTACCTAGCCATCATATCAAAAAAAAAAAAAGAGGAAAAAAAGTTTCATTAAATGTTTTTTTCTCAAACCTGGAAATTTTTCTGAAATGAGAACCACCCTCAACCACTATTGTCAAACAGTGAATGGCTTTGGAAATTAGCTTTTGCTGCAGACCTGACAATGTTTCTTCTTCTTTTTTTAATCATAAAAGTATTTCATTATTTTCCAGTTACATGTAAAGATAGTTTTCAACATTTGTTTTTTATAAGATTTCTAGTTCCAAATTTTTCTCCCTCCTCTTCTGTTCTCCCCCCTCCCCAAAACAGCAAGCAATCTGATACAGGTTATATATATATATACAATCACATTAAACATTTTTCTGCATTAGTCGTGTTGTGAAAGAAGAATCAGAACAAAAGGGAAAAACCTTAAAAAACAAAACAAAAACACACACAAAAAGTAGAAACAGTATGATTCGATCTGCATCCAGATTCCAAAGATTTTTTTCTGGATGTGGAGAGCATTTCCCATCACAAGTCCTTTGGAATTATCTTGGATCATTGTATTGCTAAAAAGAGTTAAATCTATAACAGTTGATTATCACACAATGTTGCTGATATGGTGTACAATGTTCTCCTGGTTCTGCTCATTTCACTCACCATCAATTCATGTAAGCCTGACAATGTTTCTTTTGTTTGTTTATTGTTTTGTGGGGGGTTTTTTTGTTTGTTTGTTTTTTTGCGGGGCAATGGGGGTTAAGTGACTTGCCCAGGGTCACACAGCTAGTAAGTGTCAAGTGTCTGAGGCCAGATTTGAACTCAGGTCCTCCTGAATCCAGGGCCAGTGCTTTATCCACTGGGTCACTTAGCTGCCCCCGACAATGTTTCTTAAGGAATATGTAAACAACACAGCATTTATATCTGGAACTTATACGGCAGTAAAGTCAATTCGAAAACTAACTTTGTTTGAACCTAAGTCGCATTAAGCTGTTTTGTATACTTTCCATGTTGTTGAAAATGAAAAAAATCAAGATCTCCATTCTCACACAAATTTGCAACAGATATATTTTCTAAGCTCAAACTACAGTTCCAGCAACATTTTTTGGACTTTAATGCAAGTACAAAAGAAATGTCCATATTTAAAAAAACATTTAGCCATGCATTTAAGAAGTTGCTACCTGTTAACTTTCAACCATCAAATGACTAATCTATAATATGATGACATGCAAATATCAAGGGAAGAATTGAATAGAATTCTATAAATGCCTTTAAAGCTGATGACTATGCTCAATTAAAATCATATGCTCGTGGATTGATACTAATATATCGTACTACCAGTGTGCAAAGATATTTTTAAAGATAAAATACATAAAATCTCATTACATTTCAGCCTTAACACAATTGATTTTGATGATAGGGAACACTAACTTTGAACCACGATGAAGTGAAGTGTTATTTCTTCCTGTCCCCCCCAAAAGAATTCCATTCTTTTCATTAGTAGACCTGTATTATTAAAAAATTGAACTTTATTATTCATATTTTTAATTTTATCAATACAAAATACGGATTTTTTTTCTCCTCTCATGTTCTAGAGATACCTATATAATATCTTTAATTTTGCTCCTTGGCCTGCAGAACCTAAAATATTTTCTAACCAGTCCTTTCTTTTTTTTTAAATTTTTTAAAAATTTATTTTTTTTTTGCAGGGCAGTGGGGGTTGTGATTTGCCCAGGGTCACACAGCTAGTAAGTGTCAAGTGTCTGAGGCCGGATTTGAACTCAGGAACTGCTGAATCCAGGGCTGGTGCTTTATCCACGGCGCCACCTAGCTGCCCCTAACCAGTCCTTTCTTATACATGTGGAAGAGGTCGGGAGCCCATATCTAGAAGAGTCACGATACCATGTGATGGAAATACTTTGGAAAGTCCTTGGAGCATGTACCATTTAGTAACTTGTTGCCATCTGCTTACCAGATTGATATGGGGGGAAACCCGATAGGAGAAAGCACGTGGGTCCTTAGGATTCCTCTGTAAAGAATTACACTCTCGCACAAGACCTAATTAGGAATAAGAGAACAGGTTTATTGGGGTACAAGAGAAACTAGCCAGGAGGAAAGTTTTGCCAGAACAAAACGCTTTCCCCCCCAGCTAACTTGTGGGGTGCCATTTTATAGGGCTTAGATGGGGGTGGGTAAGAGTCTCTTATTGCGTGAGGGGCTGGTGGTCTTCCCGCGTTGCGCTGGGGTTGGAAGAATCCCTCCTGAGAGATCTGGTGGTGGGTGTCAACTTTGTCCTGATGGGTCTAAGCAGTCTGCTGATGGGCGGTTCCAGGTGGTCTTCTCCTGGATTACCTCATCCAGATGCTTAGAATGACTGGAATGTAGGGTGATGGTCCTGGAGCATGCTCAGTTCGATCTGTGCCGCTTATCTCCATTAGGTGAGTGTGTGTGTCCTTGATTGTGTTCAAGGAGAGGCCTACTTGATTTCAAGGGAAAACCCCTGAGGTTTCAAGGAAAAAGTTCCTTGAACCTCCCAGAGAATTGTTGAGGTGACGGGGCCCATAATCCTCCCATGACAAGATGATCAAGAGGAGCCTCTCTTTGGCTATGGTCATCTCCACCATTGAGGGTACACTCCAACGGCATTAGTCAACCTAGTTCATTTTCGTGGTTTGCCTTTGCTCTGGCTGACTTCTTTGAGTCCACTGAAAGAGGAGACACAGTGCTGTGAAAGGGCCTTGGGTCTTCCCCGTTTGAGGCTAACATATGTCCCATGAATATAAGTCTTTATTCTTTGACTCTGTCTTTGTGCTTTTGTTTACAGTGAAGGAAATTGAGATCTATTCCCTCATGTGTTTCAAAAAGTCAGGGGAGACCCAATGAGAGGTCCAGGAATAGAGTCTGTTTTGGAGTTTGCATTCAGTGAGTCAAGACTTGAGGCCTATAGGAGCAAAAAGTGACCTTTCACACCCACCCCAGTAATCACTGAGACTAAGGCTCATCCAGCAGCCATGCACATTTGGACATGAACTTGATAGGAACAATGCTATGTAGAAACTTTGTTAACAGAAACTGAGCCACTCTCCCCAGAGATTGATGTGGTATAGGAGAAATCATGCCCCTGAGGCTTTCAGGAAGAAATGTTTGTACTTCTAAGCTTACTACATCTTCAAAGTAAACATTCCTTTGTAAAAACTAATAGATATTAATTGGTTAATGGAGCTCTGGTATTAATCATTGGGTGGCTCACAGTAGATATAAAAATGTCAGAAAAGAGGCTCAATCCAATAGCAATAGAGAAGAAACACTTAACCCATCGGGGTACCCCTAGATTCTTGAGAGGGAGATGTATCTGGCCTGACTCCGGTAGAGTTAGAGTACTTGCTACATTTAGAACACTTATCCAAGGTTCAGGCACATTTTTGCTAAGTCATTATATAATTTCCTAGCCATTTTTATTGAAAGAGTCCTTTCCCTAATGCCTTATAATGAATTTACTAAATGCAAATTTATCAGGAGGGGAAGCATTACATAATGGGTAGGAACCAGGCTCAAGAGTCAGGAAGAGGGGGAGGAGGTAAAATAAGGGAGGGCAGATTGGGGGTGGGGCAAAACACTTTTGAAGAGGGATAGGGTGAAAAAAGATGGAAAATAGAGTAAATGTCATGGGGAGAGAACAGGATGGAGGGAAATATAGTTAGCAATAGTAACTGTGAAAAAAAATTTGTAGCAAGTTTGTCTGACAGACCTTAGTTCTCAAACACATTTGTTAAGTTTGTTAAAATAAGAGCCATGGGGCAGCTAGGTGGCGTAGTGGATAAATCACTGGCCTTGAATTCGGGAGGACCTGAGTTCAAATCTGACCTCAGACACTTGACACTTACTAGCTGTGTGACCCTGGGCAAGTCACTTAACCCCCATTGCCCTGCAAAAAAAAAAAAAAAAGAGCCATTCCCCAATTGATAGATGATCAAAAGATATGAAGTTTTCAAATGAAATAATCAAAGCTACCTATAGCCATATAAAAAAAAATGCTCTAACTCACTATCGATCAGAGAGATGCAGGTCAAAACAATTCTGGGACTACCTCATACGTATTGGATTGGATAATAGGACAGCAGAGGAAAATGACAAATGTTGTAGGGGATATGGGGAAAATGAGACATTAATACACTCTTGGTAAAGTTGTAAACTGATTCAAACATTCTGTAGAGCAGTTTGGACCTATGGCCAAAGGGCTATAAAAGCATGCATGCTCTTTGATCTAGTAGTATCATTACTAGGTTGGTATCCAAAAAGAGATCAAGAGTCAGGAAGGCCTGAGTTAAAGTCTTGAGTTTCCAGGATATACCTACAGGCAGTGTGACTCAGAGCAAAGCATTTAACATTCCTGTATACCAGGAAAATCTCTAATACTACAAGTCACAGAGATGGTTTTAACCAATTGTGGTAGAGGAAGTTCCTCCCCAGTTTGTCACCCAAAAGAAATTAACTGGTTAAATTTTAAAAAAATTTATGGCTTGGGGCAGCTAGGTGGCACAGTGAATAGAGCACCGGCCCTGGATTCAGGAGGACCTGAGTTCAAATCCGGCCTCAGACACTTAATACTTACTAGCTGCGTGACAACCCCCATTGCCTCACGCACACACAAAAAATTATGGCTTTAGTTTTTTGGTTTTGTTTTTGCAGGGCAATGACGGTAAGTGTCAAGTGTCTGAGGCCAGATTTGAACTCAGGTCCTCCTGAATCCAGGGCTGGTGCTTTATCCACTGTACCACCTAGCTGTGCCCCCTACCTACTCCCCCCTCCCCCCCTTTAGTTCTAATGAAGGATTTTCTATTCTGTTTTGTTGAATCGTTTTCCAATTCTTTCTAGTACCAGAGTTTCAAGACTCCACATTTATATTTTTTTGATGTCTTGGCATGGCAAATTCCTTTGGCAGTTTTTTTCATAGTTTCCCTTGATATTATTACCATTTATTTATATGAATTTTATCATTTTACCTAATTCTATTAAATCACTCATTGATACTTTGATTGGTATAGCTCAGAATTTATTAATTTAGTGAATATTGATTTTTTTGCTATATTAGCTCAATTTAGTCATGTGCATGGGACAGTCCTCCAAATATTTAGTTATATAAATCAATGCCCAAATGTTGGCGATATCTTATTATTACATGTATTTATTGTTTTGTTAATGTATTTTTATTTCTATTAGTGATATATAAAAAGGCATTTATTTTGCATCCACATTATCTTTCTCAAGTCATCTTTTACATTAATTTTTCATTGAATAGATTGGATTTTCTAATTATATAGTCATGTAATTATAGAAATGTTTTAGTGTCTTCTTTACTAATACTTACTCCTGTAATTTATCTTTCTTGTCTTTATTGCTATGTAGTTAGTGGGAATTGATAGAAATGCAAAAAAAATCAATAAAACATAAAAAATGTTCATAGAAAAACAAAAATGAGTTCACTAAGGGAGAAAAACAGGGCAATTTTGTTACAAACATGTTAAATTTAATATATACTTCTTTTTTAAAATTTTTTTATTTTTTAATGAGGCAATTGGGGTTAAGTGACTTGCCCAGGGTCACACAGCTAGTAAGTGTTAGGTGTCTGAGGCCGGACTTGAACTCAGGCACTCCTGAATCCAGGGCTGGTGCTTTATCCACTGTGCCATCTAGCTGCCCCTAATATATACTTCTTAAGAACAAACTGTTCATGAGTGGTTCATGATTTTATATTCAATCTTTTTTTATTCTTTGTTTATTATAATGTTTATGTTTACTGTGATTTGTTAAGCTCATAATAAACAGGAAAAGTTTTTTTAAAATAAAGAAATATGTGATCAAAAAGGAAGATGGGCTCATCCCATGGCAAGAATGAAGTATAACTAACTGGTAACACATATTCTTTGCTGGTATTCTTGTGATGCCAAGAGAAATCAAGGAAGGCCTCAAGCACATTGAGTGGATTTTATGTGAAAAGTATAGGAGGATATAGATAAGAATCACCCAGGATGGGCAGGTTAAGATCTGCTTTGTTGAAAGGAACCTCCACACTGATGAAATCACAGATCACTTTTGGTGATATGTAACATAAATGTTACACATTATCTTTCCTGTCATCCCAACTTCCCTATTACTGTCAAGGCCACCCCACCATCTTCCCAGTTACCCAGGCTCCCAACCAAGGTGTCATCTCTTATTCCTCCCTCTCACCCTCGAAATCCAGTCTGTTGCTAAATCCTGTTGCTTTCTCCATCTTACCATCTCTAGTATATGTATAGTATATGTCCCCTTCTCTTCTCCAACACTGGCATCATCCTGGTACAGATCACTATCTCATCAGGACTATTACAAATAACCTTCTTTTGTTGGCTCCTCCAGCCTCAAGTCTCTCCTACTCCAGCCCATTACATTCAGCAATCAAACTGATCTTCCGAATATACAAATCTAATCATGTTACCCAACTACTCAGTAAACTCCAGGGGCTCCCTAAAAGGTGCAGGAACAAATATAAAATCCTCTGATGTTTAAAGCCTTTCATAACCCCTCCTTCAGGCTTCTTATACCTTTAACCCTACTACATAGACTTCCCTTCAGCCACACTGGAGTCCTTGTTGTTCCTTACACAGGACACTTATCTTCAGACTCAAGGCATTTATTTACACACTGACTGACTCTTAGGCCTAGAATTCTCTCCTATTCTTTACCGCCTGGCTTTCCTGGCCTTCTTCCAGTCTTAGAAAAAAAACAACTTGGTGGCGCAGATTCAGGAGGACCTGAGTTCAAATCCGACCTCAGACACTTGAAACTTACTAGCTGTGTGACCCTAGGCAAATCACTTAATCCCCCACTGACCCGGGAAAAAAAAAGAAAAAAACCAACTCACCTTTTGCAAAAGGTTCCACTTAATGCTAGTGCCTTCCCTCTGGTATTATCCCTAACTTATCCTATTTGTACCTTGGTTTGATTGTGAGCTCCTTGAGGACAGGAATGGTTTTTTCCTCCCCTTTCTTTGTATCCCCACTGCTTAGCACAGGGCCTGATACACAGAAGTCATTTAATAAACTTTGTTGTCTTCATTTGACTTTATTATCCTGAACCACCCCATCCCCCATCTCCACTTGAGGATTAAACACATATTTGACTTGTAGAATTAATTGGGAAGAACTCTGCATTTGTTTATATTTTAAAATTATATATGATATGAGGATGATTTGTTTCTTGCACATTCAGATAAATTCGCTTCAGAATCCATCCTGTCCTTGAGACTTTCTTTTCATTTGGCAATTCATTAATGGGCTGGCTGAATCTTCTCTGCAGATTCCTCAGTTCTCTTTAGATGATCTCTTCCCTCTTTTTGACAATATTGATAAAGCACTTTGAAGTTCTTTTTTAAAAAATGAACTTATAAAAAGATGCTATTATTTATTCTTATGTTGAATTTTTTTTCTTTTTTTTGGTTAGGCAATTGGGGTTAAGTGACTTGCCCAGGGTCACACAGCCAGTAAGTGTTAAGTGTCTGAGGCCAGATTTGAACTCAGGTACTCCTGACTCCAGGGCCAGTGCTCTATTCACTGTGCCATCTAGCTGCCCCCTCTTATGTTGAATTTTAAATTCATTTGCAGTGACCTGTTAAATTATACCCAAATTTTAGAGAAAAGAACTTAAGGTCTTGTCATAGACCTTGAGTCAGATCTTCCATGGTCCTAAAGCCACTCCCTTGGATATTATTTGGGCCCCACAGGGAACTAATAGGAATTTATTAGATTATAAGACCATATATTTCACTGAGTGACTTACTTCAAATTCAATTTCTTTATAAATATTAACATTATGATAATACTAAACTTCTTTACAGTGGTTATTGGCCTTCATAAACACAAATACATATGTTTTAGTATGATATGGTCACATAGGGATTGAAGAGACCTTAGAAATCTTCTAGTCCTACTTCCTCATTTGATAAATGAAGAAACTGAGGTCCATAGAAGATCAGGTGTTTTTGCTTTCATCTGATTTTCTCTTTCATCCTATTAAAATTTACTTTGACTATTTTGTTTTCTTTATACCTCTCAAAGCACTCACATACAAATTATCCAACTTATCCCTTAAAAGAATTTTTTACAAAAGTAGACAGAGGGCAACTAGGTTGTGTAGTAGGTAAGGCACTGTCCTTGGAGTCAGGAGAACCTGAGTTCAAATATGACTTTAAATACTTACTAGCTGTGTGACCCTGGGTAAGACACTTAACTTTGATTTCCTTCACCCCCCCCCAAAAAAAAATTAAGGTAGATATCATTAGATCCATTTTATAGGTGAGGAAAGTAAGTCCCAGAGAGGTGAAAGGATTTATTTCTATTTCTCCCAACCTTTCATCCTTGGATTAAAATTAAGTAGCAGAAAAACTCTATTACTTCCTGACTTTCTCATTTCATTTTATTTGTTGATTCATCAGTAGGATTAGGGACTAGATTTATAATCTCATTGATATATGGAACTGCTAGATGAGATAACTCCCTTTACTAATGCCTGTCAGCCCCTTCTCTGAAACTTAGTCTTCAAGGGTTGTCTAGAGCTCTGGGAGGTTATGGCCAGTCACATAGCCAATGTGCGTCTGAGCCTTTCCTGGTTTCAAACTCGATATGTAGACACTCGAACTATATTTCTAGTAATTTTCCTTCATGCTAACCTCTGTCTTTCTAACTTTAATGCATTTCAGCAGTTTCACTCACTGGTTTCATGACCCCTTCCATGAGAAATATCATGTGGGATAATGCACTGCTTTAGAAAGCAATGGGATGAGATTCTAATGCCACTGATGTGCTAATTGATGACTGTTTGGTGATTCCCCAGTAGGTATTTCTAAGGGACCATCTCCATTCCTATAAGGATGGATTTCCATAGAAAAAACAGAAATGCATTTGCATTGATATCTGCTTTTTTTTCCCTTTCTTTTCTTTCTTTCTTTCTTTCTTTCTTTCTTTCTTTCTTTCTTTCTTTCTTTCTTTCTTTCTTTTTTACAGGACAATGAGGGTAAAGTGACTTGCCCAGGGTCACAAAGCTAGTGTCACGTGTCAGAGGCTGGATTTGAACTCAGGTTCTCCTGAATCCAGGGTCAGTGCTTAATCCACTGCACTGCTTTTTATGTGCATGCCTTAAGTATGCAGAACCTTTTTTTTTTTCCTGGGGTAACAAATACATTTCTTGATTCTTTTTTTTCTTTTCTTATTCCTTTTTCTCCTCTAATATTAACACATGACTTTTTTTTTTAAAAAAACACATGACTCTTGGGGCAGCTGGATGGTGCAGTGGTTAAAGCACCGGCCCTGGAGTCAGGAGTACCTGAGTTCAAATCCAGCCTCAGACACTTGACACTTACTAGTTGTGTGACCCTGGGTAAGTCACTTAACCCCCATTGCCTGCAAAAAAAACAACAATAAAAAAAAACCCCACATGACTCTTACACATCAAATTTTTCTGTATTAAAACCAAGGTGGGGCAGCTAGATGGTGCAGTGGTTAAAGCACTGGCCCTGTATTCAGGAGGACCTGAGTTCAAATGCGGCCTCAGACACTTGACACTTACTAGCTGTGTGACCCTGGGCAAGTCACTTAACCCACATTGCCTGCAAAAAAACCCCCCAAAACCAAGGTGATATAAAAAGAAATACTTTCCTAGGCTCAGGCTTTCATCAATATTCACAAACAGGATCGTTAGTCTGGCCTTCTAATGTGAAAAGGATGATAGTTCCTTTTGTTAGTCTGCTAACTCATGGCCCAGCATCATTGGTTGTGAACAGAGATAATGCTCACAGAAGGATTTGTGAGATTATAAACTCTAGAGGTGGAAAGAACCTTAGAGATCATCTAGTGTAGCCTGCTCATTTTAAAGACTAAGCAGATGGCTTTTTTAAAACAAGCATTTATTAAGTGCTTACTGTATGCCAGGATGAGTGCTTTACAAATGTTACATTTTATCCTTCCAACAATCCTGGGAAGTTAAGTGCTATTGTTATCTCCATTTTACAATTAAGGAAACTGAGGCAGACAAGTTCAGTGATGTGCCTAGGGTTATACATGCAGTAAGTAACCGAAGTTAGATTTGAACTCAGGTCCTTCCTGACTTTAAGACCAGTGTCCTTTCCACTATACCATCTAGCTACATCTAAGCTCTATGAGGAAATAAAAAGGTAAGAAAATAAGTTGGAATTTATGTAGTACATGAAATTTTGTGAGGTGCTTTTGATATAGTACATCATCTCATCCTCACAACAACCCTATTTGGTAAATACATCTCATCTTATTATCAAATGAAGGAACTGAGACTAAGAGAGGTTAAATAATTTGTATATAGTCACACAGTAATTTTAAGAAATTATCTTGGTAAAATTTATTTATATTACATTATGTTTATATATAATACTTATATATAATATGTTTATTTATATATGTATGATTATATGCATTTCCTAAAAATCACAAACTACAAAGCAGAACTTCACAATTTTTCATAGTTTTATTGTTATTTTTATAACTCATCTCAGTCTCTTCTTAACCACTTACAATCTGGCATTTGATTCTATCATTCTACCAAAATTGCCTTCTCCAAGTGACTGATGCTCTCTTAGTTGCCAAATCCAGTAGCTTTTTCTCACCATTCATTCTCCTCGACCTCTCTTCAGCCTTTGACATTGTTGGTCACTTTCTCCTCCTTGATAATAATCTCTTCTCTCTAGGTTTTTGGGTCACTTTTCTCTCCTAGTTTTTCCTCCTACTTATCTCAATTCTCTTTCATTTTTTTTTTCTGGATCCTCATCCAGATCCCATCTCTAATGGTAGGTGTCCCTTGAGGTTCTGTACTGGGCCTTCTCTTTCTTATCCCTCTATACCACTTCATTTGTTGTTGCGTTTGTCCTTTGTTTTTGAAGAAGACCATGGCATTGGGATGATGTCATGACTTGAATTGGATTTAAGTGAGGGAGGGCTGTACAAAGTCACCAACCTCATTCTCTCCTCCAGAGTCAACTAGGTCCAGCAGCAGATGTTTAAGGCAATTGGGGTTAAGTGACTTGCCCAGGGTCACACAACTAGTAAGTATCTGAAGTGAGTTTTGAACTCAGGTCCTCCCAACTTCAGGGCTAGGCTCTATTCACAGCACCACCTAGCTGCCCCTGCTATTATCAGCTTCCATGGATTTAATAACCATCTCTACCTGATGATTCTCAAATGTACCAATCCTGCCCCAACCTCTCCCCTGACCCCTAATCTCACATTTCTAGCTGACTTTCAGATATCTGGAATTGGAAATTCAGTAGACACTTTAAACTGATTTTGTCCAAAAGGAACATTAACCCTTCCCAGTCTTCCCCCTTCCCTTCTCTATTACTGTGGAAGGCAATCCCATCCTTACAATCACTTAGGTTCCCAATCTAGGAGTCATTTTGGACTTCTCAAAATCTTTCATTCTCCACATCCAATCTGTTTCCAAGGCCCTCGGGGACCTCCTTTCAAAAGATCTTTGGGACAAAACTATTTTAGCAATAATTACTAAGATGTTATTTGTTAATTAAAATACTCCTCCCTTTTCCTTATTTATTTTTGTTCGGGCAATGGGGGTTAAGTGACTTGCCCAGGGTCACACAGCAAGTAAGTGTCAAGTGTCTGAGGCTGAATTTGAACTCAGGTCCTCCTGAATCCAGGGCAGGTGCTTTATCCACTGCACCACCTAGCTGCCCCCCTCCTCCCTTTTCCTATCACAGATCTGTTTGAGACCAGATTTTCTTGATATATTTCAGCCAAAACAATATATCTTTACAGATTAGGAGAATCCAGTTGTCTTCTATTAAGCAGGCCATTAAAGAAATCTGCAAAACAATTGTACAACAATGCCACTTTTCCTTACTATTTCTTTTTGTTATGGAACATGTAATTATTTTTTTCATAAAACATGATACTTATGTCAACATGTAATGGGTTTATTTTTATTTTCAAATGAATTAAGAAATAAATATTTTTAAAGTTGTCAGTTTTAGTTTCAATGTAGTAAATATCAGTAGCAATAATCCCAAAGACATAAAAGCTCTTTGGGATCCTCAATAATTTTTACCAGCATAAAGGGATTCTGAGACCAAAAAGTTTGAGAACTACTAAACTACACTAAAGTGCCCCCACAAACGAAGAAACAAATAACAACCAGATTTGGGAAAAGTTAAGTGACCTATTAACTAGACCAAGAAGCCTGGGGGGGGGGGGAAACAGACAACAAAAGGCGGGGGTGGATATTCAGATGAGTTTTCGTGTTCATTTGGTAGGAATCACGAGGAAACCTAGATTTAGCAGCTGAGGAGGGAAAGGCCGCGCGCAGGGGTGGGGGGGTGAAAGACTAGAAGCTGGTAAACCACATTCTGGTTACGATTGTTTGATTAAGCCTCTAATTAAAAGCTGGAAGCCTATAAGAACAGGCTGATAGGCATTTTTTTTCAAACCTCTGAACCTAAGCAGGGATTTTTCTTTCCTTCCTTCCTTCCTTCCTTCCTTCCTTCCTTCCTTCCTTCCTTCCTTCCTTCCTTCCTTCCTTCCTTCCTTCCTTCCTTCCTTCCTTCCTTCCTTCCTTCCTTCCTTCCTTCCTTCCTTCCTTCCTTCCTTCCTTCCTTCCTTCCTTCCTTCCTTCCTTCCTTCCTTCCTTCCTTCCTTCCTTCCTTCCTTCCTTCCTTCCTTCCTTCCTTCCTTCCTTCCTTCCTTCCTTCCTTCCTTCCTTCCTTCCTTCCTTCCTTCCTTCCTTCCTTCCTTCCTTCCTTCCTTTTTTTCCCCCTGGGGCAATGAGGGTTAAGTGACTTGCCCAGGGTCACACAGCTAGTAAGTGTCAAGTGTCTGAGACTGGATTTGAACTCAGGTCCTCTTAAATCCAGGACTGGTGCTTTATCCACTTGCACCACCAAGGTGCCCCCAAGGCAGGGATTTTTAACAAACACATAGAAACAGACTCTACTTTCCAGAGAGGCAGTTGTGATTTAGTGGAAAGAACATTGGATTCAGATCGAAAAGACCTGAGTTTGAGTCCAGATGTGTGTGACGTAGGGCAACTAATTTAATCTTGATTTCCACATCTATAAATGGGGATCGTTATACCTGAAATACTAAGCCACTGAGTTGTTGTTGTGTGGTTCTAATGATCATGTAGAGGGGTGTGGCTTTAATACAAAGAGCACTTAAAAAGATTAGAGGATGAGGCTTTTGATTCTCATTTAGTCTCATTCCTGTAAAGGAAACTGGGAGTATCCTTGGCTTGGGTACTTATTGACCCATTCACACCTCGTTGAGAATGGTTAATTGAGCTCCGGATGATTTTAATTGAGTCAGGCTATTGTACCTCTGAGCCACACCCTGACGTTTAGAGTTCCCTGAAAGGAAGATAGTTCTGTGAAAAGGGCTCGCCAGTTTCACGCCTGACTCCTCACTCCCTCATCTCTCATATGCACGCTCTTGCCGGGACCTGTGAATTGATCTCACCTTTACCACAGCTCTCCAACTTGCCCCCTCCTCTCTTCTGATATTGTCACTGTAGGTCCTCAGGGCTTCACTTCTAGACTATTACAGTAGCTTGCAGGTTGGTCTCCATGTTTTAAGTTTTTCTCCACTCCAGTCCATTTTCTACTCAGCTATCAAAATGATCTTTCTAAAATATGGCTCTGACCATGTAAACCTCAGTGGCTCCCAATTACCTCCAGAATTCAATCTAAAATCCTCTGTTATGCAAAGCCCTTCATCAGTTTCCTCCTTCCTCTCCCTCCTATACCATACACATACCTTTCCAGGTTTTTTTTTTCTCCTTATACCCTACCCCTTACTCTTTTTTCAATGGTATCTGGGCAAAGACTTGCCATTTCCTTCTCCAGCTCATTTTACACATAAGGAGACTGAGGCAAACAGGGTTAAGTAATTTGCTTAAGGTCACACAGCTAGTATGAAGTCAGGTTTGAACTCATAAAGTTTTGAGTCTTCCTGACTCTAGGCCCAGCACTCTACCCACTGCACCACCTAGCTGCCAGCAAGGGGCTGATACTATCATTATTTTGGAGGAGAAGAAACAGAAGCCAAGGGAAGTTAAATGACTTGTTCACAGTCACACAGCTATTGGGTGTCTGAGACTGGATTTGAACTGAGGTCTTCCTGACTCCCAATGCAGCACTTACCCACTTAAGAACTGAGTTCATTGGATCATAGATGAAAAGCCAGAAGGAACTTCCAAGGCCAACCCCTTATTTTACAGATAAGGAAATTTAAGCCCACAGATGAGTTTATGTTACTTGTCTGAGATCACATGGGCAGTAAGTATCAGAGGCAGGATCTTTGACAACACTTAGTGCATTGTCACACCTTGAAGGAGAGTCATATGTGATATAGGGGAGATCATTGCGGGTTCAGAGATTTTCAGTTAGAAGGGCCTTCTGAGCTCAGTGAGTCCATCTCTTTATTTTATAGATGAGGAAACTAAAATTCAGCAAGAAGTGACTTGCCAAGGACCTCACATGAGTGTGTGGTACCTTTGAGACATCATGGAAAATGGAAAAAGATACCAAGGGAAGGAAGAGAAACAAATGTCCTGATCTTCCAAACGGGGAAGGAGGTAGATTCTTCACAGAATAGTTTGGGAATCTTGATTGACATCCCCATGAATGTTCTAGCAAGTATTTAAAGAGTGGTTTGTTAGCATTTGGAAAGAGAAGCAGCTGTCTCTAGGAACTAC
Source organism: Dromiciops gliroides (assembly GCF_019393635.1). Classification (NCBI taxonomy): domain Eukaryota; kingdom Metazoa; phylum Chordata; class Mammalia; order Microbiotheria; family Microbiotheriidae; genus Dromiciops; species Dromiciops gliroides. The sequence continues at coordinate 314,739,679 of NC_057863.1, read as the reverse complement.
TGCAAGTTAATTAAGAACAAGCCATGCCAAATTAAGTTTATTTCTAGTTTACAACAGGATGGCTAACCTGGAAGATTAGGGGAATGCCGTCATGTAGTATACCTGTGTTTTGGAAAGACATTTTACAAAATCTGTCACAAAATCCTTTTGCACTGAATGATGCTATGGTTGGGTGGGCTTGTAACTGATGAAATGACCAAGCTCAAATAATAATAATAATAATAATGATAATAATAAAAAAACCAACAATAGTTGATATTCATATGGTGCTTTAAGGTTTACAAAAATGTACACGTATTATCTTACTTGATTCTTGTAAGAATCCTGTGAGGGAAGAATTATAGATAATATTTTTGTTGTTGTTCAGTTATTTTCAGTAGTGTGACCCCATTTGGGGTTTTCTTGGCAGAGACACTGGAGTGGTTTGCCTTTTCTTTCCCCAGCTCATTTTAGAGATGAGGAAACTGAGGCAAACAGGGTTAATTAACTTACCCAGGGTTACACAGCTAGTAAGTCTGAAACCAAATTTGAACTCAGGAAGATGAGTCTTCCTGATTCTGGGTCTGGCATTCTGGCCACTGCACCACCTAGCTGACTAATAGATGATATTATCCCCATTTTAAAAAATGAGAAAGCTCAGAGGTTAAATGACTTTCTCTTGTCCATACAACTACTAAAACTCATAGGAGGAATTCAAACTCACATCTTGATTGACTCCTAATCCAGTGCTTTTTCTAGCACCCCATTGCGCCTCTCAAAGGGTGGCACTTCACACTTTGATATCAGTCTAGAAGGAGGTCTGTGGTGGTCTTCCACAGAGATCTGTCCTTGACCCTGTTCTGTTCATAATTTTTGAACAAATGACATGAATGAAAGCATGACTGCCTGTTTATTAAATTTATAGATGACACAAATCTCTTATGGATAGCCATCATAGTGAATGGCAGAATCAGGGCACAAAAAGCTCTCCATAGGATTGTGTAAGGAGCCAAATCTGATTAGCTAAACTTTGAGAGGTATGAAGTAATGGAATAGTCTCATCTGCCCAAATGAAGGATGGGAGAAACTTTCCTAGACACATTCAGTTAATAAGGACTATGTATTCAGTGTGAGTCAATGGAGTGGCATCCTTGGGTTTAATTCATAGAGTCATAGAGGTAAAAAGGGAGGTGATAGTCTTCATCATCCTGATGTGCTTTATTTGCTCTGATCAGAAAACTTCCGAAGTAATATAGTCAATTCTGGCTACCTTAGTTTAGAGAGAATATGGACAATTTGGAAAGTGTCCAGAAGAGGGCAACTGGGATGACGAGGGAACTCAAAATCATACCATATGAAGATCATTTGCAAGAATTGATAATGTTTAGCCTGGAGAACAGAAGATTTAGAGGGAATATGTTAGCTATATACATAAATATTTGAAGGCTTGCCATTTGGAAGAGGAATTAGATTAGACTTCTCTTCCTTAGCCCAGAGGGCAGAACTAGGAAAAGTGGCTGAAAATGGCAGAGCATCAAATTTCAGTTGATTTAAAAGACAAAAACAAACCTTCCTGTTATCTGTTCAAAAGAATCAGTTTTGTAAGGAAGTGAGTTGCTCACCTCTGGAGGTATTCAAGTGGAGTCCAAGTGAAAGCTGGGAATTCTTGTAGAGGAGGTTCCTTCTTCAGGTAGGCAGAAAGGTGGTGTGGCCTAGGAGGTGGAAGGAGACCTGGGTTTGAATCCTTTCTTTGATTGTGTGACCCTGGCTGAGGCTCTTAAACTTTCTGAACCCCAGTATTCTTACCTGTTAAAATAGAGCTATAGGGGCAGCTAGATGGCGCAGTGGATAGAGCACCGGCCCTGGAGTCAGGAGTACCTGAGTTCAAATCCGGCCTGAGACACTTAATACTTAACTAGCTGTGTGACCCTGGGCAAGTCACTTAACCCCAATTGCCTCACTAAAAAAAAAAAAAATAGAGCTATAACATCTGTAGTACCTTCTGCGTCAGTTTTATTTTATGGATCCAATGTATGTAGAATGCTTTGTAAACCATAAAATGTTAGATAAATGCTAATTACTCTTCAGATATAGATTGACTGCTTCTGAGCACAAGCATAATACCCTTGGAACTAGAAGATCTGGCAGATTTCAGAATTCCATGATTTGAGAATGATGTCACTTTGCTTTTTAGGAGTTTGATGTCCACTGATCCATTGGGGTAACCCTAAAGCAATAATTCAGTACCTGAACCTCTCTTGAGTGATTGTTATGAATGAGATCAAGAGGAGCCTTGGTGAAGTGGATGGTTGGTGAGCTGTCTTCACACTCAGGAAGACCACCTTGGTTGAGTGTGGCTTCTGACATATTCCCTGTCACTTCTCCATATTTTCCTCTTTCTTTCTTTCTTTCTTTCTTTCTTTCTTTCTTTCTTTCTTTCTTTCTTTCTTTCTTTCTTTCTTTCTTTCTTTCTTTCTTTCTTTCTTTCTTTCTTTCTTTCTTTCTTTCTTTCTTTCTTCCTTCCTTCCTTCCTTCCTTCCTTCCTTCCTTCCTTCCTTCCTTCCTTCCTTCCTTCCTTCCTTCCTTCCTTCCTTCCTTCCTTCCTTCCTTCCTTTTTTTCCCCCTGGGGCAATGAGGGTTAAGTGACTTGCCCAGGGTCACACAGCTAGTAAGTGTCAAGTGTCTGATGCTAAATTTGAACTCAGATCCTCCTGAATCCAGGGCTGGTGCTTTATCCACTGTGCCACCTAGCTGCCCCATATTTTCCTATTTCTGTTGAGGATACCTACTAATATTACAGCCATCCAGGTTACCAAGTTTGGAGTCATTCCTGAATCTTTCCCGTCCCCATTTCTAATTAATTGTCAGGGAAGGAAGAAACAAGTACTTTTTATATCATTTGATCCTCATGACAACCTTGGGAGGTAGGTGCTATTATTATCTCCACTTTATAGTGGAGGAAACTGAAGCAGACAGTAGACTGTTAGGCTGCGCTCAGAGGCGCCCAACTATTAAGTGTCTGAGGCTGTATTTGAACTCAGGTCGTCATTGCTGAGCAAAGAAAAACAAAATAGTCCTTGCTTTTAAAAAGCTTACATTCTAATTGGTGAGACTATATACATATATTTAGGGTAGCTAGGTGGCACAATGGATATGGTACCAGGCCCGAAGTCAGGAAGACTCATCTTCCCAAGCTTAAATCTGGCCTCAGACACTTACTAGCTATGTGACCCTGGGCAAGTCACTTAATTCTGTTTGCCTCAGTTTCCTCATCTGTCCAGTGAGTTGGAGAAGGAAATGACAAATCCACACCAAGAAAACCACAAATGGGGTCACGGAGAGTCAGACTCAACTGAAAAATGACTGAACAACAATGTGCATGTGTGTGTGTGTGTGTGTGTGTGTTGGGATATGTCCAAATCCATACAAAACATACATAAAGTAATCTTTTTTTTTTTTTTTTTTTAGTGAGGCAATTGGGGTTAAGTGACTTGCCCAGGGTCACACAGGTAGTAAGTGTTAAGTGTCTGAGGCCGGATTTGAACTCGGGTACTCCTGACTCCAGGGCCGGTGCTCTATCCACTGTACCACCTAGCTGCCCCATAAAGTAATCTTGAAGAGAAGGCATTTGAAGTCAGGAGGAAAGAGCAGGAAAAGCCTTATTGAGAAGGTGAGTGCTTCAAATGACTCTTGAAAGAAACCAGGGCTTCCAATAGACAGAGATGAGGAGAGCATATAATCCAGGCATGGAAGACAGCCAGTCCAAGACAATGGAGCTGGAAGATAGTGTTGTAAGAATAAGAACATCACTTTGGCTGCATCCAGAGGGGTGCTGGTAAATGTTTAAAAACCACATCTCCAAAAAATGTATAGAGGACACACTTTTAAGTTTAATCTGCCTCATTAACATCTTCTCTATCACTTTCTTAAGTCTAGACAGTCAATAAAACAACCAGTCCCTTTTGATTCGTAGATTTGCACATTTCCAAGGTGTCAGTGCTCCTTTCTAAAATTTAACGATGGACTCTTTTGAGCTGATTCTAGCTGGCTCTAGCGACACTCACGCTTGGCTACACTATAGAGTACAAAGGAAGGCAAGTAATAGTTATAAGAAGCCTGAAAAGGTAGGTTGGGTCCAGATTGTGAGAATCTTTAAATGCCAATGAAGCTTATATTTCAGCTCAAAGGTAATAGTGAACCAAAGGAATGTACTGAGTAATGGGCGCTATGCGAGGAGTTATGGTGTGGTCTTATTTTGGGGGGCAGGGCAATGAGGGTTAAATGACTTGCCCAGGGTCACACAGCTAGTAAGTGTCAAGTGTCCGAGGCTAGATTTGAACTCAGGTCCTCCTGAATCTAGGGCCAGTGCTCTATCCACTGGGCCATCTAGCTGCCCCCAGGAGTTATGTTAAGCACTGGAGAGAGAAAGACAAAAACCAGACAGTCTCTGTCCTTAGTAGGTTATGTTCTGCTGGAGGGAAACAACATACACATAGATGATTAAATATATAGATACATACAAGTGTGTGTACATATACTTATGTGTATATATATAATGCGTATATGTATATTTGTAAGCACATATATGTATGTATATGTATATATTCATATGTATAATACAAAATAATTTCCAATAGGTGAAGAACAATACCAGTTGGGGAGAGTGGGGCTTGAGCCACTCTTTGAAAGAAGCAAGAAATATATGCAGTAGTTCCAAGAGATATAGTTGAAGAGTCAGAACAGTCCACACAGGGTGGGGGGCAGGTTGTACAAACATATGGACAGAGAAGAAGTGGAAAATCCTTTACAGAGAACAGCAGATAGACCAGTTTCACTAGAGCTCATTAGAAAGATCATTCAACCCATGGGAATTAATGACACCAACAAGGAAGCTACATGCATGTGTATATTATATATACATATTATATATAATGTGTGTTATGTACTATATACAACGTGTGTTGTACATTAGAGATATCATATGTTTATTATATAACACACATGTTTTTTGGGGGTGTCCAGACAGAGAGAAACAGTAAAAAAAAAGGAGAACCCCCAGGAGAGCTTTGGGGGACAATCAGGCTTAGGTGCTAGAAAGTAGAAGATGACCAAGAAAAGAAGTTCCAGGGGACAAGACAGAAGAAAACCAAAAGCGAGCAGTGTCATGGAAACCGAGAGAAGAGAGAACAGGAGGACTCGGGGGTTGGTGACCAGTGCTAGAAGCCACAGAGAAGTCACTGAAGATGGAGGCTGAAGAAGAAGACAGGGGACTTAATAATTAAGCAATCATTAGAAACCTGGGAGAGAGTCAGTTCAGTCTAGTGGTGGGGTCAGAGGTCAGAAAGGGAACAAAAGAGCTTGGATAGTGAGGAAGTAGAGACTGAAACTATAGGCAATGAGGGTTAAGTGACTTTCCCAGGGTCACACAGCTAGTAAGTATCAAGTGTCTGAGGTAGAATTTGAACTCAGGTCCTCCTGAGTCCAGGACTTGTGCTTTATCCACTGCACTACCTAGCTGCTCCCTATAGGAATACTCTTTCTAGGAGTTTGGTGATGAAAAGGAAGAATTCAATTCAGTTCAAGCAGCGTTAGAAGAGGATAATAGTTGGAGTTGAGGATGAGGTCAAATACTTGTTCTTGTTGTTTGTCCTTCATTCTCTCTCTCTCTCTCTCTCTCTCTCTCTCTCTCTCTCTCTCTCTCTCTCTCTTTTGCCGGTCAATTAGGGTTGAGTGACTTGCCCCATTCACACAGCTAGTGTCAAGTGTCTGAGGCCATATTTGAACTCAGGTCCTCCTGAATCCAAGGCCGGTGCTTTATCCACTGTGCCACCTAGCTGCCCATTTGTTCTTCATTCTCAAAGAGGACCATGACATCACCCTGATGTCATGACTTGCACTGAATTGGATTTAAATGAGTTAGGGCTGTGTAAGTTCACCAATCAATAGTTCCAGATGTTTAAGGCACTTGGGGTCAAGTGATTTGCCCACAGGCACAAGACTAGTAAATGTCTGAGGTGAGACTTGAACTCAGGTTCTCCCAACTTCAGGGCCAGCACTCTATCCACTGTGCCACTTAGCTGCCCCTTGAGGATGAGGTCAAGTGAAGACTGGGAGAACAGCTTGGTGGAATAGTGGATATAGCCCACTGTGCCTGGAGTCAGGAAGACTGTGGTTCAATTATGGCCTCAGATGTGGTCTAGCTGTGTGACCTTGGGCAAACCACTTTGCCTCTGTTTGCCTCAGTTTCCTTTTTATAAAATGGGGATAATAATAGCACCTATCTTCCGTGGTTGTTTTGAGGACCAAATGAGATAATAATTGTAAAGTGGCACATGGTAAGTGCTATATAAATGTGAGCAATATTATTAGCTATGATTTTAAGGTCAGGAGAGCTCTAGGAGTGTTTGTAGGCAGTGAAAAAAGAACAAGTAGATAGAGGTGGAAGAGGAGATGTAAGAGAAACAATGGATGAGTAAGGCTTCTGGAGAAGACAGGTTTAGTATCAAGTAGAAAAATTGCTTTTAGCCAGGAAAAGGATCACCTCTTTCCCACAGTTTGGAAGAACATAGAGGATAGGTGAAAACATAGAGAGGTTTTGGGGTGCTCTTGCTCCTAAAGGCATTGAGTAGGACTTGAGGGGCTGGGGAAATGTTCTAACACCATCTCCTGCCAAGTCCGGTTCCTGGAGTTTGGGGAGCCTTGGCTAGGCAGGCTAACAGTGATGAAAGATCCCTTTCAGTTTCAGAGTGGAGACAGAAAGTGAGTTCCCAGGTTCCATACTTATTCTGTGCTTACTTCCATATCCCACTCCCAGGATATTTGGCAGAAATGACTGTTTAGGATGAGCCAGGCCACAGAAACCTTTAACTAATATGGACAGGGGGCAGAGAGTCAGATTTGGCATGGTGGAGGTAATACTGGTAGAGCACTGGGTAGATTCCAACTCTGGGAAGGAAACTAGCATTTATGAAGTGCCTACATTATGCCAGGAATCACAGTAGGACTTTACAAATATTATCTCATTTGATCCTCACAACAACTTCGGGGGGAGGGGGTTGGTGATAGGTGCTACTTTTGTCTCCATTTTACAGATGAGGGGACTGAGGCAGATAGAGATTAAGTGACTTGCCCAGGGTTACACAGCTGATAAATGTCTGAGATGGAATTTAAACTTGGATCTTCTTAACTCCAGGACCACTGCTGTAGTCATTTCATCACCTAGCTGCTTCTAGCTCTATGTGGAAGGTGGCAAGGTTCTTTCTGTTCCGAATGAAGATGATAGGTAGAGAGCCATACCTGATCTAGCCAAAGTTCTCTAAGGAAATGCACTTTTTTGTGCTCTATTTTTTTTGTTTGTTTGTTTTTTGTTTTGTTTTGTTTTTTGGTGAGACAATTGGGGTTAAGCAACTTGCCCAGGGTCACACAGCTAGTAATTGTTAAGTGTCTGAGGCCGGATTTGAACTCGGGTCCTCCTGAATGCAGGGCCAGTGCTCTATCCACTGCGCCACCTAGCTGCCCCTGTGCTCTATTTTAGACAGTTCAGAAATGAGCATAATCTCCTAGGTGGGGCAGCTGGGTAGTTCAGAGGATAGAGTACTGGGCCTGAAGTCAAGAAGACTCAACTTGCTGAGTACAAATCTGGCCTCAGATACTTACTAGCTGTGTGAGCCTGGGCAAATCCTTAACCCTGTTTGTCTCAGTTTCCTCATCTGTAAAATGAGCTGGAGAAGGAAATGGCTAACCATTCCAGTATTTTTTTTCTTTTTTTTCAGGGCAATGAGGATTAAGTGACTTGCCCAGGGTCACACAGCTAGTAAGTGTCAAATGTCTGAGGCTGGATTTGAACTCAGGACCTACTGAATCCAAGGCCAGTGCTTTATCCACTACGCCACCTAGCTGTCCCCATTCCAGTATTTTTACAAAGAAAATCTAAATGGGGTCACAAAGAACTGGACATGGCTGATCAGTAGCAAAAGTTACCAACCATGAGCACTAGTGTAGGGGGAACAAGAGCCAGGATATGGTGGAATAAATCCTTGCATTTTTCTTACATGTGTTGGAGAGACAAGTGGTTGGTTGGCACAGCTTTCAGACATGGTGTGAAAGAAGCCCCAGTTATATTGGTGTTAAGTTGTATTATGGCAGAGATCCTGTCAAAGTGTCCAGCTGATCTAATGGATGTGCCTTTCAGACTAGAGGTGACAGGGAGGGGAGAAGTGAATAGCTTCCTCACCATCATCATATATTCTAGAAATGGGAGGTGAATGGGCATGCCGCAAGAGGGCAACGCTGTGGCTTCCACAGCTCTAAATATGTCCCACAAGTCCTTTGATTCCCAGAGGAGTTCTGAGTCTTCATCATCAAACAGTCAGAGACCAGCTGGGATCAGGAGACCGACTGTCAGTAGCAAGCTCTGGAGCACTCCGGGATTATAGTGGGTCACGCTGCTTGAGTCAGCAGATCTCAAGAACCGCTGGGAAAAGTGGGGAGCGAAACCTACCAGTTCTCTTCATGGCACCTACAGAATGCTTTGGCAGGATAGCAGATGGCATAGTGCCTGGCCTATTGTGTCTTCAGCAGGAGAGAAGCATCTCCTTAAAACCTTTAGTTTATAAACTCCAGGAGAAAATACATTTAATTTCGGCCTGTGTGTCCTTTTCTCTGGTGGAATTGGTCAACCCCTCTGAGACCTAATCATCTAGCCCGAGGCTGCATGCTACAGTGGAAAAGCACACAGAGTCTGGAGTCAGAAGCCTTGGCTTCAAATGCCGGCTCTGCCTCTTACTAGCTGTGTGTGATGTTGGGCAAGCTGTTTAACCTCTTTGGCCCTCCGTTACCTCATTTATACAATAAGGGAGTTGGGCTACTTGGCCTTCCAAGCGCCTTTTCAGCTCTGAATCTACCAGCTGGAACAAGAAAGGGAAGCCTTCTTGATCAGATCCTAGGCAAAAGAAGCATCTGGAAGGGTCAGTGGCCAGCTACTCTCTATTATTAGGCACCTGCTGGAATTTGTGCAGAAAGTTTGCATGGCAGGCCAACAGGGAGCTAGTCTCTTTGAGGAGAGGGGTCATTCACTCAGTGACAAATAGTGAGCTATTAGCTTGTGAGTAAGTCCACAGGACAGAATTGAATGGAGAGCTGCCCTTGTGCCAAAAAGCTACATAATGCTTCTTTCCTGCCTTCACTTCCTTCTAACTTGAATGGAAAGCTGCTAAGGCAGGAGGTGCTAGGCAATAGGGAGGGTCCTGGAGCAGAGGGCCACAGCAATAGCACTTCCTCAGTGAAAAGGGTGTTTTTAATTTTTTTTCCATCACCTACTGGCTTTCCTCCAGGAGGGTGGCACTTTTATCTTGCAGGGAATGTATATGTGTGTGTGTGTGTGTGTGTGTGTGTGTGTGTGTGTGTGTGTGTGTGATGTTTTCAGGACCTGCAAAGAGTCCATGTAATCTTCCAGTCCTAGGCACAAAGTATGAGATCAGAGTCATTTACATAGCATAAAAGAAAATCCTGGATCTAAAGATTTAACCGGGATTAGAGGTGGCCATTGCCCACTGAGAGCAGGAGAGTTTTGAGGGGCTAAATCAAGTGTGCTGGTAGATAAATGTTTAACATTTAACATCAACATTCTGGGGGAAAAAAGTACTCACAACATAAGAATATGCATTATGAATATTTTCTCCATCACTTATGTCTAGACAATCAACAAAAGAACAGATTAAGCCTTGATTTGTAGTCGTTTTCAGATTTCTAAGGTGTAAACATTTAAGGTGTAAATGTTCACACTGAAAAATCTAACAATTGGCTTAATATCCAGTTCAAGCTGGCTTTAGCACACTGGAAGTAAAGACCTGAGAGCAGGAAGCCTTCAGGGAATGGAAAGGCAAGTGGTTATTGTGTTATAGAAAGCAAAGGGAGGTCAGACACAAGAAGAGGGGAAAGATTACAAAGAAAGAAATGGAAACAAAACAAGGGTCAGGTGAGCACACGTCAAAACAAGGATCTTCATTGCCAACTTAGAAAGTCCTAGGAACAGCTAGGTAGTGCAGTGGATAGATTACTGGGCCTAAAGTCAGGAAGACTCATCTTCCTGAGTTCAAATCTGGCCTCAAATATTTACTAGCTGTGTGACCCTGGGCAAGTCACTTAACCCTGTTTGCCTTAAATGAGCCAGAGAAGGAAGTAGCAAACCATTCTAGTATCTCTGCCAAGACAACCCCAAATGGGGTAAGGGCTGAAAAGACTCAACAACCCTTGACTTTGACAGTGGGTTTTCAGTCTGGCAGATAAAAGGGCCGTCCCAGTTGGGTTTTCCTGTATGTCCTTGACACCTGGATACTTGAATACTCCCCTTTCTAACATTAAAATCACAGAACCTTCCAGCTAGAGGTTGTGACTTATACAAGGGACAGAGCCTGGCCTGGAATATGTTAGTTTTTTGGTGACATCCAGTCCAGTTTGTTTACTGTATCACTATACTGCCTCTTTGATACTTCACTCCTTTCCTGTCCCAGTGCCTGACCCTAGATTCAACAGTGTTACTAGAGAAATCATGAAACAATATTAACCTGACCCACTTCAAACTCATGCTCTTCAACTACCTGGGCTTTCAATGGGGTCCCCCCCCATCCTATCTATGCTCATGCTAGTGAATTCATTATCTTAGTTACCTTAAATTGTGCAGGCATTTCTAGGATCCATTCTTTTCCTTCTCCTTCTGGGGGTGTGGATTGCCTCCAAACTCCCGAAGTGTGGATTCAAAGACTAAGCCATGATGACCAGACTGCTTAGCCTGGGCCATTGTGTGACTTTGTACAGGTCACCTTTTTTCTCTGGGCTTGGTTTTTTCATTCGTCAAATTAGGAGGTTGGACTAGATAATCCCCAGGGCTTCTTGTGATCTTCTTATGGTACTTGTCATATTTTGTTTTGCTTGATAGTTATCTGTTGTAACGATTGGAATGACGCCACCTGCTGGATACTTACTGTAGAGGAGTTCTGCCCATGAAGGGAAGGTCTTTGAGGGCAAGACCAGGAGTCAGGAAGTGACGCGGGCTAGTGGGAGGAGGAAGGAAGAGACTGGCGCTCAGTCTCGCTCTCTTTCCTCTGGACTCTGGCGGAGAAGGGAGCTAGAAATGTGCTCTCCCTTTAATAGATAGGAATCTAGGCCTTTCTCTCTCTTTACCAAATTCTTATTCTCCTTAATAAATGCTTAAAAGTCTAACTCTTGCTAAAGCTTATAATTTATTGGCGACCACTCATTAGATATTTTAGACAGTTTAGCTAGAATTTTAGCCCTTAACAGATGGCTGACCACGAAGAGGAAAGCTAACCCTCAGTCTTCTTCTGATCTACTGGTTGGGTAAGAAATTTCCCCTCCCTCTCCCTTTAACTGCTAAGTACTGGTGTACTGGCTGTGTTTTCCTTTAAATTTTTTCGAATGGACCTTTTAAACTCCCTAATTACCCTATTTTTGATTTTAGTCTGTTTAACCAGACAAATGGGAGATAAGATCATGTTAATGCTTTGTTTTTGTGAATTTTCTATTTTTCTTTTTATTTTTGTTAAAAGAGCCAGCAACTTACTCACACAAGGAAATATCTCTCCCTCTCCCAACCATGCTTTTTCAGAGAAACCTGAAGAGATTCCTGCAGCTTTTCCCAGTTCTAACACTAATTGTTGCTCTAATTTTGCATGCCTGGAGGCAATGACCCACCCTCTAGAAGCTTTTAATCCCCTAGCACCTGGAGGCAAAGTGGGGGAAGAGGAATCCAGGCCTGAGTTCAAAATCAAGTCTGATTCAAATTGCGCTGGTCCCCTCCCCTCCTCTCCAGACCCCACCCTCTACTCCTCCCATGGCCAAGCCCATTGCTTCCCCTGCCTGGGAAGTCCAGAGATCTAATGCTCATGCTCAACTTTTTCTACCTGCATTTGCAGCTTCAGGCTCAGCCTTTCCCCGGCCTGGCTGTGCTTTTGAGACAATCTTAGAAAACTCTTTAAATTCCAGATATGCTCGTTTTGTTCATAATTTTGCTAACCTGCTTTTGTCTTTCATTAGTAATCTTATAAAGCATTTGTATGGTGAAAAGACTGACAGACAATATAGAGGGGTTAAAGAAGAAAAACTTAAGCTGAATAAGAATGACAACCATCAACATAGTTCAAGACTCTGCTTCTTTTGCCATGGAAGGGTATATATTTTACAGAAATGTAGAAGTAAGCAGCAAGGTATTGATATGAGTATTGGGGATTTTAGATATCGGAATCGAGAGTGTTCTGAATTCACTAAGATTATTAACAGTATCAGTTCAGAGGTTACATAGGATTTCTATGCTATTACATATACATTTTGAAATTAATGGTATGGGTTTATTTTCATAGAGATTTTCATGCTTTTGAGGTTGTGTTTTATACTTAGTTTTTAAAACAAGGAGAATATTTGTAAAAGTTTTTTATAGTCATGTGATCAAGTTTATATTTTATAATACTCTTATTAAGTTCATATTCATTTATATTTCCTTAGTTTGAATTTCATTGTCTTTTATTGTTCCATGTGTATTTTCTTCTATTCATTTATCTATCTAATTTTGAAACATTGCAAGATGGTTTTGTTTTTATTATACAATGTTAATTCTAGGAGTATTGTGCTCCCATATTCTGAGTTGTTTGTTTTTGTTATTTTTTCTCAACTGATTATTTGATCAAACTCTTTGAAGCATTTCCCTGGCAAATTGGTTGCCATGGCAAGTGTAAAGAAGTATTATTTTTGATAAGCATATTCAAAAAAAAAAAAAAGAGGGGAACATTTGTAAAAGTTTTCTTTTTTCAAAAAAAAAAGTTTTCTTTGAGATTCTGTTGTGCTTTAACTTGTATTTAAATATGTTCTGATTTTTCACAAAAGTAATTGTATACTAAGTACAAAAAATGGGTATTATTTGAAATTGTTGCGTAATTATATATTGTGTTCTGAGTCAAGATGTATTCACATTTTTTGCAATCATTTATTATCCTCAATTTTAAATCCATATGAGACTTGGATTATGGGAACTTATCATTTAAGACATTAATTGCCTTTATTCTGAGTTATCAGATGCCAGTTGGCCAAGATGCCATCCAATCACAAGAGGAATACATGCAAGAGCAGACACTGAACTGTCACATGAGGGGAGACATGCATGAAGTCAAGGTATGGCCGAGGGAACGGCTTTTGACTAATGTTGAGGTTGGATTCTCTTGGTTTAATATTTTATTTTATTTTTCCCCACAATATTGTACAGATGGCTGGAAGTATTGATCCCACCCATCTCACTTCTACACCTGGCTTCTATGCTCCCTCCTATATGCCTGATGCCATGGACCATCTCAATCCCATGCATCTGATTAAGTCTGACTCAGTTTCCTCCAATATGTTCGGTGGCATGGACATATATTCCATCCACCTATTTTAAGCCTGGCATACTGCATGGGCAGTACATATTGCTCAAGTGTGGGAATGCTCATATCCCATCATTTCTCTGTTCTTTTATGGTAACCCCCATAATTATCTCAGGTGTCATGATAAATACAGTGTTGAATTTGGCCTTGACACCTGTTACCAATTATATTAGATTTTTTAATTTCTCATAATGGCATGAGGATAATTAGGCAGATGATGCAAAAAGTGATGAAACAAAGATAAAAATTATTTTTAAAATTAATATCGCAGCAATTGTCTTCTCAAATACCCTCCATAAGGGGGGACTATAGTAATATTATAATTTTAAAGAATGGTTCAATTTTTGTTTTATTATATGTTTCATGTGTAACAACTAAGATTCTGAATTCCCTTAGACATGTTTTTGAGAACTTTCATTGTTTGATTTGATTATTGACAAAGCTATTTTAAAGTTCTGTTAAGCTCAATTTTGTAGGAAATTTTCCTGGCTGATTACCAGCATCCACACATCAACCCCTGAAAAGACTTCCATTCCACGACTACACCTAGAGGACATCTGAGAAAAGACTTTCAGAGACTTTAAATGAACAGTTTTGATTTGTTGTTTTTGTTGTTTTTTTTTTCTCTTTCTGTTATAATATACACCATCTGTAACATGTATTCTCTGCAGAGGCCCTCCCTTTGCAAGACCAATGTCAAAGCGTCGGTTCATGAGGACAAAAAAAAAAAATCGCCCCTCTGGACAAAACTTTCCTCTCTTCCTTTTCTATATTGTTGTTCACATATTATTAGTTAGCAATAGTTATTATATTGTTTTTTACTGTTCCGTCAAGGAAACATTTTGTTTCTTGAGGAACAACAGGGGGGACTGTAACGATTGGAATGACGCCACCTGCTGGATACTTACTGTAGAGGAGTTCTGCCCATGAAGGGAAGGTCTTTGAGGGCAAGACCAGGAGTCAGGAAGTGACGCGGGCTAGTGGGAGGAGGAAGGAAGAGACTGGCGCTCAGTCTCGCTCTCTTTCCTCTGGACTCTGGCGGAGAAGGGAGCTAGAAATGTGCTCTCCCTTTAATAGATAGGAATCTAGGCCTTTCTCTCTCTTTACCAAATTCTTATTCTCCTTAATAAATGCTTAAAAGTCTAACTCTTGCTAAAGCTTATAATTTATTGGCGACCACTCATTAGATATTTTAGACAGTTTAGCTAGAATTTTAGCCCTTAACACTGTCAATAAATTTAACTTCAGAGGGCAGCTGGGTGGCACAGTGGATAAAGCACCAGAGGACATGAGTTCAAATCCGGCATCAGACACTTGACACTAGCTGTGTTGACCCTAGGCAAGTCACTTAACCCTCATTGCCCCACCCCAAAATAAATAAATAAATACATACATACGTACATGCATACATACATAAATAAATAACTTCAAACTGTGGAATCTTAATGCAGATCAAACCATAGTTTCTTTTTTTGTTTTGTTCTTTTTTTTTTTTTGAAGTTTTCCCCTTTTGTTCTGATTCTTCTTTCACAATATGTCTAATGCAGAAACATGTTTAATGTGATTGTACATATATAACCTATATCAGATTGTTTTCTGTCTTGGGGAAAGGGGAGGGGAGGGATGGAGGAAAATTTGGAACTCAAAATCTTATAAAAACAAATGTTGAAACTATCTTTACCTGTAACTGGAAAAAAACACTTTTTTTTTTTTTGAGGGGCAATGGGGGTTAAGTGACTTGCCCAGGGTCACACAGCTAGTAAGTGTCAAGTGTCTGAGGCTGGATTTGAACTCAGGTCCTCCTGAATCCAGGGCCGGTGCTCTATCCACTGCACCACCTAGCTACCCCCCCCCCAAAAAATACTTTTAAGATTAAAAAAAAATTGGGCCAGCTAGGTGGCGCAGTGGATAGAGCACTGGCCCTGGATTCAGGAGGACCTGAGTTCAAATCCAGCCTCAGACACTTGACACTTACTAGCTGTGTGACCCTGGGCTAGTCACTTAACCCTCATTGCCCTGCCAAAAAAAAAAGATTAAAAAAATTATCTTCAAAACTATACTGCATGTTCCTGGAGTATACAGAGACTGGGTTTTACATTATGTACCTTTGTGCTCTTTGGGGCATGGTGCCTGACAAAGACTTGGTGCTTAGTATTATTGGTTTAATGGATGCATTCATAAGTAATTATGACTGTGAATAATATACACATTTTAAACATAGTAGATAGTATAATGGACTTAGAGTCGAGAAGACTCGGATCCAAATCCCAGTTCTGACACTTGCTTTGGAGTGTGGCCATGGACAGGTCACTTAGCCACCTCAGTTTCTGTGTCCATAAAAATGAGGCTAATAATACACATAGTTTCTACCTTGTTGTTACAAGGCTCAAATTAAGTAATTTATGTAAAGTGCTTTGCAAACTTTAAAGTACCACATTGATGTTAGTTATCATAATTTTGATTTCTAAATCCCACATATTAGATTTTAAAAATTACTAACCTGTAGTGTTGTTGTTATTTTTCAGTTGTGTCCAACTCTCTGTGACTTCATTTGGGGATTTCTTAGCAAAGATATTGGAGTGGTTTGCCATTTCCTTCTCCAGCTCATTTTACAGATGAAGAAACTGAGGCAAACAGTTAAATGACTTGCCATGGGGCACACAGCTAGTAAGTGTGTGAGATCACATTTGTACTCAAAAAATTGACTCTTTCTGACTTTAGGCTGAGTACTCTATCCATGGCACCACCTAGCAGACCCAACTTGTAGCAACTAGCTGCTATTTTGTTTTTCTTAATAGGCTAATCAAAGGAATTTGGGTCCCTTCAAGCTCCAATTTTCTGTGACTGTACAATAAAAGCTTAATTCTCATGTAGGGCCAGCTAGGTGGCACAGTGGATAGAGTACTGATCCTGAAGTTGGGAGAACCTGAGTTCAAATATGACCTCAGACACTTACTAGCTGTGTGACCCTCGGCAAGTCACTTAACCCCTGTTGCCTCAAACATCCGATCCGGGGCCATCTCCAGTCATCCTGGTCTATATCTTGCCACTGGATCCAGATGGCTCTGGAGGAGAGAGTGAGGCTGGTGACTTTGCACAGCCCTCCCTCACTTACATCCAATTCACTGCAAGTCATGACATCACCCCAGTGTGATGGTCCTCTTGGAGAATGAAGGACAAACAACACAAGACATTATTCACAGAGCCTATAGGCTACATCCTAGGGTCAGAGTTGGGTTTTCTTTCACTAGGAAAAAAAAAAGGAAAAAGGAAAAAAATAATTAAAGGCTAGGACTGTGTTTTATTATCTTGCTACTTTTTTAGATTTTTCCCTACAGTACCTGTAGCTGGTATTAGAATGGAATGCTGATTCTACCACATAAGATCCCCAAGCTATTTTAGAGCTCATTAAATTTTAATTAATTTTTTTTCATTTTATGGAGGTATTATAGTGAAATCTCCTTTATCAAGATCTTCACCTATTACCTTTATTCACATAGAGGATTTCCTTTAAGAAGCTCTGAATATGCCTAGTTGAGTAAAAAAAAAATGGTCTTTTGGAACTTAAAAACCTTTGAAAAGATAGGAACAGAAGAAGATTCCAGTTATAGTGAGTTTAGGGCATAGAAATAAAGAAACTCCAGTCTATAAGAATCCTCCAAAGAAAATCTAATTTATGCTTTTGCTGCTAGGCTAAACCTTTCCAGTCATATGTGTATCTGTCTTGTTCTTAATTATCTACAGAGGAGATGAGTCATCCTACTCCCTTGGCAATATTGTTTTCTATTAATATTCATTCATTCACTTTATTCAACAAATCTTTATTGAGGACCTACTGTGTGCAAATCATAATGCTAGGTAAATGCTGTGTGGGGTACAAAGTAGTAGGAGGCATGATCCCTGCCCTAAAGAAAGTGACACTGCTAGTATGTAGACAAAATATAGAGCATAAAATGGGGAAATAACACAAGAAATCAACATGAAAGGTAGTAGGCAAGGAGGCAGCCTTCAGAGACAGGAAGATCTGTATTGTAGTCCCACCTATGTCCTACTGACTGTGTGACCCTGGCAAATGACTTAACCTCTCAGCGAGGGTACTTCTCCAAGCTGCAGAGAATGTCTATCTACCTGCATGAATAGAAGGAATTTTCAAACCTAGAAGTTCCATATAGCAGTGAAATCCCAAGCCTAATCCCTATCTCTATATGATTAAATACCCAAATAATAATCCTATAGGTGTTTGGATGTTCACTTCTTGAAAATCCCAACAGGTAAAAAAAAAATACCAGAATTTAGTTGCTCTTAATTACTTCCACCTGTTACTCACTACCAACTTATACTCCCCTCTTGGGAAGGGTTTGGATGGAAGCAGGGGTAGGAGTGGAGTGTAGAACTGCCAGATTTCTGAGGGAAGACCTAAAAGGAATGCTCAGTGAAATGGTTAGCAATGTGGAGGAGTGGATGGTAATCCTTGCATAGCATAATCTTGTTCTGGTTCCTCTAGCAGGGGACCCCCAGAGTGCTGCTAGGATTCTATCTGGCCTCATCTTCAGTCATGTAGAGGCTCCCTTTTTTTTGTTGTTGTTGCGGGGCAATGGGGGTTAAGTGACTTGCCCAGGGTCACACAGCTAGTGTCAAGTGTCTGAGGCCAGATTTGAACTCAGGTCTTTCTGAATCCAGGGCCGGTGCTCTATCCACTGTGCCACCTAGCTGCCCAATTTTTTTTTATTAATAAAGTATTTTATTTTTTTCCCATTACATGTAAAGCTAGTTCTCAACTTTTGTTTATACAAGCTTTCCAATTTCAGATTTTTCTCCCCCCTCCCCTCCCCCCCTCCCCTAGACAGCAGGTAATCTGATATAGGTTTTTATATATATATATATATACACACACACACACACATAATAACATTAAACATATTTCTGCATTAGTCATGTTATAAGAAAAAATCAGAGCAATGACGAAAAACCTCAAAATAGAAAAACATCTAGCTGCCCAATTTTAAAAAAATTTTTAGACATTTATTTTTGTGGGGCAGTGAGGGTTAAGTGACTTGCCCAGAGTCACACAGCTAGTAAGTGTCAAGTGTTTGAGGCTGGATTTGAACTCAGGTCCTCCTAAATCCAGGGCGGGTGCTTTATCTACTGCTCCACCTAGCTGCCCCCCCCCTTTTAAAAAATGACTTTCACATACAAAACTACAGAAGCATAGAAAGGTAAACAGGAAAAAGAAATAATAAGGCGTGTTAAAGGGTTAAAAGGTGATGCTTATAATTCACAACTTTCTCATTATTAAGGCAGCTGGTGTGAGTTGAATATGAAGGGATATCTTTAAAAAATAAAATTAAGGGGTGAAAGGAATGCATTGAGAGAAAGGGAAAGGGAGAGGTTGAATGGAGTGAAGTATTTCATAAAAGAAGCATGAAAAAGCTTATACAATAGAGGGGAAGATGGGGGGGTGGGGAATGAGCGAACTCTCATCAGAATTGGCTCAAAGAAGGAATGACATACACACTCAACTGGGTATAGTAATCTATCTTATCCTGCAGGAAAGTAGGAGGGGAAGGGGGTGGGGTTAAAGCTGGGAGGGCAGATTGGGGCAGGGAGCAGTCAGAGGCAAAAGAATCAGAGGCTCCCTTTTAAAATTAAACAGTAAACCAGGGAAAGTCAGACTGACCCTTGTTCCGCTAGTCCTTACTAGGTAGGAAAGTGCATTTATTTTTGGATAGGGCTACTCATGTACAGGATTTATAACAAAAATGGAGTGTATAAAATAGCAATTGTTTCTGTTTTGGCTAGAAACTCTGAGGGTCTTCCCCTCCCAGATTGACTCTTCTGTGAAGGTAAACCAAGCCATCTTTTGCCTCAAGTCCTACCTAGCCTTTAACTACTGAATGGGTGTTACCTCAGACAAACAGATGCAGGAAAGACTTTAGCTTAATAAAGGCAAGGCCTCCCACTGTATTAGGGCCATCCACAGTTGTCTTGACCTATGTTTTACCACTGGATCCCAGTGACTCTGGAGGAGAGAGTGAGGCTGATGACTCCACACAACTCTGCCTCACTTAAATCCAATTCACTTATAATTTATCACCCTTCTGATGTCATTGGTCCTCTTTAAGAACAAAGGATAAACAACAAACAACAACAACAATAATAACTAGCTTGCATATAGTGTTTTAAGGTTTGCAAAGCACTTTCCTTCTGTTAACTCATTTTATCCCCACAACAACCCTGGGGAAGTAGGTACTATTATTATCTCTATTTTACTGTTGAGGAAAATGAGACAAACAGAGGTTAAGTGACTTGCATAGGGTCACAAAGTTAAGTAAGTATCAGAAGGAAGATTTTGGACTAAGATCTTCCTGACACCAAGTTGTATGTTCCATTGCCACCTAGCTGCTTTTAAAATGTTAACTTAGAGGAGAGCTAGGTGGTGCAGTAGATAATACATTGGCCCTGGATTCAGGAGGACCTGAGTTCAAATCTGGCCTCAGACACTTGACACTTACTAGCTTCATTACCCTGGGCAAGTCACTTAACCCTCATTGCCCTGCAAAAAAAAAAAAAAAATTTTAAATGTTAACTAGAATCTCTAAAACCAAGGAAATTACTGGGCTGTTAAGCTGGCCTTATCAGGAGAACATAGGAATAGTGGAAACTTGATTGTAACCAGAATTTAAATGGTGGATTCCAGTGTTTTCAAAAGCAGAAGCAATCATCATGACCCTTGGTGAAGAATGGAAATATCAACTTTACAACTGTCCATCTAAAAAGAGGATGCAAAATATAAATGATGGAATTCTATTGTATGTAACAAAGCCCTGTTAGTTTGCCCAATACTTTTATATCATAGGATTTTTATGTGTCAAGAGAAACTAGGCTAAATTTATGAATATCATTTTTTTCACCCTACTGCAGTCTATTGGGAGGAAATCTACTGGGCAAATTTAAAAGAGGCATGGATTGTATGCCAAGCTCTACAAGTGATTCATTCTGGGATGCTTAGAAAGTCAATTGACTTCCTGGTGCCTCAATTTCCTCATCTATGAAATGGTACTGTTATCACATAACCTTAGTACCCCTCATAAAAGCAAAGAAAAAACAGAGCCATGATAATGCAAAGAAGTAGTAGTATTTTTGTTCTCCTATAAATTGTAAAAGGTTTAGCTTCAGGAACATTCAAATGGTCTTGTATCATTCATGATGACTCAATAGCAACGTGTCTGCAAATTATTCAAGCCTATTCCATGACTCATACGTTATGTATTATGGCAAAGTTATTTTTGCCTTCTCCTGAACAGAAAGCTTTTTTTTTTTCTGATGAAAAAGGTTAGAAATTTGAAAATTTTCAAGAAATTATTCGGCTAATTATTTAAAAGGTTATTAACATTTTAAGTAAAACGAAATCCTATAAAAACTAAGCTATAAACAAGATACTTGAAGTTAATGAGATTGTTATAATCCTAACTTTCCTCCAAGCATGTCAACTATTTTCAAAGAGGCTGACATGGACCTAGATTTATCCACATAGAAAGTGTTGAATAAAGGTCTGTTGACCAACTGACATGAAGAGTTTTTCTACTCAATGTCTTTTCAAGCTGGTCTGTTTTAATCTGAGACTATTCTGGCCTAAAGCTATTGGGGAGGATCCTGTACCCCTTGATATTGGTCCTAGAGGATTAGGATCAGCCTTGAACTAAATACAACCTACTAGGTATCTAACATTCTGCTGGGGAGATAAGATCTAAATCCCTGAGGATTCTGAAGCAAACGAATCCTTTTCAGTTGGTCTACTCTCACTGTGGACTGGTCTCAGCCAGGTCACTGTTTTTCCAGAACAGTGGTCCAGCTTAATTGGTAACCCTTAGAGACAGGGATGTGTCATAGTGGATAGAGTGCAGGATCAGGAGTCAGGAAAGACTTGAGTTCAAGTCTTGCCACAGACTTTTACTAGATGAAGCTGATGTCTCAGATGCCTACCATGACCTTTACAATATGTCCTTTGAAGTAGAATCAGCTCATAGGTAGAGGAGGTGGCAAGATACCAGTGACTTCTTCCCTAACATTTGCCACATGGATGTCCCATAGGCATCTCAAACTCAGTATGTCCCAAACAGAGTTCATTATCTTCCCTTCCCCCTCCAAATCCACCCTGTTTTTGAACTTCCTTATCTTTATTGAATATAGCACCATCCTTCCAGTCATTTAAGTTCACAACCTTGGCATCATCCTTGACTCTGCATTCTCACTTGCAGCCAATCAGTTGACAAATCTTGTTCATTCTACCTCCACAACACTTCTTCCATCCATCTCATTCTCTTCCACATGACCGTCACCCTAGTTCAGGCCCTCATCACCATCACCTCCTTCCTAGACTATTAGAACAGCTTCTTAATCAGCATCTCTTTATTTATTTATTTATTTATTTATTTATTTATTTATTTATTTATTTATTTATTTATTCATTCATTCATTCATTTATTTTGCAGGGCAATGGGGGTTAAGTGACTTGCCCAGGGTCACACAGTTAGTAAGTGTCAAGTGTCTGAGGCTGGATTTGAACTCAGGTACTCCTGAATCCAGGGCTGGTGCTTTATCCACTGTGCCACCTAGCTGCCCCAATTGGCATCTCTTTAAGTCTGTTCTCCAATCTATCCTCTACATAATTGCCAAAGTAATTTTTCTGAAGTTCAGATCTGACCAGGCTACTGAACATCCTAAAGAAAAAATTCTAGTCTCTCTCTATTGTCTCTCAGATTGAATATAAGCTCCTCTTTTTAGCAGTTTCAACCTTTTACAATTTAGCCTCAACCTACTTCTCCAGTCTTATAGCATAATAATATGCACTGAATGCTGAGAGAGCTAATGAGGTAGCATAGAACATTTAGTGGATAGAACACTGAACTTGGACTAAGGAAGATTTGAGTTCAAATCCAGACTCAGACACTGGTCAGCTGTGTGACCATGGGAAAACCACAGCTCTAAGATCCTTACTTTCCTCTTCTGTAAAATGGGGAGTAATAACCTCACAGGTTGTTGAGGGGAATCTAACAAGATTATATATATATATATATATATATATATTTATATATATATATATATATATATATATATATATATATATATATATAAATTTCTTTGCAAATCATAAAGCACTATATACACACTAGGTATTAATTTTGTTACTATTACACAAGGGACATTCCTGTTCCTGTAGGTATTCAATGGTCTAGCCAAATTGGCCTTTTGCCTCTTCTTCACACAGCATCCTCTATCTCCATCTTCTATGCTTTTTCAGTGAGCTATCCTATAAGTACAGAATACACACTCTTCTAACCTCTACCTCTTATTACTTATTTCCATAATTGTTTATATTTTTAAAAACTCAGCTCAAAATTTGGAACTATGCCCAAAGGGCTATAAAACTATGCATACCTTTTAACCCAGCAGTACCACCACTAGGTTTATATCCAAAGAGATCATAAAAAAAGGGAAAAGGACCCACATGTATAAAATTTTTATAGCAGCTCTTTTGTGGTAGCAAAGAATTAGAATCAAGGGTATGCCATCAGTTGGGGAATGGCTGAACAAGTTGTGGTAAATGAATGTAATGGAATACTATTGTGCTATAAGAAATGATGAGCAGGTAGATTTCAGAAAACCCTGGAAAGACTTATATGAACTGATGTAGAGTGAAGTGAGCAGAACCAGGAGAACATTGTACATGGTAATAGCAACATTGTTCAACTTCTCAACAATTCAATGATCCAAGACAATTAGAAGGGGCTCATGATGGAAAGTGTTATCCACATCCAGGGAAAGAGTTGTAGAGTCTGAAGGCAAATCAAGGCATGCTATTTTTCATTTTTTTTTCTTCCTTGTGATTTTTCCCTTTTGTTCTGATTCTTCTTTCACACCATGACTAATATGGAAATAAGTTTAGCATGATTGTACATGTATAACCTTTATCAGATTGCTTGCTGTCTTGGGGAGGGGGCAGGCAAGGGAAAAATATTTGGAACTCAAAAATCTTATAGAAATGAATGCTGAAAACTGTCTTTTCATGCAATTGGAAAAAGTAAAATACTATTAAGTAGGAAAAGAGAAAGTGATGGAGAAAATGTTAATAATGCGGAATAAACTTAAAAGTGTGTCATCTGTGGTTAAAAAAAAAAATCAGCCCAAGCACCACCTCCTACATAAATCCTTTCCTGATCCTCTCCCAGCTGCTAGTGCCTTCTACACTCCAAATTTCCTTGTCAGGCAACAAACATTTACTAGCTTACTATGTGCTAGACTCTATGCTAGCTGAGACCTGAGAATACAAAATCAATCAGAAAGATAGTCCCTGCCCTCAAGGAGTTTACATTCTAATTAAGAAGGACAATACATAAAATTAGCTGAAAGGGGGAGTGAAGAGGTGAGGGTGTCCACTGAGAGGAGTGGGAGAGAAAGGTAAAGAAAGTCTAGGAGAGTCAGGACTGAAATCTAGAGAGGAATGAAGACCTTGTATTTATTTTTATATCTATATGTCTAAAGATAGATCTATCTGGCTTTTCATTTACCAGCACTTAACTCAGTTCCTGGCACATAGCAGGCATTTAATAAATATTTATTGGCTTGATTAACTGACTTCTTGACGTCAGGGTGGGTTTCCTTTCTGTCATTATATCCCTAGCTTAATAACGCTGTTGATGATTGATATTCTTTTTTCTCTAGGTTCTTTTTGTCTCTTCTGCCGACTCTTCTTCTTTCTACCCCTTAAATGTAGAAAACCCACAAGTTTCTATCTTGGGCACTCTTTTAATCAAAACTCTCTTCCTTGGTGACCTCATTTATTCTACTGGATTTATTATTATTTATTTTATTCCTTCTTACTATTTCTTTTTTTTTTTTTGGGGCAGGGCAGTTGGGGTTAAGTGACTTGCCCAGGGTCACACAGCTAGTAAGTGTTAAGTGTCTGAGGCCGGATTTGAACTCAGGTACTCCTGAATCCAGGGCTGGTGCTCTATCCACAGCACCACCTAGCTGCCCCCTTATTATTTCTTATTTATTTCTTATCTATTTCATTGGAGTTATCACCTTCAAGTAGTTTAGTCTCAAATCTTAGTCTCTTCCCATCTTTCCTATTTCAGTTCAAGGCACCATCATCTTCCTAAATTACTCAGGCTTAAAACCTGAGAGTCATCTTTGATTCTTGGCTCTCCGTTATTCTATTCCTTGCCAAGTCTTCTTGATTCTACTTCTTGATTCATCTTTCATTTCTTTTTGTTCCCACTGCAACCATTCTAATTAAGGCAAAATTTTTTTTTCTGGTTAGACTGTTGTGATAACCTTCCAATTTAACTTCCTATGTCTAATCTATCTCCTCTATAGACCATCCTTCTTCACCCTGGTACTTGATTAATCTTCCTAACACAACTCTTAAAAATCTTCAGCAGTTCCCCAGTGCCTACCAAATAAAGTTCAGTTGATTTCTCTAGTTACTTCCCTCTGTGTATTACATATTCTTTTCTCACTGTCTCCCATTTCCATAATAATAAAAAAATCACATTTATAATAACTCTCTAGGATTTGCTATTCACTTTCCTCAAGTTAATCTTGGGGCATAGGTAAAACAAATTGTATTATCCCCATTTTATATGTGAGGAAGACTGAGATCCTCAGAGGTTAAGTGACTGTTATTGTACCTCATAAGTATCTAACACAGGATTGGAATTTTTGTCTCCTGACCTCATGTCCACTACTCTATTATGCCATACCATCCCAAAATGGTTAGTCAATAGTTAATAAACATTTATTAAGTGCCTATTATGTGCCAGGCACCTACTAAGATCTCAGGATATAAATATGAAAAAAATAAAGTCTCTACCCTCAAGGAGCTTACCATCTAACGAAGGAGGACAACACATAAAAGGCTGAAAAAAAGGGGAGATGAAGAAAGTATCCAGGGAGGGGGAAGGGTAGAGAAGCCAGAGAAGTCCCAGAGTAATGCAGCCAGCTGAGAAATGAGGAAATGTCTGAGCTGAGGTCCCTCCTTAAATAGAGCTTTTGGAGTTCAAGACTTCACTCTCCAATCAGTGGAGCAGAGGACAGTGACAAAGTAGACTATCAAGGCTGATAGGATACTCCACATATCATTATCCCATACAGATGGGAAACTGAGGCTCAGAGAGGTTAAATGACTTGCCTAAGGTGATCTAAGAAGTGTCGTAGGATAGATTGGAACCCAGGTTTTCCTTACTCCAAGTCCAGGGCTCTAGACACTATGCTAAATTAAATGGAAGATAATTGATTTTCCAGATAGAATAGTCTCATTCTTCAGGCAAAAGTATCCCAGTATTTTCACTTTTGATACTAGAATCTCCAAACCCACTCTCTAGTGGATGCCTATATGTTATGATTTGTAGTTTCTGCTCAAGCTTTTTATCTCCCTCCTCCACATGTTTCCCCTAATGGACTCTCAGGGTGTCTGAATTTCTGCCAGTAGATTCATTTCTTTGTATCAAGGCTGGCCCCCAGTAGGTACTCACTAAATTACTCACTAATACTTGTTTTAATGAATGGATGAATAGGGATTGGGTCCCCTGCTAAAATGGAAAATATACCGGGAAAAGGTAGTCTATTAAACAGTTATCAACCATTAACACCATGAAGTTGATTAGATCAGGTCTTGATAGCTAGGTGTCATCCAGGTCCTATGGAAATAGACATACTGGGTAGGTTAGTTTGGGCAGAATTATGAATTTTGAGCAGTTATTTCCACCCTGTAAGACTCAGACTCCTGGGGGCTAAGGAATCAGTGTAAATAGTCCATCTCATTTAAATGACTTAGCATAATAAATATGCAAACATACCTTCTATATATTTAATAATTAATATTTTTGCATACATATATGCATTGCTATGTTTCAAATTTGTGTAGATCCTGCTGGGATGAATAAAAATACAAAAGCATTTTAATATATTGCTGAATTCATCCTTCTTATTTTGTCACTAGTTTCTTTTCCTTAGCGATGTCTCCTAAAAATATAATTGTTATCATAATTCCTCATAAACATGACATTTCATCTCCTCTCTCTGGGACTTTGTCTTGGCTGTGCCCCCTTACCCCTACTTCTTAGTTTCCCTGACTTACGCTGAAATTTGGCTAAAATCCTACCTTCTTCAGGTGGCCTTCCACACCCTGAAACTGCTAATGCTATCCCTTTTTAGTGTGCTTTCATCTACCCTGCCTATCTATATTTGGCATGTATCTGTTAATTTACATGTTACCATACATTAGAGTCTATGGTCTTTGAGATCAGGGACTGTTTTTTGCTTTTTCTTAGCAGTTTGAGCTAGTGTCTGGTAGGTAGTAATAACACTTAATTGACTGATTGACTGACATGGGAGTGGGGTGGGGGGAGGAAGAGGGTGGTCTTTAAACTTGAAAAGGCAGGGCATTGATTAAGAAAATAGGTCTGGGCTTGGCACCATAGTGGGAAACCTTGAGCATCTCGGGGTCAGAATGAGAGTACACTGCTCCCTGAGGATAGGATAAAGAAGGTGGGGAGAAGGACTTAATGGTACAATAGTCTCAAGATGAACTTCACTTACTTTATAATTTTTCCCCAGGGCTATTCTCATCATAGATCCTTGGAAATCTGTTTTCTTGACATCATTTTTTTTTCCTTACAGGATCGTTCAATCTGAAGGCTCTCATGTACCATTCCTTGCCTTGCCATTTTTGTGATAATAAGAATAATTCATAACATTTACATGCTGTAAATTTTACAAAACATTTTCTTATCTCTTGTGCCACTTGAAACTTACAATAACGCTGAGAGATGAATATTGAATATGAATAATCATGCTTATAGTATCTCACAGTGTTAGCCAGAGGATCAAAGACATACTATTCATATGGTATATGATACAATGGAATACTATTGTGCTATAAAAAAATGCCAAAAGGATAGTAATAGAGATAATCTGGTAGGATTTATATGAACTGGTACCACACGTAGTGAGCAGAACCAAGAGAATAATTTATTCAACAACATTGTAAAGATAAACACCTTCAAAAAATTTAAGAATGGCTGATGGCTGAAATGACCAACCACGATTTCAGAGGACTGATGAGAGGAGATAAACTCATTATGCAAAATAAGACATACATTTTTGGACATGGCCAATGTAGAAATTGTTTTCCTTGCCATACATATTTATTATAAGAATTGTGGTTTTTTTTCTCTCAGTAGGTAAGGGAGGTGGAAGAGAAAGAAAATAAAGGTGTATTAATTAAAGTAAAACTATTTTTTAAAATAAAAGACTTAAAAAAGAGAATACTAGCTCTGAAGTAAGAATAATTGGCTTTCATATTCTTCCTTTGATATGCCCTTGAGTAACTCATTATCCACTGTTGGCTTCAGTTTCTTGACCTATAAAATGAAGACATCAGAAGAAGTGGCTTCTGAGGTTCTTTTCCACCTCTAAACTACAAAGAACCTACAAGCTCAAAAGCTAAATTAAGTGGGGAACAGGAAGTGGGAGTTTGCTAGATATAGGAAAGAGGAAGTACCAATTGATTGGAGTCCCCCTCTCAGGGCTAGGTAATGACTGGTGGTTGCTATAGAGTGGGAGTAGCAATTGAGTATCTGAACCGTATTCTCTTTTTCCTGTACACAAATGACTCCAGGCAGCTGGGTGGTGAAATGGATAGAGTATAGGACCTGGAGTTAGGAAGATCTGAGTTCAAATCTGGCCTTAGTCACTTATTAGCTGTGTGACCCTGGGCAAGTCACTTAAGCTCTGTTTTCTCAGTTTCCTCAACTGTGAAAATGGAGATGATAATAATACTACCTCCCTGGGTTGTCATAAGGATCAAATGAGATATTTGTACATCACTTTTTATAGTCTTGGTATATAGTAGATGCCTAATAATTGTTTTCTTCATAAAGGCAAATAGGTGTAATAGAGGATAGAGAAACTGGATCTGGATGTTAGGGAGATCTGAACTCAAATTCATTCTCAGACACTTATTAGCTATGTCACCTTGGGCAAGTCATTTAACCTTTGTCTGCCTCAATTTCCTCATCTATAAAATGAGGGGTAATAATAGAACTTGTGTTCCAGAGCTATTGTAAGAATAAAATGAAATAGCTGTAAAATTGATAAGAAAAAGAAAGGAATATGTGAATAGAAATGTATAGACCTTGGTTCTAGTCCTTTAGTGTCACTAATTGTGTGATCTTGGGCACTTAACCTAGTCTTTGGTTTCCTCATCTGTTTTTGTTTTTGTTTTTTTTTAGTGAGGCAATTGGGGTTACGTGACTTGCCCAGGGTCACACAGCTAGTAAGTGTTAAGTGTTTGAGGCCGGATTTGAACCCAGGTACTCCTGACTCCAGGGCCAGTGCTCTATCCACTGCACCACCCAGCTGCCCCGGTTTCCTCATCTGTAAAGTGCAAGTTTGGATGGGGATGGACTCAAAGGTCCCTTTTGAATCTAAAATTACGTGATTCTAATTTATGAGCTCTCTGAGGCAGCTGTGCATAGAACTAGTGATATTAATATTTTTGACCCTTTTGCTTCCACAGTGTTCTAAAAACCTTATGAAGAGATTTTCATCTGATTAATGACCAAATCACTTTCCCCGCTATAAACAAAATAGAAATAGTTACAATAATCAGTGTTAATATGAAGCTGTCAAAGTTAAAGCACACACACCAGTTTTCTGTTAATCATCAGTAATCTAACCAGGGTTGGGGATTATACTGTTTGGAGAAAAAAGTATTCACAATTTATATGTACACATACAATTTAAAAGAATCACCTCTGCAAGATACCTAGCAAGTGCTTATTCAGTCTTTGCTAAAACTTGTCAGTCAATAAACATTTATTGTTTGTTTTTTGGTTAGGCAATGAGGGTTAAGTGACTTGCCCAAGGTCACACAGCTACTAAGTGTCAAGTGTCTGAGGCTGGATTTGAACTCAGGTCCTCCTGACTCCAGGTCCAGTGCTCTATCCACAATAACATTATTGTTGTTGTTGTTCAGTCGTTTTGGTTTTTTTTGGTGAGGCATATGGGGTTAAGTGACTTGCTAGGGTCACACAAGCTAGTAAGTGTTAAGTGTTTGAGGCGGATTTGAACTCAGGTCCTCCTGAATCCAGGGCCGCTTGCTCCTATCCACTGCGCCACCTAGCTGCCCCCGTTCAGTTGTTTTTTAATGCTTAGGCTTTTTTTTAGTGAGGCAATTAGGGGTTAAGTGACATTGGCCAGGGTCACACAGTGTTCAGTTGTTTTTTAGTCATGCCCGACTCTTTGTGACATCATTTGGAATTTTCTTGAAAGATAATGGAATGGTTTGCCATTTCCTTCTCCAGTTCAATTTACAAATGAGAAACTGCAGGCAAAACAGGCTTAAGTGATCTACTGAGGCTCACACAGCTAATTAAGTATCTGAGCCTGGATTTGTATTTAGGAAGATGAGTCTTCCTGGATTCAAGCTCAGCAATCCATCTACTGTGCTACCTAGTTGCCCAAACATTTCTTAAGTACCTTACTATGTGCCAGGAATTGTGCTAAACACTGGGGGTTCAAAGAAAGGCAAAAAGACAGCCCTAAGCAGAACTCATTCTACTTTTGGATAGTAATAAATTGTAAAGAAGTTTTTCCATGACAGCAAGACTAAATTTACCTCTTGGCCATTTCCATTCATTGTTCCTAGTTCTGCCTTTGGGAGCCAAGGAGAATAAGCCTTATCCCTCTTCAACAGGCTGGTTTTTAAATGCTTAAATGCAGCTATTGTGTCCATTTGCCATCATGGGTTGCACTTGATAGTCCTTTGGCTAAGGTCTGCAGAGATTTAGCTAGAAAGTCAGTGGGTCACAAAGCAAAGGTGTTGAGGGGACAGACCTGAGCCCCTGACAAACAGAATCTTCCATTTTTCAGAAGTCATTTAACCCCCATGAGACTCAGTTTTCATTGTTTAAATGGTGGACTGGACTAGACTTCTAAGATGATCTTTCAGTTCCATATTTATCATCTTGTGAAAGTTTTCCAGTGCTTACTTAATCCTGGATCAGGTCTGGTGCTTGAGAAAGCTGCTTATTAAGAACACAAGCAAGAAGAGAAGAAAAGCTAATAATAACAATACTAATAGCTAATGTTTCTATAGTGCTTTAGATTGGGGGGGGGCAGCTGGTTGGTGCAGTGGATAGAGCACGGCCCTGGATTCAGGAGGACCTGAGTTCAAATCCAGCCTCAGATACTTGACACTTACTAGCTGTGTGACCCTGGGCAAGTCATCTAACCCCAATTCCCCTCATCTAAAAAAAAAAGATGGGGGCAGGGATATGACATACATTATGTTAGCAGGAGGAAATGGTGAGCAAACTAACTTATTGAAAGAAGAGATTTCATCTTGAATACCAGCAAAATCACAGGAAAGATTCTGTTTTGGTGTAATAGTCTACAGGTTATTTTTGAACACATTATATTTGAACATGAGAAATATATGTAAAGAGGGTTTTGGTTTTTGGAGGTGTTGAACCTGTGTTTCATTTTTGTTAGGGGACTTACCAGTGTGGAATTCCCTTCCCTTGCTTCAGATCATAAACATATTCATAATTTAGCCTTAGAGAATAGTTTGGGGCACTAAGAGGTTAAAGCCAGTATGTATCAGAGGCAGAGTTTAAAGCCACGCCTTCTTGACTCTAGTATTAGATTTCTAGCCACAGAGATGTCCAAATTAGCTAGGAAAAAGTAAAACCATTTGAAAAAGTAAGTTTCCATCAATAAAAGTTATCCTTTTTTGTGTCTTCAACACTCCTGTCTTTGTATTATCTTGTCAAAATTATTGTTTATCCCAAGTAATTCACATAACTTTGTACTCTATTGGATTTACAATGGTGGACATCAATATGGTTCCCAAATACAAAAAGTTCAGGATTATTCATATATACCTTCTTAGTTCTCTGAACATTATACTAAATTAAATAAGTAATAAACTTTACCAATCTAGCAGAAAGCAGAAAAGGCTATCTAAATTCACAAGACAATGACATTTCCCCGTAGGAGCCCATATTAGGAGCGCAAAGCAATCATTTAGTCCATTCCACCCATTTTACAGATGAAGAAATTGAGGTACAAAGATATTAAGTGACTTGTGAAAGGGCAAATAAGCAGTAATAAGTGGAAGAGCTTTAATATGTGAGAATCAGAGTGCTACCAACCTGCTGAGAAAGATATTGCAGGGAAGCTCCGCCATGAGGAAAAAGCATATGACTTCAGTGTCCGGAAGTGACCTTTCTGGGGTTTTGAAGATTGGATTGGCATCCAGAGTTATGTCTAACACCTGTGGGCCTTGTCTATCAAAATTACCAGCCAATTAGCTTGGACGCTGTGTGTGTGTGGACAGCCCTGTTTCCTTTTTCACAGGGGGCTTCTGGAGAAGCCGCAGAGAAGGAAGGGCCTTTTGGTTCTGGACTTGAGCTTGGCGGGAGGATGGAGGCTCACTCTTTGATTAGCTAGATGAAGATTGCTCTGTAATACACTTTAATAAATACTTAAAAGCCTAAACTCTTGCTAAAGCTTCTAATTTAAGGTGACCACTCATTAGATTTTAGACATCACAACTAGAATTTTAGGCCTTACAAATACAAACTTATGATTTCTGACTCCATTTCAATGACTCTTTCTATTATAATACTTTTGGCTCAATACTTTGTATCCAGGTTTTATCTGAGTAGCTTTGTATGCATGTTAAATATTCTGATCTATCTGATATTATGGACTCCAAAATACATATTACCTCAGGCCTGGGTAACTAAATTGAAACATGAAAGTATGTATTGTACGGTTCCATATCTATATCCATATCTATAAGAGTATGTATTCTATTGAGAAACTGGAACTGTACCCAAAAAAAGAAAAAGCTGTTAGCAAACCCATTATCAGGATGTCACCGTTTACATTTCATTGTCAACTTCAATCAGCTATCATTTGAACTTAGCTCTCCTTAATTCATTAAGATCAATAATAGTCCCTGCTAAGAAGAGATAATGTGCTTAAATTTCACAATTATGTGTGCACAGCCAATTCTTTTTCAATTCTGATGAAGGGCCAGAATCACTTACTGTTTTCACAGGACAATTATAATCTAGGAACTAACTGGGTATTATTACCTAAGCTAGCAAAAGACTGTCCTTCACAAAAGAACTCTCCCCAGTGCCCTATTTGATGAATGAGTGTATTATTCTTACTTGCTGATAGACATTAGACCAATTTGGTGTTTGGTCAATTATATGTGTGAAATCCTACCTATCAATCAAAAAACAAGAAGCATTTATCAAGTGCCTCCTAAAGCCCATGAACTATACTAGGTAGAAAAGCCTTCAAGCAGCTTACATTTTATTGAGATTTTATATGCATTTTATATGCAGAGCTACATCAATATATACATTATTTATAAAAATAAATACAAAGTTTTTTGGGGGGAGTTGGAGAGTGAATTAAGGTAGGGGGAGTCAGAAAAAACCACATAGGATGCTGTGTTTAAGCAGATCATTGAAAGATATCAGGTATTCTAAAAGGCAGAGGTGAAGAGAGAGTGCATTTCATGGTACAAGGTAGAACAAGTCATGGAGGTAGAAGGTAGATGCCATTGTGTGGAGAAACAATAAAAGGAGCCGGTTTGGCAGGAGCATAAAGTGTATGAAAAGGAATGATGTGTATTTGGCCTGGAAAGGGTGGTGAAAGGCTTTGAACACCAAACAGAGGAGTAGCATTTGATGCAGAAAGTAATAGGGAACCAGAGGAGTTTATGGAGAAGAGCAATTTTTTTTTTTTTTTTTAGTGAGGCAATTGGGGTTAAGTGACTTGCCAAGGGTCACACAGCTAGTAAGTGTTAAGTGTCTCAGGCCGGATTTGAACTCAGGTCCTCCTGATGCCAAGGCTGGTGCTCTGTCCACTGCACCACCTAGCTGCCCCAAGAAGAGGAATTTTATACTCACATCTGTGCCTTAGGAATATCCTCTTTGCAGCTATGTGGTATTGGATTAGATATGGTAGAATCTTGAGGTAGGGAGATCAATTAGAGGCTATTACAATATTCTAGGCAGGGAGGCAGCTAGGTGGCGCAGTAGATAGAGTATGGCTCTGGAGTCAGGAGGACCTGAGTTCAAATCTGACATCAGACACTAACACTTACTAGAGTTGTGGACCTGGGCAAGTCACTTAACCCCAATTGACTCACCAAAAAAAAAAAATTCTAGTCAGGGATGATGAAGATTCACGTAGATAGTGGTTGTGGGGAATGGATAGGAGACAAAAACAAATGACGTGGAGGAGTTATAATTGAGAAGATTTGGCAATGGATAAGTGAGGTTAAAGAGGGGAGGAATTTAGATTGGTTATTTAGAATGGCTATAGATGGGGTTGCAACCATGTGTGACTGGGAGGATAGTGATACTTTTGATAGAGAAAGGGAATGTGAAGAGAGTAATAGGTTTGTAGGGAAAGATAATGAGTTGATTTGGATGTATTGAAATTGAGATGCTTATGGGACATCTACTTTGAAATGTCCAAAGGCAGTTGGTGATAGGGGAAGTTCAGGAGATTGATGTACATGTGGATCTGGGAGTCCTTTGTCTAAAGTGGATAATGGAACTCATGTGAGCTGATACAGTTATCAAGAGAGAATGCTGTGCTGTAAGAAATGACAAGCAGGTTAGTTTTAGAAAACCATGGAAAGACTTGCATGAGTAATAATCTGAGTAATATGACTACACAAATCAACCATAAAGGAAAGTGCTGTCCTCCCCCTAGAGAAAGAACTGAAATATGGAAGTATGTATTGTATTGTTCCATATCTATAACAAATGTTGGCCTTCTCTAATGAGGGCTTGGGGGGGAGGGGGACAACTCAGAATTCAAAATGTAACAAAAATAAATAAAAGAAAACCAAAGAAAAGAAAAATTAAAAAGAGAGAATATGTAAAGAGAATAAGAGAAAGCACAGGAGAGAGAGCCTTGAGATTCATAGATGGGCAGAAGAGTATGTATGTTATGAATGAAGATCCAGAATAAAATTTCTTTATCTTTTTTTCCTGAAAGTTAATCTCTTATTAAAACTTCTTTATTTCTTTCAAAGGTACTGCCTTTATTCCAGTCTTTCCATTTTATAGCATTACATTATGCTTAACTCCTCATTCTCCACACCCCATATATTCAGATACTTACAAAATCTTGACATTTCTACTCAATGACATCTTTTACATTTTACCTCTTCTCTTTTCTCTGCAGCTACTACCTTTATTTGGGCCCTTATTACCTCTCACTTGGACTATTTCTTGGCCATACTAATGCTTTTTGCTGCTTCAAGTCTTTCTTTTCTTTTCTCTTTTTTCTTTTGTTGGGGCAATGAGGGTTAAGTGATTTGCCCAGGGTTACACAGCTAGTAAGTGTCAAGTATCTGAGGTCGGATTTGAACTCAGGTCCTCCTGAATCCAGGGCCAGTGGCTCTTCCACTGCACCATCTAGCTGCCACTCAAGTCTTTCTATATGTTCTCCAAGCAGCTGTGGAAATGATTTTCCTCAAGTACAGATAGAGCCTTGTCACTCCTCTACTTAGCAAACTTCAGTGGCTCCCTGTTGCCTCTAGGATCAAATATAAATTCCTATGTTTAGCTCTGGAAACTCTTCTTTGCCACGTTATTCTGCGGTCTAGAGTGTCCTCCTCTCTTTTCATCATTTATTTTTTCCATCTCCCATCTCTGGACCTTTGCACTGGCTGTGAGTTATTCTGGATGTCAATTCATCTTTACTTCCACCTCATATGCTCTCTTATTCCATTCAAGATTCAGATCAAGTACCACCTTCTCCATAAAGCTTTTCTCAATTCCTTAAATTGCAGTGCCCTCCCTCTATAACAACTGTCTTTAATTAATCTTTTACTTATAACGTATTTAATTATTCTGCACATAATTCTCTCTGCGCATGTTGTTTTCCTTATAGAATATAAACTCCTTAAGAGTAGAGATAGTTTCACTTTTTGCCTTTATATTCCTTAATGCAAAGCACAGTGCTTGACACATATAGAGACAGCTAAGTGGAGCAGTGGGAGAGCACTTGGACTTGGAGTAAGGAAGACCTAAGTTTAAATCTAGCCTCAGATACTCACTGGCTCTGTGACCCTGGGCAAGTCACTTAACCTGTTTGCTTCAGGTTGCTCATCTGGAAAATGGGGATAATAGTACCTATATCTTAAGAGTCATTGTGAGGGTCACATGGGATAATAATTGTAAAGTGCTTAGCATAGTGCCTGGCACATAGTAAATGCTATACAAATGTTAGCTTTTATTATTATTAGGCACCTAATATTTGCTGATGGATGGATATTGACTGATTGATGAATCTCCAATAAAGGAGTCGCAATATGAAGTGGTTAGGTAGAAGAAGTAACCAAGAAAGTGAAGAGTAAAAAAACAAAACAAAACCCATTGAGGGGTCAGTATTTAGGAGGAGAGGGTAGTCAGCATTCTCAAGTGCTTCTAAAATATCTAGAAGAGTAGGATGGAAAAATGTTCATCAGATCTGACCATTCAGAGATCATTAACTTTAGAAATATCAATTATGAGTTATGAGGTAAGAAGCCGATTTATATCTTTCTATACTTATACACATATGTATATGTGTATATGTAACATATACCACATAAACATATACATACACACACACATACACACACACATATATATATATATTTGATTTTTGTTTTTTTCTAGGTGTCTTGTGGGAGGGAGAGCATGAAGGGAATCTTATGGTCAACTGAGTTGTGTTTTAAGAGTAGTATGATGGGGGCAGCTAGGTGGCGCGGTGGATAGAGTCAGGAGTACCTGAGTTCAAATCCGACCTCAGACACATAACACTTACTAGCTGTGTGACATTGGGCAAGTCACTTAACCCCAATTGCCTCACAAAAAAAAAATAGTTTCATGTATAAAAAGTCTAAGAGGCATAGTTCTGGGTAATCATTTTATTAATCATGCTAACAATACTTAATAAAAGGGGTGAGTGACACTCTGAATGCCAAAGATCCCTCATGCCCTTGGAAAGACTGGGTGTTCCTGACTGGCCATCAACTCTGATTGTTTAACAAATACTGAGAGAGAATGAATATTATAATGAGAGGTGGAACCTATTCTAATGAGGGATTGGGGTCATGACTTTGATTACTCAGACCTGACTAGGACACAATGGGCCCAATTTCATCCATATTATGTGAAATTCTTCGTAAACTTCTTTAGTTGGGTGAAGTCTCTTACCCAGGATCAAAAGGCATGTAGAGGGGGTGGGGAGGGGAGGAGAGGAGAGGAAGGAATTTGAGCAATTTCATCCATCAATAATGCCCTTCAGGGACGGAACAACCTATAGGCTCTGAAAAAAATCCTGGTACTAATTCAATTATTGATTATTAATATAAGATAGAAATAATAATAACTCTCAATATTGGAGTCCTGTGAGTACTTATAAGGCAGCAGAGAATGAGCCATTGTATAAGGATGAGATTGAAGTCTGGAGAAGAAAGAGGAGGGGGGTAGTTATGGGAGACGGGATGGGATCAAGGGTAAAAGTAGAGGGGTTGTTCTTAGTGAGAATGACTACTTCTTCCAACAGACTGAATAAAAGAGGAAAAAATGGGGGATAACATCACAAAGTTGAAACATGTCGAGAGTGGGAGAAGAGGCAGCTCATAGAAGATGATTTTATTTTCTCAGTTAAAGCATGAGACAAGGTCTCTTTTGAGCCAAAAGGAGGGGAAGTGGATGGTATCAGAGACTTGAGCTTGAAAGGAGAAGGCTTGGAATAGTCCCTCTAGGAGAAGCAATGGAGAATGAAGTAGAAGAACTAAGGATTATTTCTCTGCCATGTGAAAAAGATTTCTCGGGTTTATTCCAAGGTCCTCTCAGAATCCTTGTAAAATATAAAGAAATGAGAACTTTTGACTTTTTGGATATTACATTTACATCCAGGGCTACATTAATATCAGAACTGAAATTTTAGCATATGAAACTCAATTTCTTCTCTCTTGATATGCTGATATTGTCAAAGCTAAAACAGAAAAGAACATTCTTCAAGTGTGGCCAAATGAAGAGAGTAGTGAGTGGCCTCTGAGGAATTGTGCTTAAGTAGTATAGACCACCCCCTCCCCACCAGCTGTCCCACTTTAAGAGGTTTAGCTGGCACCCAACATAGAAGGTCAAACATTTCTCGAATTACTAAAAATGGACTGAATCAGTATTTTAATATTATTTATAAAATATTAACTCATAAATAACTATTAATTAATATAATATATTCCTCCACTAAATCTAAATATTTTAGTAGTAGTAGTAGTAGTAATTGAATTCCCAGTCTTTTTTTAGGCCTGTCTGACTCTTATGACCCCATTGGGGGGTTTTCTTGGCAAAGATATTGGGTAGTTTGCCATTTCTTCTCCAGCTCATTTTACAGATGAGGAAACTCATCTCATGAACGAGGAAACTCATTCATCTGATGAATGAGGAATCCTCATGTAAATGAGGAAACTCATTTACAGAGAGGCAAAAAAGGGTTAAGTGACTTGCCCCAGGCTCACCAGCTAATGTCTGAGGCCAAATTTGAACTGAGGAAGACTCATCTTCCTGACTCCAGGCCTGGCACTCTATCCACTGTGCCACCTAGCTACCCAGTAGTTGTCATAGTAACAGTAAATTAATATTTGATATTTCCTTTTACTCCTGTACCATACTGAGAGTATAGAAGTGACCCATAGTGCTTAAGCACTATAGCCAAGCATAAGCTATGACAAGTCATAATGTCATCATAGTTTTAGAGCAAGATGAAACCTAAGGTCATTCTAATCCAACATCTTCCCTTTCAGACAAGGAAAACTAAAACCCCAAAGACAGTAAGTGACCCAGGGTCACATAAAGAGTAGGGCCAGGATTTGCGTGTAGGTCTTCTAGAACCCAAATCCAGAGGTCTTTCCACAGTACCATGATGGATGAATTTCAAATATGGACCTAGTCTCCAGTGATGTATATTTCATTCAAGGCACCTTAGCTAAGTTCAGAAAAGCTCATTACTTGGTTAGCCCATAGGTTGGTGAATTGATTAGTGGCAGAATCCTTCTAGTTAAATCCCAGAAAAAGTTTTGATCTGAATCTTTGGTGGGAATATACATGTGCTAAAATCACATGTTTTTGAAGTGTGAAGTATGATAATGGCACAAATTATTTAGGTTTATAAAGCACTTTTCCCACACACCCTGTGAGGCAAGGATTCCAACCGTTATACCAGTTTTACAGAAGAGAGAGCTGAGGCACAGAAAAGTTTAACAATTTTCTAAAGGTCACACAGTAAAGGACAGGGCAGGGACTTACAGTCAAGTCAATGTGGTCTTAAATCCAAGATCCATGCTCCTACAATAAGATATGGCATTCCTATGAAATGTTAGCTGAGAGGATCATATATTTAGAGCTGGCCAGGATTATAGTAGTCCATCTGATTAAGCACGCATATTTTATATGTAAGGAAAATGGGTTCCAAGGAAGTTAAGTGACTTACTCAAGGTAACACAAGTAAGTGTTTAAAGGGCAGATTTGAATCCAGGTCTTCTGACTCAATTTAATTAGTAATTTAATCACTAGTCAATAGCAACTTAAAGCATTTTTTTCATATGGCTATTGATAGCCTTAATTTCTTTTTCTAAGAACTGCCTATTCATGTCCTTTGACCACTTATATTTTGGGGTATGGGTTTTTTTTTTTTTTTTTTTTTTTTTTTACAAATTTGGCTCAGTTTCCTATATATTTGAGAAATGAGGTCTTAATCAGAGAAATTTGTTACAAATTTTTCCCAGTTCCCTGTTTTTCTTTTAATTTCCTTCTAATTTGGGCTACGTTGTTTTTGTTTGTGTAGAAACTTTTAAATTTCATGTAATCACAATTCCATTTTACTTTCTGTGATCCTTTCTATCTTTTGTTTGGTCATAAACTCTTCCCATCTCCATAGATCTGACAGGTTAATTTTCCCAGGCTCCCCTAATTTGCTTATGATAAATCATGTATCCATTTTGACCTTATCTTGGTATACAGTATAAGATGTTGGTCTATGTCAAACAACTTTCCAGTTTTCCCAGCACTTTTTGTCAAATGGTGAGTACCTGTTCCCAAAGCATTACTATGGTAGTGTACTACTGAATGTTATGTACCTAGTCTATTCCACTGATCCACTCTATTTCTTAGCAAGTACTAGAGAGTTTTTTTGTTTTTTTTTTAAGTGAGGCAATTGGGGTTAAGTGACTTGCCCAGGGTCACACAGCTAGTAAGTGTTAAGTGTCTGAAGCCGGATTTGAAGTCAGGTACTCCTGACTCCAGCGCTGGTGCTCTATCCACTGCGCCACCTAGCTGCCCAAGTACTAGACAGTTTTGATGATTATTGCTCTGTGTGTAGTTTGTGGTGGTTTGAAATCTGGTTTAGAGGTTTAGCTGGTACCTTCCTTCACTTTTTTTTCATTGATTCTCTTGATATTCCTGACCTTTTGTACATCTAGACACATTTTATTATTTTTCTTCTAGCTCTATAAAATAATTCTTTGGCACTGAATAAATAAATTGACTTAGAATTGTCATTTTTATTCTATTGGCTTTTTTACTGTCATTTTTATTGTCAATAAAAACTGTCATTTTTATATATCTGCTACCGATGAGCAATCAATATCGCTCCAGTTTTTTAGATTTGTCTTTATTTGTGTAAAAAGTGTTTTTAATTGTATTCATGGAGTTCCTGTGTTTGTCTTGGCAGGTAGACTCCCAAGTATTTTATATTGTCTACAGTTATTTTAGATGGAATTTCATATTGTTAGATTCTGGTTCTAATCAAGCCCTATTAAAGGGGTTTAACAGAATGACCACTTTCAAATGAACTGATGCTTCAACAAGGATATTACTAGAACTTTGTTGTCATCATTTTTTTTTTTTTTGGTGATGGCAATTGGGTTATGTGACTTGCCCAGGGTCACACAGCTAGGTAAGTGTTAAGTGTCTGGGGCCGGATTTGAACTCAGGTTCTCCTGACTCCAGGGCCGGTGCATTATCTACTGTCACCACCTAGCTGCCCCTATCATTTATTTTTTTGTCTTGTGGTATATCAACTGATTCTCCTTCCTGATATTTACTAAAGGAGCTTTCCTTTTTTATTTCTCCTTTTACCAACTATTGTTGACATTCTTTAGATGTCTCTTCTGTTCTCTTAATATTAGTTTCATTTACCAAGAATGAAAAGATACAGTTATAATACTTTAGAATTATCTCATGCACTTATTCAAAAAACCTAACAACAACAATAATAGCTAGCATTTATATTTAAAATTATATATATATATATTTTTGGCAGGGCAATGAGGGTTAAGTGACTTGCCCAATGTCACACAGCTTGTAAGTATCAAGTGTCTGAGCTGGATTTGAACTCAGGTCCTCCTAAATACAGGGCAGTGCTTTATCCACTGCACCACCTAGCTGCCCCTGTATTTATAAAATCTATATCATTTTATCCTCATGATGACACTGGGAGGTAAGTGCTATTGTTATCTTCATTTCACAGATGAGGAAACTGAGGTAAACAGAGGTTAAATAGCTTGCCCCGGATCCCATAGCTAGTGTCTGCAGTCAAATTTGAACTCAGATCTTCCTGTTTGCAGGTCTAGGTCTGCTGTGCCACCTAGCTATAGTTACTGTATTAAGCATTTGTTGTGCATTGGGGACCACACTAGGTCCTAAGAGATGCGATAACAAAAAAAGAGGAGATATCCTTATACTAAAGAAGCTTAGTCTATGTTATAACAGTTATGAATGTCATTTCCTCCATAATATTGCCAGCTCTTTTAGGGGTGAGAATTTGTCTTTTTCATCTTTGCATTGTTTTATCTCCCAGTGCCTAATATAATGCCTTATAAAAAGTAGGCCCTTAAGATCTTGTTGAACTGAATTGAAGACAAGACATGAAACTGGAAGTTCATCCACGCACATGCCAAATGACTGCCTTCTAGTATTTTTTTCAATGTAAGTCCTGGAAAACTAACGACAATATTCATACAACATAAATACTTCTACACATCAAAGAAACCAGGCCACTTCATGTTTGTGTGTTAAAGACTTAGTCACTTCTTTATCTCTCCAAGGGAACCCCCTTAAACATCACTTCTCATCAGCCAAGAGGTAAGAGCTGCCAAGCTCCCACCCACAGTAATATAGCATGGAACCATCTGATCCCACATCCTCTTACTGATAGAGAAAAGCACTGCCCAATTATTTTACTCACTGTGTAAATAACCACAGAACAAAGGAAATAGACACCTCATTGACATGAACTAGCTCTTTCCCTTTACTCTTTCAACCTGAACAGAGTGGTGTACATGCTGCTATGGTAATAACCTCTCTCCCTGATGTTGTAAATGCATTTATTAAGGTTTTAAACTTTTTCTTTTCCTAAAGAATTTAGGGCAGATGTCCTTAAACTTTTTTGTGTGGTGGACTCCATTGGAAGTTTGGTGAAACTATCCCTTCTCAGAATAATTTTTTAAAAATCCCCCTTCCCAAATACAGGACTACAAAGGAAATCAATCATATTGAAATACCATTATTAAATATCGAGATATATAATCATATGTATCTCTACATTTAAAGCTCACAGATCCCAGTTTAAGAACCCCTGTTTTAAGAACTACTGAGAAACCTTTTGTACTTCATAATCTCTGCCTCCCACACACATATATTTTGTACTTTTATAGAAATAGCTCTCCAGTTGTCCAAAGACAGGGCCTACATCTAGAGCTGGAAAGAAACTCAGAGTCCATCTTGTCCTCTCTCTCTCTCTCTCTCTCTCTCTCTCTGGTGTGAGGCAGTTGGGGTTAAGTGACTTGCCCAGGGTCACACAGCTAGTAAGTGTTAAGTGTCTGAGGCCAGATTTGAACTCAGGTGCCCCTGAATCCAGGGCCGGTTCTCTATCCACTGTGTCACCTATCCTCTCTTTTTTTCAGATGAGAAAGCTGAGGTTCAGGGGGATTAGGGACTTGTCCAAGGTCACAATAGAGGGGCAGAGTCAGAATCCAAAAACCAAGTACTCTGGTGCAAATCCTGCATTCTTACCACATTTTCCTTCATAATAGAAAAGTATCTTTAGTGCATTGACTGGATTTAGTAATTTGTAACAGATGTGGTTGACAACTGAGAGTTCAATCTTCCTAAAATATAATTTTCTGATAACCTCATTTCCTTGTGAATGTCCTTCTCCTTCCCATGGTCTAGCAAGCTTATCCTGGTATTCGAGGCCCTTTACAATTTGACTCCAGCTTCATCTTACATTAAACCCTTCTAAGAACAGTCCAATCTTGCTCCATTCCCTCCCTACCCTCTGATTCCTGTATATCCCACTAGGCTGAAAGGGAGTGGTATTTCTTTCGTGAGGTTTTCTTTAGTCCTTCCATTGAGATCTGCCTCTCCTGTGACTAACCTGACATAGAACACTGTGTAGACATTTAAAAATCTTCTCATTATATCCGTCTCATAATTACTTTTGTAAAGTTTATCTCCCTTGTGAGACTGCATGTTCCTTGAAGCAGGGACTCTATCTTATTCTTACTGTATTTCTCATGATATTCTGTACAAATCATTCCACAATCAATATTATTTCATGAATGAATTAATGAATAGATTTTGAGCTATATTCATCATCTTGTAGAATTTCTTGAAATGTTTATATGAGAGAGATGCTAGATCCTTTGTGACTATATGGAAGAAATACGTCTGTTATTCCCACTTAACGAAATGAGAAAAACAACAGTGCTCCTTCACCTAGTTTACAAATTGCTGAAGAAGCTTTCACTAAATTGTGCTAATATCAAATATACCTGTTGTACCAATGAAAATTAAGTTCAGAAATAATTAAGCAAGGGTGACTTTTTTTGGGAAGGGTCTCATTTTTTTTTAAGTGAGGCAATTGGGGTTAAGTGACTTGCCCAGGGTCACACAGCTAGTAAGTGTTAAGTGTCTGAGGCCGGATTTGAACTCAGGTACTCCTGACTCCAGGGCCGGTGCTCTATCCACTGCGCCACCTAGCTGCCCCGGAAGGGTCTCATTTAATAAGACTACTTTACTTGTATAAAACATTGTTTACAGTGACAGAACATTTTGAACCCTTTATCTCATTTAATCTTGACAACCAACCTGTGAGGCAAATAGCCTAGCTAATATCTTCATTTTACAGGTGAGGAAATTGAGTCTCAGAGACATCAAGTGACTTACTGAAGATCATGCTCTTAGTAAGTGGCAGAATGACATCACACACTCAGGTCTCTGATGCCTAAGGGAGTGATTTTTTTCTCCGATGGCCACGCTCTTTCTGGTTTGATTTAAATGTAATAGGAATTGGGGCAGCTAGGTGGCGCAGTGGATAAAGCACTGGTCCAGGATTCAGGAGGACCTGAGTTCAAATCTAACCTCAGACACTTGACACTTACTAGCTGTGTGATCCTGGGCAAGTCACTTAACCCTCATTGCCCGGCAAAAAAAAAATGAATAGGAATCTGGTTTTTGTGCAGAGTGTCTCTCATGCAAACTCCTCATGTTGAAGAGGCCCAAAGAGTCTGCTTTTAGGAAAAATTGTGATGTTGTACAATGGCAGTGACTTGGAGAGATTTTGGGAGCATGTCTAGGCATTCTTCAATTGTTTCAGCAACCTGCTAATCATTTTTTGGGCAGCAAGGTGGTGCCAGGCTGTGAGTCAGAAAGACCTGAGTTCAAATCTAGCCTCAGACACTTACTGTGTGACCCTAAACAGTAGTTCACTTCACTCCATTTGCCTCATTTTCCTCATCTGTGAAATGAACTAAGGAAGGAAATGGCTGATCACTCCAGTATCTTTGCTAAGAAAATCCCAAATGGGGCCATTAAGAGTCTGAAATGAC
Source organism: Dromiciops gliroides (assembly GCF_019393635.1). Lineage (NCBI taxonomy): Eukaryota > Metazoa > Chordata > Mammalia > Microbiotheria > Microbiotheriidae > Dromiciops > Dromiciops gliroides. Next base: position 314,695,276 of record NC_057863.1, on the reverse strand, counting down.
TGAACCAGAACAACACACCATTTGTTAAGAGAAGCCTTCGAAAGTGGCTACATGGGTAAGAAATGGGAGTACTTTCCAAAGGCACTACTGGCCTGTAGAATTTAGCTACTTTCTTCAGTTTCTCTCTCTTGTTTAACTCTCTAGATGTAGTGTCCAGTGAGAGACCTTGCTGTAAAGGAGAAAGGTTGTGGGAACTTGCAACCTGGCATAATGTTGTGGGGAAAGAACTTCAACATGGCTCAAGAGGGCTAGCTCACCCAAAGAATTGGAGCCAATGAGCAGCTTGCCTTTTACCTGCAAAAGACTCTCTCAGGTTTTGGCATCAAAATGTTGAGGGTTGGGGATTGTCTACCTGGTTCAGAAGGCTAGCTCACCCAAAGAATTGGAGGCTCATAGCAGATCTTGGTAAAATAAGATTTATTAGGAGAGAGGCATATACGGCCAGGAGACAGAGTCACTATGGAGACTGTCTCTCTGAGTAAGAAAAGAGGGGGTCTCTTTATATGTTTACAAACAAAGAAAGCTGTCAAAACAACTGGGGATGGGATTACAAAATAACTGGGAGAAGATGCCTAGAGTTTGAATATTGGGCTATCCTATCAGCACCCATCCATATCTTATATATCATCTTTGTTTCTTGAAAATCAGGGTCTTTATGCTCCTGCTACACCTGCATTCCTGAGGTGGGAGGCAGAGTTGTTTTTTCCCCTTGGGAAAGTTTAAGGATGATTAAATTTCTTGGGCTCCTGAATTCCACTATACCAATTATAAAAGGTCTTGGGCAGTCTCCCCTCCAAACCTGGCCTGTGGCCCCATTAAAACAGGCCTTGTTCTTTTGTCTCATCATTTTCTTTTTTGGTTTAAATGACAGATATTAATTTTGAATGCTTCAATTTTGCAAGGAAAAGTCAAGAGAGTGAGCCTCTAGGAATTTGGGAATTCAAGAGTCAGAGTCATCCTGAGGTTTATAGTTAGCCCAGCACCAATGCCTGGAGGAACAAGGACTTTAGAGACCCAGCCCAGCTATAAAAGAGATGAAAATTCTGCAGGCGATAATGCTACAGTTGGATATGAATTTAGTGGGACTGAGGCTATGTAGAAACTATGCCTGGAGTGAGCTCACTCTCCCCAGAGACTGTGGTGGGTATAGGTATAATGTAACTGTGAGATTTGGGGAAAATGTTTGTACTCCTATTCTAGCTATAGCAAGTTAAAATAAGCATTGCTCTGTAAAAGCAAATAGGTGTGGTTAATGTAATGGTGCTAGCACCTAACATAGGAAACACAACTGGTGGGGGCTCAAGCCAATAGTGAAGAGATACCCAGACCTCTAGTACCCTGAGAAGGAGAAGTAGCCTAATTGACTCTGATATAGCAACCCAGAACATAACTACATACTCTTAAAACCAAGGTTATTGAGGTAAATAGGTCCCCCCAAACATTTGTACTTAATTTGTTCTATCTTAAAAGTCTGCAATATAAAGGTGTTTCCTGAGCCAGGTGCTCTTGAAATGTGCTGGTTGTAGATTTATAGTCTCTCTGATACTGATCTTATAGGTTGTATAATTCTTTGATATCTTCAGATTAAATATTTTTTGTCAAATCTAAGAAGACAAGAGTGAAAGATTCCTTTTCTCAAAGTAACAATAATTGTTGATTATTCAGTCAAATTCAAATAGTAATTGCTGAATAAATCTGCTTCATTTTCCCATGCATCCTCCTTTGTTTCACTTCCCGAAAGGAGATTGACCTGACATTCTGTGAGATTTCCTTCAATATGAGAGTAGTCTTTGGGGGAAGCTCGTGTGAGTGTATGTTGGTGGGGATATATCTACACATGTGTGATACATATATACATATGTGTATGTGTATGTGTATGTATATGTATATGTATATGTATATGCATTTGTTGTGTTGCCCTGGTGGAGTTGTTGATTGTTCTTTCTGTTATTCTCTTGTAAGGCCTTGTATGCCATAGATTTTTGTTTATGAAAGAATTAACCCTTGAGAGAAGACTTTGTCCATATGAAGCTTAAGTGGGTCTAAATTTAACTTATCCAATTTCAGCACATTCTACCTTGATGGAGAGGCAGAATAGAATGCTCCCACTTTAAAGGCTTTGTTGGTACAAATGATTTTTAGATGGCCCAGGGATTACCTTAAGGCAGTGGAAATAGCATGAAACTAAGTGTTGGGAGAGCTGAGCTTAAATCTGGACTCATCACTTACTAGATCTGTGACTCTGGGCAAATTCTTAACTTCTCCAAGCCTTAGTTTCTCTGTTAATAAAATGGTAACAATAAACTTTTCTTATCTATCTCATAAAGTTATGAAGATCAAATGAGATCATATACATAACTGTTTAGTATCTGTAAAGAACTATATGAGACATATTATTTATAAGTTCTTCTATTAGAAGCAGTCACAATTTTTTCTTCATAGAACTTTAGCTATGAAAGAGATCTTAGTGATCATTGATTTCTATGCTCTCCTTTGGCAGTTGCCCAAGGTCTTAGGACCACTGAATTTTTAGAGCTTGAAGGGACTAAAGAGATTGACAAACACAGTTTACTAAGACTGGTTCTCACCTATTCTCTATTCCCAAACCAATGAATTGCTTGGGCCTGACCAGGCTTTGTCAGTTCTAGCTTCTGATTATTTTGTAGATCTCCCAAACCTTTGATTCCCAAACTTTATGTCCTTTTGCTTGTCATGTAAAACAACTTACTTTGTGAATCTGTGAAAAACTTTCTCTTCCCAAGGGTAGCTCTCTGTGTTGTTACCCCATATAAACCCTATCTCCACTCCCCATCTTTGGGTATTCCTGGTATCTGCTTTGTGATACTCCAAATTTATACCTCCTCTGTCCTGATTAACGACCTTAATTCTGTCATAGTAGTGTTTCATTAATTTTTAGGTTAACAAGATCAAATTAGTGGCAGACCTAAGATAGAACCCAAGTCAAATGACTCCTGGTGCAGTTCATTTTTCTTCATGCTCTCTGAAGCAGGAACTCCATCTTGTATTTGTAGCTTTATGTCTTCCAGAGCTCTTAGCACAGTGCCTTGCAACAAGGAATATAGAAGTTTAGAGCCAGAAAGCACCTTAGATATAGTAGGTATTCGATAAATCTTTGTTGAATTAATGAAATTTTAAAAATATCTATATTTTAGTAGCAGGTTTCAAAGCTACCTATTAAACCTAGGAAAAGTCCCTGGGAGTAACTAATTAAACGATGTACTCAGTATTTGTACTCTGTGTACTCTACATGTAGCCTGATCTCATACCCTACAGTTTACTCCAGAAAATTGTTCATAATCACTTACCCGCCATCTCTAATCTTCAATCTATCCTGATTTCATTTCCATTCAGTGGCTACCTACAAACATACTCATGTCTCCCTTCCTTAAAACCCCCCCCAAAAAACACCATAAAACCTCACTAGATCTTACCATATCCTCAAGCTATTATCCTAATTTCAACCAAAGTATAGAAAAAGTATCTATAATCATTGCCTCCCCTTCCTTTGCTCTCCTTAACCCTTTACAATCTGACTTCCGGCCTCATCATTCAATGGAAACTGCTCTTCCCAAAGTTACCACTGACTTCTTAATTGTCAAATCTAATGGTCTTTCGCCCGCCCAGTACTCATCTTTTTCTTTTTCTTTTTTTTTTGAGGGGCAGTGGGGGTTAAGTGACTTGCCCAAGGTCACACAGGTAGTAAGTGTCAAGTGTCTGAGGCCGGATTTGAACTCAGGAACTCCTGAATCCAGGGCCGGTGCTTTATCCACTGCGCCACCTAGCCACCCCCTACTCATCCTTTTCAATCTCTCCAAAAGGTCTGACACTATTGACAACCATCTCCTCCTAATTACTCTCTACTCTATGGATTTTCATGATTTTTTGTTTCAATTTGGTCCTCCTATTACCATTCTGACTGCTCCTCCTCAGTCTCCTTTGTTGGTTCATAAATCCATTACACATTAACTGTTGTCATTCCCTAAGGCTCTGTTCTAGGCCCTCTTCTCTTCTCTTTCTGTATTCTCAGGGAGCTCATCAGGTCTCACGGATTTTGTAGGCTTCCGCCAGTTGGGGAAGAACCTGGATCAGGGCCTTGAAGCACCACAGGCCACAGTGTGGCTGTGCAGTCCGATACGGAGCCCCGCTCCTGCCGCAAAGAGGACATCAGAAAGCTGCGCTCTCTGTTGCCCGTAGGTTCTATGTCTCATTCGTTTTTTTTTCCTCCAGAGCTGTGGAGGCCCATCTCAGCTGTGTGCAAGCTGCTCCTGAGTACTGAACTCCATCGGATATGGTCCTTGGCCATCTCCTTCCAGCTGCCAGTGTCTATTCCCAGAGCCCTCAAGTCTCACTTGCATACATCTCTGTAGCGAAGCTGGGGGTGAGGTCAGCAGGTCTTTGGCCTGGGGCATACTCGCTGTAGAGTAGGTCTTTAGGAATGTACCCATCTTGCATGCTCATTTATTTCAACAGACCTATATATGAAGCCCCTGTCCTACTTCCTAAACTCTAGTTAAGAAATTTGCTTATCTATACATTTCAAAATAGACTTCCTGTAGGCATAAAAAACTCAAAACGCATCCAAAATCATGATCTTTTGCTTAAATCCGTGCTTCCCTTTTCTGAAATCCTTATCTCTGTTGAGGCTTCCAACCATACTTCAGGAGCTCTATATCCTCAACTTTGTAACACTACATGGCCTTTTGTACCAACATAGCCTCTTAAAGCGGGAGCCTTCTAATTTGGTGTAATCCTTGATTCTTTACTCTTTTTAAATCCCACATATACAACCAGTTGTAGATCTTGTCCATTCCCCACCTTTATAAATCTCTCCCATATACTTTCTCTCTATTCATATGGCCACCTTCCCAGCTCTGTCCCCCCCCACCCCTTTCTGGTTCTCAACAACCCTCTGCCTGGACTTTTTCAATAGTCTGCTTATTGGTCTCTCTTCCTTAACTCTCCCCCATTCCAATCTATTTCCACATAACAGCTAAGGGATTTTCCTAAAAAGCAATTCTTTCTATGTCACAATATTACTTGATAAACTCCAGTGGCACTCATCAGTTTTTTTAGGATTAAATATAAACTTCTGTTTTGCCTTTGAAGCCCTTCACAACTTGGTCTCAACCTCAGTATATTACATATACCCTTTTCCCCATTCTGTAATCCAACCAAGCCAGTTTTTGTGCTGTGTTTTACCTAGAACACTCCATCTGCTGAGGTCCTTTGTACTCTAGTCTCCCATGCCTAAAATCCCACTCCCTTTCCACCTCTCACTCTTACAATCCTTTTGTTTCCTTCAAAATTCAGCTCAAGTACTACCTCCTGCAAGAAGTCTTTCCTAATCCTGCTAATTGCTAGTGACCTCCCCTCCCCAATTACTTCCTATTTATTGTTTATGTATTTTGCATATGATTATAAATTTTCATATTGTCTTCTCCCACAGAATGTAAGCCCTTTGAGAGGAGCGACTGTTCCATCTTTGCATTTACATTCTCAAGGACTAGTACAATTCCCACCCCTAATAAGTACTTAATGAATGATTTTAATTCACTTTGCCCTAAAGGGTTTATGACAGATGTATTTATTATTAACCATACAGAACTAGCATTTATAAGGATTAAATACGTAACATGGCTAATGAGAGGCAGTGTGGTGAAGTGGCTAGACCCAAGGCAGTGGACCTACTTTTCTGTTCTCAGTTTCCCTCACTTGTAAAATTGGGAAGATAATAATTCCACAAAGCCTTGCAAGAATCCAAACAAGGTAATGAATGACACATTTTGAAGCGATAAGTAAATGCTGAGCTGCCAGTAAGTTTGAGAAATGTTTTCAGCAGTACTCAGGAACAAAGTTGGATGAATAACCTTTTTCCCAGTGATTCCCTGTCCGGTTGTATACCCACTCTAGTTTATTTCAGTGGGAGCTTGCAAATCGATTATGTACTCCATATAGCTTTATTGTAATTCAGTTTAATTTAAAAAAAAATCAAACAAGTGACTTGCACTTACTAGCTGTGCGATTCTGAGCAAGTCACTTCACCCTGTTTGCCTTAGTTTCCTCACCTGCCAAATGAACTGGAGAAAGAAATGGCAAAACACTCCAATATCTCTGTCAAGAAAACCCCACATGGGGTCAAGAAGAGTCGAACATGACTGAAACAACTGAACAACAAATGAAATATTGCATATAAACCTTCTTGCAAATGTTCAAAGAATATTTACTGTAAATACTATTTGCTACCTTCACCACCACCACCATCATCATTATTATTCTTTAAGGTTTACAAAGTACTTTCCTCAAAAATAGCTATGTGAACAAGACAGGAAGACAGAAGCAAGGGAGAAGAAAAATCATAAATAACTGAATTTGTTCTTTAAAAAAATGTCCCCCCCACCCTGGCCACCTCCAGGAGCCTCTTAGCCACAGAAAGAGGAGGTAATTTTTAAAAACTTTCTATTAGAAGAGAAAATAACATTTGTCCAGAGAATCAATGATGGCTTGCTTGGAAGGTCCCTAACAAGTCGGTCAGCTAGCATTTATTAAGCACCTACTCTGTACCCTATCCTATGCTAAATGCTACAGATACAAAGAAAACAAAAAAAAAGTCTCTTTTCTTAAGGAGCTTTCCTAAATACCATTTATTTTCAAACCAACAGATAGTAATGGGGATGTTATGAGGCCAGGTTTGAGTAGAACATAGGTGTCTCATTTCAGAAGACAGCATTTGTATTAGTAGACAGCTAGGTTGCTCAGTGGATGGAATCAGAAGGACCCGAGTTCAAATATGACCAACAACCATTACTAGCTGTGTGATCTTGGGTAAGTCATTAACTCTGCTTGCCTCAGTTTCCTCATCTGTAAAATGAGCTGGAGAAGAAAATGACAAACCATTCCAATATCTTGGCCAAGAAAGCCTCAAATGGGGTCATGAAGAGTCTGCCATGACTCAAGTGAATGAACAACAAAAATCCCCCAGAGTTCTTAGGGGCCTCGAGAGGCGTGTGGTATCCCTTTCTCTTTTATCATGGACTAAACAGCCACCAGCTTTTGTTCCCACTCCTCCATTTTAGGGACCCAATGACTAGTACCCCAGTTCTTTTTATTAAATACCATGTATCTTTTACAAAGGGATACTTTAAAGATATAATAAGAACAAATGTGGAAAGGTTCTCCTTAACATCTTGGGTGCTATTGTTTTATTGAAAATATTTAATGTTAGGGCAGGTAGGTGGTGCAGTAGATAAAGTACCAGCCCTGGATTCAGGAGGACCTGAGTTCAAATCCAGCCTCAGACACTTGACACTTACTAGCTATGTGACCTTGGGCAAGTCACTTAACCCCCGTTGCTCCACCCCCCAATTTTTTTTTAAAAAAGAAAATATTCAGTGTTTATCTCATGGAATTTGAGAGATTTTTCAGGGACCTTTGAGATCATAGAATCTAGAATCATAGATTTGGAACTGAAAAGGGAAAATAGGAGAACAAGGGAAAAATAGCACTTAAGGTCGGAAATTTTAAGACTTTCTGTGCTCATGAACATCTCCCCTAGCAACCCCAAAACCAAAAACCAAAGATAACTTGAACTAAGAAGTAAAGAATTCTTCCCACTCCCCTCATCCAACAGAGCCCAGGAAAGTATGACTTTACTTCAAAGTGGGATAAAAAGTAGCCTTGGAATGATCTGAACAATGCCTGGTGGCATATTATTTTGCAGACACTTGAAAACCCACATTGCTTTTCCTGGATCATATATAAATTAATAAAGTCCAGGATGCATTTGACAGCTGGTTTAGTGAGTGTAGCTTAAATTGTTCTCTGTAACCACAGTTAGGGGGCAGCAAATATCCTGAGATAGCCTTAGCTGTTGTAATGACTCCTAAGTTGGGTTTTTATTGAGCATTTGATTAAGAGGAAAGGGCAGGCCTCTTCTTAACCTTTAGGATTCTGTAATTGCTATACACTGCAGAAAATAACAAGTTTTTGATGTAGTTGGTATAGGGGCAGGGTGAAAAAAAAATCTTCAGTTCTACCAGGACTTTGTGCTTTTGAGGTCAGATGTTCATGCCTAGCATCTTCCTTCTCCTCCTCTTTCTCTACATCATCACTATCAGCTGCAGTAGCAGCAGCAGCAACAGCCTTTCGGAGATTGTAGTGGAGAGTGCCTCTAAGTTGGTTCAAAGGTAGGTGTTCATCTGTAGGCACTGAGTTGCTCGTAAAACACATGCCATTTGTGTGGATAAAACACATGAGTTTTCAGAACTGTCAGTAAAGTGGTCATGCTGTTTATCTTCTGTAAAAGAACATTCCCTGTGAAAATGATCAGAACTTACTATCCTCCCTACACTAAAAACATTCTCATTGAAGAGAGAAGACAAGGAGGAATTAGTTTTCCAGAAGGGGAAAAAATCAACAATTCACTGTTGACTAAAAATAGTCAACCGAGCTAGTTCTATAATTTAATAATAGCTAACATTTATATAGAGCTTGCTATGTGCCAAGCATTGTGCTGAGGGTTTTACAATTATTATCTCATTTGATCCTGACAACAACCTTGGGAGGCTACCCCTGTTTTACAGATAGGAAACTAAGACTAACAGAGGTAAAGAAAGTGACTTGCTACACAGCTAGGTCACACATCTAGTAAGTGTCTGATGCTAGATTTGAACTCAGGTCTTCATGACAACAAGCACTGAAACAATTGGTTAATTACACAAATGAAAAAGCTTATGGAAGTGTGGTAAAAATTATTTGTGGTAAAGATATATATTGGAAGTTTTAGCTGAATCATTTGAGAGATTGTGCGTACTACTGAAGCGGCTTTTGAAGGACCTTCTTTTTGGGGGAGAAGAACGCGAGGAACTTCCGGTACGCAGACTTAAAAGTGAGGGCAGGAATGGAAGTTCTCGCTCTCTGGCTGCTAAACTTAGCCATGGCGGCGCACGTGGGTGAGAAGAGTTGAGAAACACGTGGTTGGTGTTCAGCTTTGGGTGTGCTGGTTCTCGGCCTGGTGGGCAGTTTGGGATTTGGTGAGTTTTATAAAGGAAATAGACTAATCTTAGATCTAAGATTATTCATTTGTATTTCTCTTTCCTTATTTCCTAATTGGCTTCAACTCTTGTTGTTTAATTAATTCCAAGCAATAAAATAAAAAAAACCTGATCCATCATAGATTAAAGCTCAGTGGCTCCTTTTTTCTTAAGGAAAGTTAAAGGGGGAGATTAATGCTCCGTATATCCAATTTGGCTCTCACAGAAGTCAAGGAGACAGCATGGTATAGAGGATTGATGACTGGTCTTGGAATTAGGAGGACCAGAGCTCAAATCCTGCCTCTGACACATACTACCTATATAACCCTATGTAAGTCACTTAACTTCTCAATGCTAGGCAATTGAGACCCTAAGTTGCAGAGAAGGTGCTGCTTTGTAATAATAATTACTTGCCAGTAATTTCCTACAGAACTAAAATCAGATTTCACATGTATAACCTATGTCACATTGCTTACCATATCAGGAAGGGGGAAGGGAGGAAGGGAAGGATAGAATTTGGAACTCAAAACTTTAAAAAAGCTCCAGTGAATGTTAAAAATTGTTTTTACATGTAATTGGGGGAAAAGTAAAATTTTATTTGAAAACCCTGAAATCAGAGAACAAACCAGACAAGATTGGTTATATTTTATATTTAATATGTGTTCATTCTCCATAAATCTCATTGTATTGTATTAATAAGACTAAATAATTCAGAAAACATCCTTGCACTGTAATCAGTCAACAAGCTTTTATTCAACACATACTATATTCTAGACAAGGGCCTTTGTGATTTGAAAACAAAAGAAAAAATAAAACAATTCCTGGCCTGAAAAGGTTTACAATTTATATGCAAGTTTTAATATCTTCCAGTTAAGAATTTATGAGGTCCAACTTGTGGGAGTAGAGCCAAGATGGCAAAGGAAAGACAGGACTCCCCTGAGTTCTCCCACATTCCCCTCCAAACAACTTTAAAGAATGCCTCAAAATGAATTCTGGAGCAGTAGAACTCATAAAAGTAGAAGGTGAAACAATTTTTTGGCCCAAGACAATTTAGAATGTTTGTAGGAAAGGTCTGCCACACACAGGTGATAGTGGAATGAAGTCTATCTATAGCACAAGCTGCGCCAGTGCAAACTATTCCCAGCAAACCAGCAACAGGCCTCAGGAGCCACTGAACTAACAGTGGCAGTAGTAGCTTCTGCAATTCTCAGCCCACATTCAGTAAGGGTGTCCAACCCTGACCACCCCCTGAAAGAGATCTGAAAATGAAAACTCCCAGGAATATTATAGCCAAATTCCAGAGCTCCCAGCTCAAGGGGAAAATATTGCAAGCAGCCAGAAAGAAACAAATCAGATATCATGGAGCCATAGTCAGGATAACATAAGATTTAGCACCTTCTACATTAAAGGCTTGGAATATGATATTCAGGAGGGCAAAGGAGGTAGAATTACAAGCAAAGATCACTTACCCAGCAAAAGTGAATATAATCCTTTGGGGGGGAAGTGGATATTCAATAAAGTAGAGAATTTTCAAGAATTCCTGATGAAAAGGCCAGAGCTGAATAGAAAATTTGACTTTCAAATATAAGATTCAAGAGAAGCAAAAACAAGGTAAACAGGAAAGCAAAATCATTAGGGATTCAATGTTAAAATTGTTTATATTCCTACATGGGAAGATGATACTTTTAACTCCCAAGAACTTTCTCTTTATTAGGGCAGTTAGAAGGATTATACTTAGACAGAGGGTGTGGGTATGACTTGACTATGATGGGATGATATCTAAAAAAATAAAGTTAAGGGGTGAAAAAGAGGAATGCATTGGGAGAGGGGGAAAGAGAAGTAGAATGGACTAAATCATCTCACATACAAGAGGTACAAAAGAACTTTTATTGTGGAGGAGAAAGTAGGGGAGGTAGAGGGGGGGGCGTGCTTGAACCTTACTCTTATCAGAATTGGCTCAAGGGGGCAGCTAGATGGCGCAGTGGATAGAGCACTGGCCTTGGAGTCAGGAGTACCTGAGTTCAAATCCGGCCTCAGACACTTAATATTTAACTAGCTGTGTTACCCTGGGCAAGTCACTTAACCCCAATTGCCTCACTAAAAAAAAAAAAAAAAAGAATTGGCTCAAAGAGAGAATAACATATACACTCACTTAGGTATAAAAATCTATCTTACCCTACAGGAAAGTAGGAGCAGAAGGGGATAAGCGAAGGAGATGGGGCTAATAGAAGGGAGGATGGATTGAGAGAGGTGGTAATTAAAAAGCAAAACACTTTTGAGGAGGGACAGGATGAAAGGAGAGAGTAGGATAAATAATGAAAAATAGGATGGAGGGAAATACACAGTAATCATAACTGTGAAAAAAATTTTATAGCAAGATTCTCTGATAAAAGCCTTATTTCTCAAATATAGAGAGAACTGAGTCAAATTTATAAAAATAAGAGCCATTCCTCAATTGAGAAATGTTCAAAGGATGTGAACAGGCAATTTTTAGACAAAGTAATCAAAGTTATCTATAGGCATATTAAAAAAATGCCCTAAATCACTACTGATTGGAGAAATGCAATTTAAAACAATTCTGAGGTACCACCCCACAACTATCAAATTGGCTAATATGACAGAAAAGGAAAATTTCAAATGTTGAAGGGGATGTGGGAAAATTGAGACACTAATACATTGTTGGTGGGGTTGTGAACAGATTTAACCATTCTGTAGAGCAATTTGGTAAAAAATAAAAAGAAAAGGACGTACATAAACAATAATATTTATAGCAGCTCTTTTAGTGGTGGCAAAGAATTGGAAATTGAGGGGATCCCTGTCAAGTGGGAAATGGCTGAACAAGTTATGGTATGTGATTGAGATGGGATATTATTGTACTATAAGAATTATGAGCAGTATGCTCTCAGAAAAACCTGCAAAGACTTACATGGACTGATGCAAAGTGAAATGAGCAAAATTAGGATAATGTTGTACATGGTAATAGTAATATTGTATGATGATAAACTATGAATGACTTCGCTATTCTCAGCAATACAATGATCCAAGGGAATTCTGAAGGATTCTGAAGAATTTATGATGAAAAATGCTATTCATATACAGAGAAAGAACTGGAGTCTGAATGCAAAATAAAGCATGCTTTTAAAAAAACATTTCTTTATTTTACTTTTTTTTTTTTGGTCTGTGTTTTCTTTCACAGTATGAATAATTTGGAAATATTTTTTGCATGACTGCACATGTATAACCTATATCAAATTGCTTCTCTTCTCAATGGGGGACAGGGAAGAAGAGAGGGAGAGAATTTTGAACTTGAAATTTAAAGACAACAAATGTTAAAATTGTTTTTATATGTAATTGGAGAAAAATAAAATATTAAATATGTATATTAAACAAAACAATTAAAAGGCAAAATTAAAGAAATTCATGAGGTCACCAATTCACTATTTAAAATTTATTGAAAAGTTTTGTGATGTGAATGCTAATCATTTTAGGTTTACTTAGGTTTTCCTTTTTTTCAAATTGATATGCTATATTTTTACTTTGAATGATTTTATTTGCTTTTTCTAAATGTCTTTTTGAGTATAAAATGCTTAGACAGTGTGATGTTTAAAATCTAAATTGTGGTCACCTTAAATTAGAAGCTTTAGCACCAGTCCTTGGGCATTAAACATTTATTAAAACATACAGATATTCCCATAGAGTTCAGAAAGTTAAGAAAAAAGCCTATTTAGCCTAGAGTTCCAGCTTGGTCTGATTCTTCCTCAAGTCCCCTGCCACAAGCCTGCTTCAATCACAAACTCTCTCCAGCAAACTGACTGTGGAAGCTTTTTATAGGTCTGGAACAGAGGCGGTCCTTACACACTGCTTCAAGCTGATTGGTTGGCATCATCCAAATCCATTGGTTCTGAAGGTGTTCTGAAGGTGTTCTGAAGGTGTGATTACAATCCAGTTAACTTGAAGTAGGCTAACCAGCAGTTAATCACTCTCACTTGATTCAATCAGTCTAGATTAATCTCCAGGTGGGTCTTTGAGTATCTGCTAAATCTCATTATTTCATCACATTCCCCCAGCCATCTGTGCAGTACCTGGACTTCATAAGTGTCTCCCCTTCTGTGAGAGTTCAATGCCTGCTCTTGTATGTATTCCTCTCATGGGTAAAGGCAATTAATGTCTTAAATGGTAAATTCCCATAATCCAAGTCTCATATGGATTTAAAAACTTGAGGATAATAATGATAGCAAAAAATGTGAAATGATCACAAAAACTGCGAATTTGCTTTGAGTCAGAATATAAGTTACAATGTACAATGATTCCAAATAATATTTTTTTGCAAAAATAGTATACCTAGAATTAATTTACACTTGTCATAGTAATCAATTTACCAAGAAAATATATAATTTGATCAAATAATCAGTTGGAAAAACAAAACACAATCTTAAAAGAATGAAAATCTCTATGAAAACAAACTCATAATATTAATTTCAAAATGTAGATACAATGGCATAAAAAAGAAACCTTTATGTAACATTTGAACTGACATTATTTCTCTGAGTGAATTTAGAGTATTTTTGATTTTGATATCTAAAGTCTCCACATCTCATTAATATCTTACTGTCTACTTCTGCATGTCGGCAAAATATGTCCTGGTTTATGGCAATAGAAGCAGATTCTTGAAATATGATGATGATAAAGTTTCTCTTGTTTTTCTTCAACCTCTTTATTTTCTCTTTCATAATACCAATGCTTTATAAAGTTATTAGTTAAGGGCAAAAGCAGGTAAAGATAAATCAAAACAGAAAGTCCACAAAAATGAAGCATCAGCATACTTACAAACATAAAATTTCTTACCCAATGTGAAGATCAAAAGGTTGAGGGGTTCAGCAATCCCTTCGTGGTCACCAAACTGTGATGTTTAAAATCTAAATTGTGGTCACCTTAAATTAGAAGCTTTAGCACCAGTCCTTGGGTATTAAACATTTATTAAAACATACAGATATTCCCATAGAGTTCAGAAAGTTAAGAAAAAAGCCTATTTAGCCTAGAGTTCCAGCTTGGTCTGATTCTTCCTCAAGTCCCCTGCCACAAGCCTGCTTCAATCACAAACTCTCTCCAGCAAACTGACTGTGGAAGCTTTTTATAGGTCTGGAACAGAGGCGGTCCTTACACACTGCTTCAAGCTGATTGGTTGGCATCATCCAAGTCCATTGGTTCTGAAGGTGTAGGCTAATCAGCAGTTAATCACTCTCACTTGATTCAATCAGTCTAGATTAATCTCCAGGTGGGTCTTTGAGTATCTGCTAAATCTCATTATTTCATCATAGCAGCATGGTATAGGAGGTAATACTCTAGATTTGCACTCAAGAAGACCTGTGCTCAAATTCTGCCTCAGACACTCAAGTGAGTTGTGGCCCTAGACAAGTCATCTAGTTTCTCTGGGCCTTGGTTTCTACAGCTAAAGAATGAAGGGACTGGACTAAGTGACATTTAATATCTCTTCTAGTTCTAAATCTATGCTCTAGTAAACTTTGGAATCCCTAAAACCTTCTTTGAGGCATATAATGATGGGAAAATGAAATATGATAGGATAGAGAGATAAACAAACTAAACAAGACCCTACTCCCTGGGCTTATCTACTACAAGTATATGTTGTTCCCAATGAGGAAAAGGTTTATAATTGTAGTTCTGAATATGATTTTTCAAATGCATAGTAATAAATTACAATTACTAGGAAGCATTACAACAGGCTTTATTGTCAGAAACTTCACTAGCAGAGGTAGAATAAAAAGGAACTTCAAACTGTGTTCTATGACATCAGAAAAAAGAAAGTTTACAGAAATAGCATTAAATACTAATTAAAATAGCATCAAATGTTACAGAAAAAACATATATGATACATACATCAATATCTGAGTTTCCTTGGAGTAGAGGTTAGAGGTTAAGGTTAGAAGAGGAGAAGGAAACAATTTGAATTGTGCTCAATATTGAAAAGAGGAATGAGGGGGATGAAGGGAAGGTTCGAAGGTCTGAGCATACATTTCCCTGCTTAATATCCTTTAGAAGTTCCTTATTACCTAAGGAATAACATATAGACTTTTTAACCTTAATATTTCCAAACTTGACTTTTACTTAGCAAAAATGTTTAGTTTGGTGCTCTCTCTCTCTCTCTCTCTCTCTCTCTCTCTCTCTCTCTCTCCCTCTCTCTCTCTCTTTCTGTGTGTGTGTGTGTGTTGATTAGAGGACCTTTGCTAAATTGACTCTCTCAACCTACTTGATATAATTATGGAATGTAAGGAGCAGGTTATAGGGATAATGAAATCATAAGATGAGCCCCTCTTAGATTTTGATCAAATTTTCACTTTGCAAGATTGTGCTCAGTTGTTTAGTGGTCCATTTGCATACATAAAAGGGTCAGGAAACCCATCTATAAATAAGCAGGAAAAATGGACTTATACCTAGGTTTGGATTATAGACACTCTTTGAGTAGGCAAATGGGAGAGATGGAGAGTTTCAAAATGGGGGAACTGACTCTGGAGAGTCAACAGAGATAATAAGAGCCACTATGGAAAAAGAACCATGGAGAATGGCTAAACAAACTGTGTTATATAATGGTAACGGAATATTACTGTGCAGTAAGAAATGACAAACAGGATGACTTCAAAAAAGCTTGGAAAGACATGTATGAAATGATGTATTGGGAAGTGAGCGGAACCAAGAGAACACTGTACACAGAGACAGCAATATTGCTTGATGAAGAACTGTGAATGACTTGACTATTCTCAACAATACAATAATCTAAAACAATCCCAAAAGAATATTGATGAAACATACTATCCACCTCCAAAGAAAGAACTGATATTGATGGAACAGACCGAAGGATGCTATTTTTCACACTCTTTCATTAAGTGACAAATATGATGATGTTTTGCATGATCATATATGTATAACCCACATCAGATTGTTTGTCACCTTGGGAAGACGGGAGGGGAGGGAGGGAAGGAGGGATAAAGATTGGAACAGAAAAATATAAATAAAAATGTTTAACCTGAAAAAAAAAGGTGGGGGAGGGGCATGCCAGGAAGGATCCAGGATGTATATATGTATACATACACACACACACACACACACACACACACACACACACACACACACAAATATATGTGTTGTGCATATATGAGTTATTTAGGTCTTATTTATATAGTAATTATATTTAACCAAATTTGTCATATATATTATTTATATAAATTGATACATATATGTTATTTATAAAACAGTTATTTACCTGAACAAAAAAAAGGAAGTGGAAGGATTTAAAATACTAAGTTATATGTACTAGAATATATCTAGGTATATCTAAATGTAATAACAGAAAATATACATTATATATGCCATATATGTGTATGTGTATATTATATCTATGCTTTATATATGCATAAAATTTAATTATCACAAATAAAATTAAAGAAAAAGAAAAAACATATTCATGAGTTTGCTTTTCACCTTTTCTCTTGTTCCCTAAAGCAGTTTGGAGGGGAGGTGATGGGGTGAACCTTCTTAATTCCAAGGCAGAACCTCTGTCTATACCATATTGATTCTACATTTTACATTTTGCATTGATACTTAGAGTCAAATCCTGTCTCCTTAAGCATATAATTATATAAAGTAAAACTTTTACATTATGTAATTACTTAATAATTGCCAATTCTATCCACTCAGTGGGGCAACTAAGTGGCATAGTAGATAGCATGCTGGCCCTACAGTCAGGAAGACTCATATTCCTGAGTTCAAATCTAGCCTTAGACACTTAGCTGTATGACCCTTGGCAAGTCACTTAACCCTGTTTGCATCAGTTTTTCATCTGTATCATGTGCTGGAAAAGGAAATAGCAAAGCATTCCAGTATTTTTGTTAAGAAAACCTCAAATTGGATCAAGAAGAGTTGGACACAACTGAAAAAACGACTGAACAAAAATCATCCCAATACAATAGAAGCATTTGAAATGTTATATTTTATTACCTTAAGCATTGTACTTTCTTGTATAAAGTATTGCAATAGCTCAAAATAGATCATATTTAAATGTTCATTTTCATTCTTTCATTGCTCATTTATGCTGGTACTGAATGATTTCCCTTTGGCTATTGGGTGGAAGTAGTATGTTGGGGTGGTATAAAGGGACAGAGAGGTAGGGAAGGGAGGCTTTCTTGCCAGAAAGGAGTAGATCGAATTAGTATGTAGTTTATCTGAATCATTTAATGTGAATATTCTGTGCTAGAGACATATTCCTCTAATCTTGCTGTTTGGGGGGGGATTTTCCTTTAAAAAATTCTCAAGAGTATGTACGTATAGATCTCCATTTATGGGCTATTACTGTCAACTAATGGAGAGCCCAGAGTTGATCAAAACTAAGAAATTACACTTCTAATGATCCCAGAGGCATCATAAAATACACCACAAAAATCTTTTAAAAAGAAATTAATTTCAATGCATTTCAGGTAATAAAAATATATGGCAAATAATATTTTTTATTGTGGGGAAAAGGGTTTATAAAATCAAACCAGTAATAGGGAGTCCTTACAAAGTGTTTCTTAGGTTTGGACTAGATCAGTGGTTTCCATTTAACGGTTCTTGAACCCCATAGGGCTTCCCAATGATGGTCCAAAGGGTTGGCTCTAAAAGTTATTTAGCAGTGCCTTAAGCACTAAATAATTGCCTGATTGTGTTACAAATATGTTTTTCCTCTACAACATTTGTAAATACAATAAATTTAATATGTCTTACAAATAATAGTAAGCATATATGAGGTTATACTGGATTCTAATTCGTACACAATGTCTCACATAAAATATTCATAATAATTTAAAATAAGTTTATGGTTTTATATTTATAATTTTCATAAGTATAGGTAAAATAAAATTTCTATTTTATTATTATATAACATAAATTTTAATTTGAAACTTTGAGGAATGTTTTCATTGTAGTTATTATAAGCACTTCAGTAAATCTAAAAGAATATTATGAGTTGTATATTATAGTATTATTAGAAGTAATATTATTATAATTGTATGTAGGGAATTCACAACACATTTTTTGTTGTTGAAAGGGAACAAAAAAAAATGGAACAAGAAATATTGGGAACAACTACTCTAGACTAAGGAAAGATTAGCTTCAAAATCTAGAAAAGCTAACAACTTGAAGAAAACAAATGTTCTAATCCTGTCACCCAAAACCCTTCTTCCCTCCCTCCTCTTTTGGGTTTGGGCCTTTAGACTGCAATCCAAGTCCCCTAACACATATGGCCTGCAAATTGCCTTCTAAAATCCTTCTTAATGGTTTGTGACCATTTTAATTGCAAGTGAGTTGAACCTTCTTTTCAGAGGCAAAGAGGCATTTTTTTCTCTTCAATTCCCTTGGACTTACTCCTTGTACTTTCTTCTGAAGGTTTGCCTATTCACTTTTTTATATTCTCCTAAGTGATTCAATGTTTATGATATAAAGACCCCAAGGGAAGATACAGAATAACTTGGAGACATGGGTTTGCCCTAACTTAGTGATACTTAGAACAAGGCTCTTGAGCCACATGTAGCTCATGCAAATGTGACCCATAGATTCATAGAATTTCAGAGCTGGAAGGAACTTAGGGACCATTGCAGTCCTCCTGATCTTCTGAATCTCAAAGTGTTAGTATTAGAATGTTAGGGTTTACTCTACTCTGCAGGACATATGGAAGCTGGGTGACTCTCCTCATTAAGAGTAATTGAAAATGTTTTTCAGAATCTCATACCAGAGGCTCTCAGCTTCAGTGGGATCTACTGAAGGAGAGGACTTAACATATATATTAAAAATACATGCAGATAGAGCACCAGCCCTGGAGTCAGGAGGACCCAAGTTCAAATTTGGCCTCAGCCACTTGAAACTTACTAGCTGTGTGACAGAGGGAAGGTTACTTAACCCCTATACCTCCCCCCAAAAATACATGTAAAGAATATTAAAAAAGAGTTATATAGTAATGTTTGATGGCAGTAACCTAGGAGGGTACATGGTCCATAGTTGTGTAGTCAATCAATATATATTGATTATTGTATGATTCACAGTAGAACCTAGGGTTATTTTTACTACATCCCACATCCTGTATTCTCACCCCTACTCCCTTTCTAAGTAAGGAAATCATGCCCCTGGGAGGAAGTGTTTAATTTCAGGCAAAGAAGAAAAAGGCATTCTACATATTGCGCTATAATATTGCCAGAATGACAGGCACCACTGGGTGCTAGGTCAATATGCTTATTCAGATTTTGACTATTATGTCATGGATAGTCAGACCATGACCCTTCATTATGTTCCCCTTCATGTGGAAACTGAATCTGAGTCAGGGCTCCAGTGCATGCTACATTTTGCAGCTACTGCTGTGATGTCAGATAGTGAGGGCCTGCTCTATTTGCATGACCACACAGAGCAAAGACAGTTCATTACCTGCACTCCTATGCATGCCAGTCCCTAGAAGAATGAGAAAATTCTGTATTCCATGAGATCACATATATTTCTTGTGTAAAAGGAGTGCATGTGCATTTCAAGCCTCCCCTGCTACTCTTATCAGAAATCTTGCTAGAAGTAGATTATCAGCAAGGTGACTGGGTGACACAGGAGAAAAAAGTCTTGGACCTAGAGTTAGGAAGATTTGAGTTCAAATCCTGTCTCAAGCACCTTCTGGCTTTGTGATCCTGGGCAAGTTGCTTAATTGTTATCTGTAAAGTGGGGATAATAACACCTACTTCCAAGGGTTGTTATGAGGATAAAATAATAATTATAAGGCACTTTGCTAACCTCAAAGTAGAAAATAAATGCTTGTTAGTATCACCATCACCATCACCATCACCACCACCACCACCACCATCACTACCACCACCAATCATCACAGAAATGAGTCAGCTTATAGATGGCAGTCTAAGTTCTGTGAGAAATATCTCTGATGGCAGTCCAGTGTAGGCTGTGCTAATGCAGACTCAGCCCCAGCAAACCAGGAGCTGGCCTTGGGAGCCACTGAGTTAGTAGCAGCACTGGCTGCTTCCAAAGCTCTGAGCCCACAGATGGTAGGGGAGTCAAACAACTGGTCAGAAGGAGATTACAGGGATCTCTTTGCCGGTACTAGGGGCAGGAATATGATGCTTAGTCCATATTTAACTCTGAGTTGCAGTCCTGCATGACAATCCCAGGACTAGGAGGAACAGTAACACATCACAGTTTGCAGCTGCAGTGGAACAGGGACTTTCCTCACAGTTCCAGGGAAGAAAAGAGGACTTATGGTTGCTCACAGACCAGAGCACAGGCCAGGAGAGTAGTAAACACACCTCTCCATACCACCTTGGAAGAACTGAAAACTTATAGACCCCTAGAACTAGTTCTGAAAACAGCCACACAAAACCCCTGAAGATTGGGACAGTACCCACTCCACCCTGGAAGCAAGAGTTAAAACTTTAACCAAGAGTTAAAACTCAAGAAATAGACTGGAAAAAATGAGCAAACAACAGAAAAAATTTCAGACCATAGAAAGTTACTATGGTGTCAAGGAAGATAAAAACACACACTCAGAAGAAGATAACGAAGCCCAAACTCCTAGATCCAAAGCCTCCAAGAAAAATATAAATTGATCTCAAGCTGTGGAAAAGCTAAATAAGAATCTTGAAAATCAAGTAAGAAAGGTAGAAGAAAAATTGGGATGAGAAATGAGAATGATGTAAGAAAATCATGAGTTAATAGCATGGTAAAGAAGACATAAAAATACTGAAAAAAATAACACCTTAAAAACAGACAAGGCTAAATAATAAAAGAGGTACAAAAAAACCAATGAGGAGAAGAATGCCTTGAAAAACAGAATTGGCCCACAAGAAAAATTGTGCTATGTGATTGGGAAGAAATGATGAGCTGTATGGTCTCATAAAAAGCCTGGAAAGACTTATATGAGATAATGCAAAGTGAAATGTACTATGTACAAAGGAAGAGAAATATTGTAAGATGATCAGCTGCGTGTGACTTGGCTATTCTCACCAATACAATGATCCAGGGCAACTCTGAAGGACTTATGATGAAGAATGCTATCCATCCTCAGACAGGAAACTGATGGTGTGTAAATACAGATTGAAGAATGCTTCTCTTTATTTTTCTTGAGGATTTTTTCCTATGATTTCTTTTACAACATGACTAATATGCAAAAAGCTATTGCATGACTGCACATGTATAGCTTATGTTGAAATGCTTGCCTTCTCAATGATAAGGAGGTGGAGAACGAGGAAGGGAGGGAATTTTGAACTCAAAGTTTTAAAAACAAATGTTAAAAATGGTTTTTCCACATAATTGGGGGAAAATAAAAACTAAATAAAATTTTTTTAAAAAGAAAAGGATTATAGAAAAACCTTTCACTTGCTACACACAATCATTATGAAATTTTTTTACTTTGTTAACCTCATGAAAGGTTCTTAGAGTCCCCTAAGAGTCCCCAGACCACATTTTGAGAAATAATAAGATAAACCATGTTTGTATTCACTATCTATGTTTGTGATAAGGACAGATACTATAGTATAATAACATATTGTATATATATGGATATAATTTGTTGTAGCTTTCTACTCAAATAACTTTACACCAACTATATTCAATTTCATCCTCTATAAAATAAGGAATTTGACAGATTATCTCCCAGGTGCCTTCAAGTTCTAAAGTTTTCTTTTTCTATTAAATGTGTCTTGGGGGATTCTAAACTAAACTAGGTTTATAGTTGTTATTTTATTTTGTATGTAGTACAATGGAATATCACGTGATAAAAATTGGTTGATTGTTAACCTTCATCTGGAAAACACCTGAAATATATTTTGATTTGGAGTCAACACCCCTTGGTTCACTTACTTGTTTGTAGGAATATGATTTTCCCTCTGAGGAATAATTTAACTACATCCTAGAAATTTTGTTGTGTTTTATCATTATCATTTTCTTTAACATAATTATTGTTCTATGGTTTGTTCTTTGTCCCATTCCTTATTTTGTATTTCATTGATAAGTCATTGTGTTTATATCTTTTGTTTACAGCCCATGAAACAATCACTATTTTTATTGCATTATTGTGTATAAATGATGCATTAACTATTTTTGCCCTTTTATAATTGTTTGCAATATCTCTGTGCCCTAGAACTTGGCCAGCTTTTGTAAATGTTCTATGTAGTGCTGAGAAGAATATAGATTCTTTTGCAATCCCATTTAGAATATGTCATAAATCTTTAAACTCTAGTTTCTCCAGTAATTTGTTCAGTCCCATATAGTTCCTTGTGTTTTTCTTTCTGTTAGGCTTATCCAAAGCTGAGAGAAGAATATTGAAGTATCCTATCACTATTGTGTTACTGTCTTCTTGTTGTTCAGATAATGTTTCCTTTATGAATTTGGATGCCAAGGCATTTGGAGCATATGAGTTTATTACTGATATTTGTTTGTTGTCTATGGCTCCTTTTAGCATAATATAGTTTCCTTGTCTTGCCCTTTTATTTTTTGAATGTTTTTTGCTTTGTCAGGTAGTATAATGGCAACTTCAACTTTTTGGATTTACTTGAGGCATAATAAATTTTTTCTTCTCTCATTTTTTCTCAGCTTTATTTTGCATATGTCTTTGTTTCTTATAAGCAACAGATGGGAGAGTTTTATTTTCTTACCCAATCTGTTACTCTTTTTCACTTTTTGGGGGGATTATTTAATCCATTCACATTTAAAGTTGAGAGTTAGGTTTATATTTTCCTCCATCTGTCTCTAATACTGTATTTTTTTTCAAGTTATATTTTCCCCCTCTTCTACTGTCAACACAGCACTATATTCCTTCAGCCCTGTTTCCACTGTCTTTCTTCCCTCACCCTCTTTTCCCTCCTCTCATTTGCTACTGCTTTCCCTTTGGGGTTTGCTTATTAGTTCCTCCACTGTACTTCTACCTTCATCCATAACTTTTTGTGTACATTTAGAAAGAAGTCTCTTACTGCTCTCTCTGTTGTCATTCTGTTGCTGTTGCTGTCCTTGGCTGCTGCATTTATTCACTTCTACATTTCTTTTGTTTGTGGTGTTTGAGAAGCAAATCATCTCTTTGGTTTTGTTTTTCTTTCTAAAAATGCTTCAAAACACCTTATTGTTAAGTGTCCATATTTTTAATTTATACTTAAGCTCAGACTTGAAGGGTAGGTCACTCTGGGTTTCATTCTAATCTCCATTTCTCTTCAGAACACAGTATTTCATTCCCTCTAACATTTTCCAGTGGGTACAGAATAGTCTTGTGTTATTCAAATGTCCTTTCCTTTGCATTTGAAGGTCTTTCTCCTGATGGCATGCAGAACTTGTTGCTGAATTGAATTGTTAAATGTAATCACTGTATGTCTTGGAGTTTGTAGTAGTGGGTTGTTGTTTTTGTTTTCCTAGAGGTGACCTATGAATTATTTCAAATGGTATTCCATTTTCTGCCTTCAGAATTTCTGGACAATTCTCTTGTATTATTTCGTGCATTAGGTTGTTAACATTTTTCATCTTTTCTTCTGGGAGACCTATGATCCTTAGGTTTTCTCTATAAATCGTATCTTTGAGATCAGTATGTTTTGCTTGAATAATGAACACATTTTCTTTTAATGCTATTATTTTTTGGTTCTCTTCTTCTAGATAGTCCTTTACATCTATATACTTGCATTTCTAATATATTGTTCTCTTTTTTGTTTCTTTGGTGAGACTTGCCATGGCAGATTTTGGTATTTCTATTCTGCCCATTGTTTTTTGCTGTATAGGCCACAAATTCTGCTCTCATAGATCTCATTTCTCTTTTGAAACACTCAGGAAGAACATACTGTAGTTCCATGTTCTCACATTACAGAAGGTCCTCTGCCTTGTGTTGAATTATTTTTCTTTATGTTGCAGTATTTATTCATAGATGCCTAAACTTATTTACTAGATCTGGAGGTCACATTCCTTCTATTGTTAATATTTTCCCTGTTAATTGACTTGCTTATGTTCAAGGTCTTTGAGTTTACTTCCTGAGATCTTTGGTAATGTCATGGGGGAATGGTGGTAGGGGTCCTTAGGTATTCCTATGTAAAGAATTACACTCTCGAGCACAGTCCAATTAAAATTAAAATTGTCCTTTATTGGGTGCTAGAGAAAGTGACCAAGAGGGAAGTTGAAGCCTTAGCCTAAAGGGGAGGAGATGCCTTAGAAACCTCTTCCTCCAATAGGTGAGGTGACCACCTGAAAATGTAAAGTCTCTTTTGGGGATGGGGTGGTGAAAGGTTCATGAGAGACAGGGGAATTTTCTTTTCTTTTCTTTTCTTTTTTTTTTGAATGATAGTCCTGACCTCTGGAGTTCTCTTTGTCTCCTAGCTCAGGTAGGAGCCACGCCTAACTGACTTTCCTGCATTAGAATTTTATCTTTCTTACTTCTTAGGTGTGTCCAATCCTGATATATAGTTGGCCATCTTAAACTTGTTTGTCCTGTCCTAAACCCCATGTTAGTAAATTCAGTCCTTCCCCCTACACCCTTATTTTCCTCTATTGTTCACTTTCTGATCCTGACCCTCTCCCTTCTGATGGTGGTTTATTTTGGGGCTGGACCTCAAAGTGTCTTGAATTCCCCTGGTTCACCAGTCCAAGTCTCTGCCTTCCAGTGACCTTTTGATGGAAAGAACTATCAATGGCTGGATTTTGGGCTCTTTACTTCAGGCTTGGTGGAGTGCTGCATATCCCCTTCTCTCCTCGCACTATCCCTGACATGGTGTCCTGTCCTGGTGTCTTGTCTTGCTCCCTTTATTTCTGAGTTCTCTGGCCTGGTATTGGCAATACAGATGTTTGTCATGCTTGTGCTAGGGAGTTGATTTTTTGTAGTTTGTGTCTCTGAGACTTTGGGAGGAGTGTGTGTGTGTGTGGGGTGGAGTATTGAGCTCCAGCTCAAGCCTAGACACATGTTCTGCCCCTTCTCCTCTGTTCTGCTCTCCTATAGAGATCTTTTGTAGCACAGACCACTGTCCACCTTGATGTTGGCTATGTGTTTCCGCCCCCAGCAAGCTTCTGTTCCTTCAGGGTTGCCATGGTGCTGCCTGTCTGTCATGACCTGAGGGAACTTCTATTGCCTGGATTGGGTCTCCAAAACACTGGCAAGAAGGTGGGGGAAGCGGAGTGTGAGATTGGGTTTTGTTGCAAGCCGTGCGCTGTGTGACAGATCTTTGGGTTGGCTAGTACAGCCTTGCTCTCTGCTGGTAGCATGGGAAGTGAGGGAGGGGTGCTGAGTGATTGATCTCAGGGTGGGCATCAGTTCATGTTTTGGTTTGTTTTTTTCCTTAACCTTCTTTTGGATTTTTGGTATCCTAGATCATGGAGATAACTGAAGTTGCTTTATCTTTGTTGCATAATTCCTGTTATGGAGAAGTTTGAGAGGTAGTGGGGTTCAGAGGAAATGTTTAGTCTTCTATCCTGCTGCTCTCGTGACCAGGAATACTCTATCACTTACTTGCTCTTTGATGGTGGACTCTTTCGGAATCTCCTTTTGCTGATTTGTAAAATGAGGCTAGTATACTTGAACTGCTTACTCCCAAAGGTTACTTGGAGAAAAGTGATTTGAATTGTGAGCTACTAATAGGATTTCCAGGTTTTACTTTTCTTTTCACAGACAATAAAACTTCAAACACATATGTGATTTCATTAGTGTGGATGTTTCCTTCCAGTCATAACACTTTGATGTCTGTCCATCCTCTATCCTGTGTGGCTCTTGCCCATATCCTCCCATAACTTTACCATAGGGGATCCACACAATGTGCTACAGATTTCATTTGCTTTCTCTCAGCATTGTGAGGATGCCCATGTGTAATACAATCTATTAGTAATCTCACACTTTGGCCACATGGTCAACCCATCTTCATTTTCATCCATAGGTTTCTTTCGTGACACCTTTGAGACTAGTTCACCTCTGTAACTGCTTATTTGTTTTTTTTTTTTAATAAGTATTTTATTTTATTTTAGGTCAATGAGGGTTAAGTGACTTGCCTAGGGTCACTGAGGCCAGATTTGAACTTGGTTCTTTCTGAATCCAGGGCCAGTGCTTTATCCACTGCGCCACCTAGCTGTCCCTGTAACTGCTTATTTGTTGAGTATTATAATCTGCAGACATCTGCCATATGTCTTTTTGTCTTTCATTGTGATGCTAATTTTTAATTCTTTAGAAATTGTAGTACTTCATGACTTTTAGTCATTCAACAACACTGGTACAATTTTGGTACAAAGAATGATTTGTTTCTGAATATAACAACGATGACAACCACAATAATATATTGTTATTATAACACAATATAAATATTATATAAATATAAAGAACAACAATAGTTTATGTAGTGCTTTAAGATTTGTAAAATGCTTTAAAATATTATCTCATTTTATCTTCATAATAGTCCGGGAAAGGATGTGCTATTATTATTTTTAATTTTACAGATGAGGAAACAGAGGCTGAGAAAGGTTAAGTGACTTGCTCAGCACAGTGCTAATAAGTGTCTGAGGTGGGATTTGAACTCAGGTCTTCTTGACTGCAGTGCTATACTTTATCTGTGCCACCTAGCTGCCTATTAATATTAAGATTCTAAAAATGAGATTTGCAATAAGATTTGTTGACTGATATTGAAAGAATGGAAAACCAAAACAAAAGGTTGTCTTTCTAGGTCAGTACTTTGTAATCAGTCTTCTCGAGGAAAATGAGAAATAAGCATGCATATTTTTAGAAATGTCATTACATATAAACAGCTTCTTCTTGGCACCAGGGCTTTATTAAAATGATTGGGAAACTTAAAAAAATTAAGTTGCAAGAATAGAAGAGAGAGAACATGTAAACACTTGAAACTTTAAGAGTTAAGGAACTATAAGTTTCTCCTGGAATGTGAAGACAATAAAAAAAGAAAAAAATGAGTTGGGGGAGGGAAGAAAGAAGAACTGTCATAAAATTGCACAATAGTCGATTAAGAAGCAAGTGGAAGTAAAAAGAAAAGCAAGATATCATTATTCCTAGGATAAATTTGGGAGGATTGGATTTAAAGACAAAAAAAGTAAAGTTAATGAAAAAGGAAATAGAGAGTAAAGAAAGAATGCATTCTGTTTCCAAAACCTCAAATTAAAAAAGTTTAAAGAACATCTGCTGTTTCTTGTTAAAGTTTGAAAATTGGTTTTCAGTGGTTTGTTGTTGGTTTATTTTTTGTTTTTTTAGGTTTGGTTTTTTTTTTTTTTTGCAAGAGTCAAAGTACCTCAGATTTTCTAATTATATCTGTCATTGGAATACAAACAGTGTTTTGGAATTTGTTTTCCCAGCTTTTTAATCTACCCCCCTGATCACTAGTGAAGGCTTTTCATTTTGATATTAGTGCATTCTCATTTGGCATTTTTGCTGCGTAACCTAACACACGTTGTGGTTACATGGTATGTGGCCATTCAGAAGGAAAACAAATCCAGAGAATAGCAAATGTGTATAGAAGTGTGAGTAGTTTTGCTTTATATGAGGAAAGAGTGTGTTCTATTAAGATCTCTCCCTCCTTGTGCCAGATTGTGCTAGATGATGAGAGAGAAGTAAGGATGGCTAGCTGCAGATTCTCTTAATGAGGACTTACTTGTGGAACCCATGTCTTTCCTGAAGGTGGCAGTGTCTTAGTGGCTAAGAAGATGTGGAGGGAAAAAATGCCAGAATTAAATTTAGATGTTTAACCTAGGATCTTGGGCTGGAAGGACCTTAGAAGTCAGTGGGTTCAACCCCTTCATTTGATAGGGTTAGAGAAATAAAATGGGTTATCCAAGGTGATTTAGGTAGTAAGTAGCAGAACTGGTATTCGAAGTCTTTTATAATTCAGTTTTTAAACAATACTATTTTCTCTTGATAGAAAAAAAAAAAACAAGGGAGAAGGAGCTATTGTAATCCTAAGGGTCTGTGGTAGGGGAGGGAACCTAGCTGGACAATATCGTGGCGATCCAAGTCCTTTCATTTTATAGAAGGGGACATTAAGACTTGGAAAAGCTGAGCAGATTGGCCAAAGTCACACAGCTAGATGTGTATGAGAAGCACATTTTAAGGAAAAGAATCTTTAGTCAAGGGCATTCTTCTCCTTGGACCAGCTCCTATATTTCCATGTGCCAGGTCAGTTGACTAAGGATTTCTTGGGGGTCTGTGAGGAGTTTCTTAAAAATTTAGGTACTGACCTTTTTCATCCTTGAGGAAGAAAAGTAGAACTTTCAATTGCATTTAATAATATAAAACTGTCAGTGAAGAGAGAGGAAAATCAGAATGATGAGCATAGCACCCATCCTTCCAAGGAATGTGCCATATGCAGAGTGTCTGCTATTAATATTTTGAGAAAGGTTAAAACTTTGTTATTCGGAAATAATGAATACATGAATTGGCTTCAAGCTTGGTGGGCAGAGTACTAGATCCAGAGTCAGAAAAAAGTGAATTCAAATGCAGTCTCCTCAGACATGTCTGTGTGACCCTGAGCAAGTCATGACACCTCTATCTGTCTCGGTTTCCTTATCTGTAAAATGAGTAATTATAATAGCATCTACCTTCTAGGATTGTTGTGAGGATCAAATGAGATCATATTTTTAAGGCACTTTGCAAAACTTAAAGTCCTATTTATTTGTTTTTAGTGAGGCAGTTGGGGTTAAGTGACTTGCCTAGGGTCACACAGCTAGTTAGTGTTAAGTGTCTGAAGCTAAAGTCCTATTTAAATGTTCATTATTATTATTATTATTATATAATGCAACAATTATTTATTATGTACCTATTGGATTACAGATCAAAGCGCTGGAGGAGGGAAAAGACACAAAAGTAAACGAGAGAAGTTTTGTGAACTTATTATGGCTATATATTTACTTTAGACCTAAGAATCAGATTTTATAGTTGCAAAAATTATGACTATAATACATCAAAGCTATTTTTAAATGATCAAATGAAATCTGTGTGAAGCAAATAAGATGAAAATGTAAACATGTTTACATATTGTCACATCTATATGTGCATATTTAGTAAACTAATTTATATGTGGAATGACAAATACATCAGAATATGAAAAAACAAAACTAAAAAGTTTATAACAAGTTATTAGGATTATTGTAGTGATAGTCAGTATCATATATTGGGCAGCAGAAAGGCTGACTATGTAGGAGTTAATATCTTATAGAGTCTGGTCAAGATTAGAGTAAACTGTAACCAGGATGTTTGCACTACTGTCTTATTGGCTAATTTATCTATTATCTAGTTCTTTGAAAGGTACATGGAAGAGCAAAGCCTCAAAGGATATTGAGAGTTGTTGTCTTTTGGAAGAAGTTTCAAAGACCGAAGAGAAACTGGAAATAGAAGTATTATGTTTTATTGATTCTTTCTGTTTTATTTTTAACCTCTTTAACCCCTAAAACATTTCCCTTCTAGGCCTTTTGTTGCTCTATTTGCTAAGTTTATCTTAAGAACATTGCAAACTAAAAAAAAAAAATGACAAATAGTACCTTCCAAACTTGGTGCTTTCCTTTATACTCTTTATTATTATTATTATTGGTTGCACCATTCCATGTAGATTGGCACTGTTGCATTTAATGAGTAGAATCTCACGTAGTTTATTAAAATAAATTAAATGAATTAAAATGAAAATACCTGCTAGTTTGCAGGCATCATTTGGACTTCTTGCTGGAGAATGCCTATCTGTTTATACTCTAGGAAATTAATATTCTCTCATAGATTTCGTGTTATGCTGCTATATAATTCAGTCCTTTATCATTTCCAGCCTTATGGAAACTTACTGAACCTTACCTTTTTCTTTTTTACTTACTTAATTTTTCAGTATCCAAAAGAGTTGTGATTTTGTAAGTGCATTTCCCCCCCTTCAATGTAAATCATAACCTTTCTATACTTTAATCAAAGATCTTGAATTGCCATGATTAGAAGTCATCATCTGCAGTGGTTGACCTGGTGCCTCTCTGAAGCTAATTGGGTTGATTCTCAGGTGACATTTCTTGGTTTGATTTCTGATTCCTTCTTAAAGCCTATCAGCTGGAATCCATCAGTTTGTATTCCCTTAAGAGTTCAGGATCTAGAGTCAACCCCATACCACAATGAAACATTGAAGTAGGACTTTTACAAAAGACTTTCCCTTTATATCTAATATCAATTTAGCCCAAAACAGTACCCAAAAGATTGAACTTAAATGGAGATTGCCTTATGCAAATATTTTTGTTGATTAAAAAAATTACATATGGGAGCCCAATATGTAGCAAATCTGAATTATTATCCAACGTCATCTAATTGTTAGAGATAAAGCTTTAGAGCACAAATTCTTAACTTTATTTTGGTGTCATGAACTTCTTTGAAAGACTGGTGAAGCTTATTTATCCTTTCTAAGAATTATGTTTTTAAATGCATAAAATAAAATTCAAAGGAAGTAACTATATTATATATAATATATTGGGTATATATTATATATAACATATATAACATACAAACTATATTGGAATATAGGTATCAAAATATCTTTTTTAAAAATTTCACATGCTCTTTAACTGTGTAGAAGAATCTTATAGGAAAACATCTTGGTACATAAAGTGGAATATCAGAAATTGAATGATCAGTAATAATCTATGCTGCTGGAAGGTAACTGACATAAGGATAATCAAAATATGATGACTCTCACCTTGTTTATATTTAGTTTTATGATATAGCTAGAGATACATCAATTCAGGTAGCCTCTCACACTTTCATTATATTTGTACTCTGGCTTCATCCCAGATCATGCTTATTAGCAACTTGGAACCCAATGTGGTGACAAGAGAGATGATAATTAGGAGTTGATAATATTTTCTTTATTTGACTTCTTTCTCTCAAGATATTTATTTGCATAACAATCCATCAAAACAAAAAGTTTTCTTCTCAAAAATTTCATCAGAGGTGATTTTTTTTTTTTACAATAACCACCAATGGTAAAACCAATACATTCCTTAAGGGAAAATAGCTCTTTACCTTTTGGAGAGGAGGCCCTGAGAGAGAAGTCAGTGGTAAGCCAGCCAGTCATTGTAAAGTATTTCTAGAAAAGGGTGAACATCCCTTATACTGGTAAGAGACAACTCATTGATATGTTAACTATCTGTTGCCCTAACTAATGTCTAGGTCTAAATCTTTCTCTGGAAGAGACATTGAGGGGAGATCATAGAGGAAGAGAGGAAAAGGGAAATGAGTCATCCAAGAACTAAAAAAGATCATTTTAGACAAAGGTGAAGAGGTGAGTGACTGAAGTGGACCCCAGAGCTTCCTTACATTGTGCCAGCCAAACTACTTATTGCTAGAGTGTATTGAGATTAGAAGAACTCTTTGCAATGTAAATGCCTCTAGTTTTGAGTGTTTTAATTTTATTTAAAAAATATAAACTATCAACAAAATTAATCAAATAAAGATGAAAAATAAGGGATAAAAGCACAAGAACAAAAATAATTAATATGATGATTTATGTGCCAGACACTGTGCTAAACTCTTTACAAATATTATCTCATCTAATCTGAGGCAAACGGAGGTTAAATGACTTGCCCAGGTTCATAGAGCTAATAAGTCTCTGAGTTCTGATTTGAACTCAGTTTTCCTGATCCCAGGTTCAGCATTATACCAAATATTTGAACAAAGTAAAACCAAACAAATTAAGAAACACTGAACAAATATAAAGTAGGTTTACTCTGTATCTACTTCCATATCTTCCATGATATTAGTATACATTGTTACTTTCCCCTCATAGTGGCTTTGTCCAGTTTAGAGATTAAAACCATATTTGTATCATAGGGGAATCAGGGGAATACTATCTTTCTCTATGTTTTTATACAGTATATATAATATGTCATTTGTTCAAAGTTTGGTAGAATTTTATTATTAATCCATTGATGGTGCCTGAATTTCTGTTTCCATTGGCCTTATAAAAGTATCTATTCTTCTGGTGCCATTCATTTCACTTGGCATCACTTAATAGAAAACTTTCCATATTTATTTGTAGTCTTCAGATGTATGTCTTTTATGATGCCATAATAACCTATTATATTTATTTTATTATATATTTCTATGATTTTATCTAATATGTCTATTGCATATTTGATTATTATATCTATTTGATATTCTATTATTATCACATCTATTGGTATTCTATTATTATTATTTAGTTCCCACCTATAATTGCAGCAGAGTCTGTACTCCTGCTGTAGAAACTCTTTTCATCAATGAAGATCAGCAATTCATTCCTAACTTACAGTCCTAAAGAGTAGCCCAGGACACCAAAAGGTCAAGTGACTTCTCTAGGCTCATGCAACTTGTATGTATTATCTTGAGTCTTATTGACTCCACAAATGGCTCTCCATGAGCCATACTGAGCTGCCTTTCAGTTAACGCATCATAATTTATTTTAACCATTCTCCAATCATTGGATATGTATCTTGTTTGTAATTTGTGTGATTACAAATAGAGCCACTATGAATATTTTTTGCACTGGTAGGGCTTTCTCTCCCTCCTACCCTCCTTCATTATATTTTTAAGAGAAAGTCTACCTGTAGATTCAGTGGATCACTGAGTCTTAAGGTAGGATCATTTTTGTGACTCTCCAAAATGTTTGCACCAGTCATAACTGTTGGTTTGGAGAGACTGTAAATGATCTCTTAAATTTTCATATAAAGTAAATTCCCTTAAGCTGAATAGAAAGGAACCATAGAAATCTTAGAGCC
This sequence comes from Dromiciops gliroides, assembly GCF_019393635.1. NCBI lineage: Eukaryota > Metazoa > Chordata > Mammalia > Microbiotheria > Microbiotheriidae > Dromiciops > Dromiciops gliroides. Next base: position 314,662,475 of record NC_057863.1, on the reverse strand, counting down.
CATTATACTGCTTTCTAGGCTTTAAATGAGCTCATTTTTATAATAGGGAGTTACATAAAAATAATTTTAAAAATATTTAGATCATTAGTTAGAGTGTATTATTGTGTGTGTGTGTGGGGGGGGGCAATTGGAGTTAAGTGACTTGCCCAGGGTCACACAGCTAGTAAGTGTTAAGTGTCTGAGGCCAGATTTGAACTCAGGTCCTCCTGACTCTAGGGCTGGTGCTCTATCTACTGCGTCACCTAGCTGCCCCTAGAGTGTATTATTGTATATGGTATGATAGGTGGATCCAAATCCATTTTTTTTTTTACTATAAAGCTATCCAACCTTACCAAGAATTTTTAATTAAATAGCGATTACAGTCCCCATTGATTAGTAGATATGGACTTGTCAAACACTGACCTCATATGTGTTAAACATTTTTGTACAGCACAAAGCTTATTTTTAAGAGAACATAAATATTCTCTACTTGACATTTTTTCCTGGTACCAGACAGATTTTAGAATAATTGCTTTATAGTATATTTTGAAATCTGGTATTAGAAGTTCCCCTTCACTGGTTCTCTTTTTAAAGTTGTTCTTGCTATTTTTCCCATCTATTTTTCCATACAAATTTTGTTATAACTTTATCGATTTCCATGAAATAGGTATTTTGGTTGGTATTATTTTTAACTTGTAAATTAGTTTGGAGAGTATAGGGATTCTATTATTATATTTTCTTGACTTAAGGAGGGACAAGGTATACACATTTTTTCAGTGCTTCTTTTATTTCAGTTAAAATTATTCTGGCTTTGTCTTTGTAGATTCATAGGATGAGTCTTGATAAGTAAACGTCTATAAGACACTTTGTTTTCCTATCAATTTCCCTTGATTCCTATTAATAGCATATGAAAAAACAGATATTGTTTCTGCTTATTTAATTATACTCTTTTACTAAAGACAATTATCTCTATTAATATTTTAAAATCTTATTTTTTCTAAGTACAGAAATGTGCAACCTGCAAGTGGAGATATTTCCATTTTTCCATTGCTAAGGATTATTCTTTTAATCTCTTTTACCAGGTCTTATTTCTATAACTAAGATTTCTAAGATTATGTCAAATTGGAATCACCTTTGTATACAGTTCCATTTTATACTTCTTTTTAGTGGCAATATCTCTAATGTTTCTCTAACAGCTCCTGCTGTTTTTCTTAAGGTGAGGCATCAAATATGTATTTTAAAAATTATACTTAGGAAATCTCCTTCAATTCTACATTTCTAAAATGCTTTCCTTCTCATCCTATGACTAATTATTTATTTTTTTATCCTCTGACTAATTCTAAGAGAATTCTTGGTTTCCTTTAAGATTCAGTTCAAGGAACTTCCTCCAGTAGGCCTTTTCTAGTTTATTCAACTACTAGTGCCATCTTCTCCAAAGTCAACTTCCATCTACTAAGTATTTTTCCTGTATATATTGATTTAGGGATGTTGTCTCACTCATCACAATGTATGCTCCTTAATGGAAAGGATAGTTTTTGCTTATTCTTTGTCTCCCTAGTACTTAACACAGCAGATATGTTTATTAAACTCTTACTGATTGATTGATTGATATAACCACATAAACTTTTTTCTCCTATTGATATGATTATTATATTGCTTTTTCTTCTGCTATCAAACCATCCTTGCATTCCATTAAAAAAACCTACTTGATCATGTTATATATCTAATAAATTGTTATTTATCCTTCATTTTTGAAAAGGGCCAATGACATCATGAGGTGATATCTTGATTTGCTCATGAATTGAATTTAAGTGAGGCAGAGTTGCCTTATTTTCCCTTCCAGAGTCATTGAAATCATTTTGGCTTTTGTATATCTATACTGACTGATACCCTTTATTGCTGTGTTGTATTTGAAAATATTTAATATTTTTGTGTCAATAATGATGAATAGTATTAGTACATATTGTTCCTTTCCCTTTAACATTGGTTTTGTCTAGTTTAGGGATTAAAGCCATATTTGCATTATAGAGGGAATTGGATATCCTATTATCTATCTCTGTGTTTTTATATAGTATATATGAGTCACCCTTACAAAGTTTGGTAGAATTTGCTTAATAATCCATCCTGATCTGTTCTATTTTTGTATTAGGGTAATTCTTTAATTGGCTATCTGGTTTCTCCTTCAGACATTCACCAAAGTTATTCACTTCTTATTTTAAGAATTCTGATGTGCTACACTTTCATGCATACTGTGAGGAAATGGGTAATGGTCTCCTCTCAATGAGGATGTAACCTTCACCATTCAAATTACACTTCTCCAGATCTGTTTGAGGACAAAGGTCTCAGTCCCCTTTGGCAAACAGATCACATGGTTCAAGTAGCCCTGAGCTGGTTTCAATGAGGTCTTCTTCTGGGCTGTGTCCATATAAGGGAAGATTGAAAAAATGTCCCTGTGTCACTGCCCCCATTGGCTGAGAATCCAAAGAATAATTATGGAAACTAATGTTAAGAATACCGCTTTCCAGTTAGCTAGCTTTCCGGAGTACCTTGTAACCCTTAAGTAATACAGCCAGCGATGAACAAGGGGAGGGTCCATTTTGTATTAGGGACTAGGGATTAAAAAGGGGCCTGTGAGTCATCACACTCTGCACTTGCACTTGCTGGCTGTAGCACTTATTTGCAAGTGTCCATTTTCCTGAGAATGAGAATACATGAGCCTTTGACACATTGCTGCTGAGTTCCAGAGAATTATTGAGCAGGGGTCATTTTTCCTCTCACATAGCCATTCAAGTTTCCCGAAAAACAAAAACAAAGCAAGCTGCCCTCCTCCCCCCCAAGGAAATAGTGATTTGTATCTTGGGCCTTTGTGGCTGGAGCTCTTTCTGGCTGCTCCCAGCTTTGTGGCACTCTAAATGGTAGAAGGATTGTTTTTTTTTTTTAGTACTTTAGATTCATGTGAGGGATTCAGAATGTCCCCTTGGTCATTCTCCCTGCTCCCATGAGATCAGAAAGGGAGCATGTGTCTGAGAAAAGAAGACATCTCTTCCTTTGGCTGCAGCTTCCTGAATGAGATGTGATGCCAATGACGTATGAGGACAGACAGGTTCTCTCTCTACTTCAGGGTTCTAGCAACCTGACCCATATAGCTTAACCAAGAGAGACTGGGTAAGGAGGAAGGGAGTTGTGTGTGTCCTGGCTGCTATTAATTTCCTCTTTGTGTTTCTTTTCTTTTTAGGTCTGTAGGGGTGTGAGGCAGGGAGGAGGGGAAAGGGCTATCTAATTTAATGCCCTAGTCTAGAAACCAAGGGTTCTTTACTTTTTCTTCTGTTGAGGATCCCTTTGACAGTCTGGTGAAGCCCATGGACATCTTCTCAGAATAATGTTAAATGCATAAAACAAAATGCGTAAGATTACAAAAGACACCAATTGTGTTGAAATATAATTATCGATGTTCTTTTAAAAAGTTCGTAGAATCTAGGTTAAGAACTCTTGAAAATAGGCCTTTTAACAAAAAATCATTGTATACACTAGAAGGGAATACAACCTTTTTTAGTCTTAGTATTTGTGTTATTTAACCCAGAAGTAATAAAACTACTATATAAACAATTACCTTGTCTTTTAATAATAACTAAGTTTCTTCAACCTGGGTACTGCCTCCGCTCCCCCCCCTTTTTTAAAACTTTGGGATTATTATTTTTCCTTCACTCTTTCCCTTCTATTCCTAAGCCCCCTCCCCCCCTTTTTTTTTCTTACTGGATCTGAAACATGCTTCTGAAACATTTAGTGCATTATCCCACAGTATTCCACGGATTTTCATATTTTGTTAGCAACTAGTTTATCTTGACTTGAGAAATGTGAATTGTTTTAAATACTTATCCTTTGGACTTAGAAGCCTTGTAGTTAGAAGACTTGAAGTACATATGTCTCTGCAGACTTTTCAAAGGGTAAATGCTTAAACATCTTCCCTCATGCTCCTATATGGCATTCTAAATGCACTAGGGAGATAATTTTGAGTTCATTGGCCATGCGTCCTGATCTTTTTTATATATATATAGTAGTCTAGTTTCTCAGTTATCCCTTTTCTACTCTGAGAAATCAGCTGTGTTACTGGTTGATGTTTCTTAAATGTTCTCTTCCTTCCTTCCTTCCTTCCTTCCTTCCTTCCTTCCTTCCTTCCTTCCTTCCTTCCTTCCTTCCTTCCTTCCTTCCTTCCTTCCTTCCTTCCTTCCTTCCTTCCTTCCTTCCTTCCTTCCTTCCTTCCTTCTTTCTCTCTTGTAGCTTTTAGAGTTTTAAAAATAATAATACATTTAGAATGTGTCTAGGAGAGTTTATACAAAACTTAAAAGTGTCTTCGTTTTCCTCTCCCCACCACTCTACTTCCACATATGCTTCTGGGTGTCTTATGGATTCTTTTTATTTGTGTAATTTTGCTTTAACTCTGTTTTCTTTTTTTCCCTTTAACTCAAGTGATTTCCTGAACTGTGTTATTCACATTCTTTTGTTTTTCTAAATTTACTGGGATATCAATAAATTCCAAGGTTGCTGTATTTTGACCTGTCCTCCAGGTGTTTTACTTGAATCTGCATGTTTTCCAACTTTTTCAATAATTTAGACATTTTCTGAGCTTGTTCTTCTAGTTGGTCTGCATTGTCTGCAATTCTGTTTTCTGCTATAATAAGACTATTGTTAGTTGTTTTTATTGCTTTGGGGGGAGGTTTTTATAATATAACCTATTTCTTCCTTATTTAAAGAAAAACTTAATGTTGGCTTCATTTCCTTTTTTTTTAAACTTTCTTATTTTATTTGCTCCTGTGACTTCAAAACAAAACAAAAGTGATGTTAATTCCCAGATTAATTTCTTCAAAAGTGTCATTTGTCCACATGAGGACATCCCTTACTCAAATTCATCTTTTTTTTTTTTTTAGGGGCAATGAGGGTTAAGTGACTTGCCCAGGATCACACAGCTAGTAAGTGTCAAGTGTCTGAGGTTAGATTTGAACTCAGGTCCTCCTGAATCCAGGGCCAGTGCTTTATCCACTGCGCCACCTAGCTGCACCTGGGATATAATTCATCTTAGCAAATTTTAGAACTTTATCCTTGGAGGAAAATAAATTGGATTGAACTCCCCTCCAATCACTTTGCATCTGCTGCCTTTCATTATGGTGTGCTCCCGCAGGGCTGTACATGTTGGAATACATTGGGGATTGGGAACTAGTCAGGGAATCTGCCTAGACCAAAAAAACTGAGAAAGGATATGGAAGCTGGAAAGAGGAAAGACGAGAACAAAAAGAGGTGAACTTTAGCTAATGGCACTTATGCATATTTTCCCTTAGATGCTGCACAGGGATAGGAAAATTGAATAAGTTAGGCCTTGTAAGTATTCTCATCCATTATGGACATAGAGAACTCTGAGTAGAGGAGAAATGGAAGCCAGTAGGGATATACGATTCCTATACAGGTAGGACCTTATGAGTGAAGAGTGGTTAATACTACAGTTTGCTTGCAGAAGAGAACAGGCCTTTGAGTGTTAAGCATCCAAACTGTGTTTCTAAAGCTCTTGAATTTGGGGAATGCCTTTAAGAGCGGGTTTGGACTAACTAGTAATGGGGAGAAACTCATGGATATGAGCAGCTTACACAGCAGTTGTTTTTAATATATTTGACTATGTTCTTTTTGCTTCTAGGGGTAAGAGTAAAGAACTGGATACAGTTAAGCTATGCTTGTGTCGTCAGCCCCATTGTGCTACTTTTGTATGACTAGGGTCTACTGAAATTCAGAAGCAAGGGAAGAGGGTAAAGTCTTGGGGGGGGGTGATTGGAGGGAAGAGGGGAAATTGAATCAAGGAATTAATCTGAGAAATCCACACAAATTCAGTTAGACCAGCATTCCTCAATTCTTTTGGTTTTAGGAACTCCTTTAAAATTATTGTGGACCCTAAAGAGCTTTTGTTACATGGATTACATCTATCTATATTTACCATATTAGAAAATAAAATGGATGTATTTTTTAAAAAATAATAATTTATTTAAAATAATAGTGATAGACCCATTATTTACCATGAATACCATTTTTAAAAACAACAACTATATTTTCCAAAACAAAAACTATAGTGAGAAAAATGGCATTGTTTTACATATTTTTTGGTAAATCTCCTTAATGTCTGACATAATAGTAGACAGCCAGATTCTAATATCTTCTTCTGCATTCAATCTGTTGCAATGTGTTATTTTGGTTAAAGTATATGAAGAAAATTTGGACTCAACACAAATATATTGTTGGAAAGGAGAAGAGAAATGTTATGGGCAAATAACCTTCTTCTTCTTCTTCTTCTTCTTCTTCTTCTTCTTCTTCTTCTTCTTCTTCTTCTTCTAATATCCTTGACTTCATAAGACAAAAAAGGGTGTCAAGGACCCCCAGGGTCCCAATGACCACACTTTGAAAATTGCTGCCCTAGATTAATGAGAAAAGCCCTACCACCCAACAAAGGGACAAAACAAGGGAAGAGAGTTTACCAGATCATTGCAAACCAGAGCAATATTGCATTTCTGCTTAACCAATGTTGGATGAAGGCTGAGCATGGGAATGCTGATGCCTGGTCCTTGTTGAACAGTATCTGGAAAGTAGTGAGCTGTGTTCCCTGGTGGTTAAATGTACTTTGGAAGTTCCTAATAACACTGGATTCCTATGTCCTTATATTTTAGCCATCTTGATTTCCACCTACCCCTTATTCTACTTTTTATTTTTAATTTTTTGCTATATCTTTCTTTTTTACACCTTCATTTCTGAATACATCCCTTCCATCTCCCCTACCCAGCAAGCCATCCTTTGTAGTGAAAAAAAAAGGAAAAAAACAGTTTGAAAAACTAATAAACATGTCAACTGGGTTTGAGATTATTTACAATGTCCCACACCTCTGCAAAGAAGGGAGGGAGATTTATTTTCTCATCCCTTCTCATGGACCCAGCCTGGGCAGCATAATTACATAGAATTTAGTTTTGTATTTGTTCTTTTGATTTATGTTATTATAGCTATTGTGTATATTGTTTACCTGGTTTGAATGCTACAAGAGTTCATGTAAGTCTTCCTATGAATCCTTGAATTCCTCATATTCATGCTATAACAGGGAACAGGACAAGGAAAGTTCAGTCCTTATGAGTCCTTATCTCTGCTTGATGCCATGCCCCATGTGGACTTGGGAGAATGACCAGGAAATCTATGACTGTTTCTAGACTGTTATTGAATGATGAAGAACATCACTTCTAGATGACTGCTGAGCTAGGACTCAGAAGGCTGCTTTCAAGTGAGGAGGATGAACGACTGTGGATCTCTGGGTAGAAACGGGGCCATAGACCTTCTCTAAGCTGGGTTGCATGCCTGTGAATGATTGGCCCTGAAATTGCTCCTATCTTTGTTGTGTCTATTCGGCCGTGTTCTTAGATGGGGGAGTACTGGAGATGGCTACATCCATGTGACATTTGAAAGGTCAGAAGTGTAAGCTGCCAGGAGTCTAGGAATCCAAGTCCATGTCAGAGTTTGTTAACTCTGCCAAGCCCAGGGAGGAGTGACCTGCAGGATCCATCTCAGCCATTTTCTAGAGTAACTTTGTTTGCTTGCTTTGCTACATAGGGAAGTGAACTAAGTGGGGCTGATGGAGTAGGAATGGTTTGCTGCAATTATTTTAAATTTGAACTTTTTTTCTCCTAGCGACCAAGGTGGCATAGGGGAGAGTATTCTCCTAGTCTGGAGGGATATCTTCATACTTTGATATGTCTTTTTTGGTAAAAGCTAATCATTGATGGCTGTTGATGGTAAATCTATACATGATTGAGGTGTGCTAATCACTGCATCAATCAATGGTACAGGGGAGATAATATTTGCAACTGGCAATTGATATTGGGGAGAAGGCATTGTAATGAGATCTTGAGCAAATGGCATTAGAAAAATCACCCTAAACCCTCAGGGAGTACTCCCTAGACCCCTAAAGGGTTTTGTTAGTCAGTTGGGCACCCAACTTATCAATTTAAGTGAGAGTTGCATAGGAATCTCCTAGAGTTTTTATAAAGGCTGCAATAATTTCTTACACCTCAACAATATCTCCTTGGATTTATGTAACGCTGTTTATTTAGCCAGTCCCTAATCAATGGGCATATACTTTGTTTCCAGTTTTTTTTTTTCCTTCTACAAAAAGTTCTGTTATGAATCCTTTGGTGTATATAGAAGTCTTTGACCTACTTTGGGCATAAGCCTAAACTGTCAAGGGGTATGGACATTTTAGTCACTATTAACCTAATTTCAAATTGCTTTCCAAAGTGGTTGGACCAATTTATGGCTCCGCCAACAGTGTATTAGTGTTTCTGTCTTCCTGAAGACCCTTAAACACTGATTATTTCTAACTTTTTTTTTTCTTCTTTTACTAATTGCTGGTAGTGAGGCAAAACCTCAATTATACCAATATACATTTCTCTTATTATTTAGAGCACTATTTCATAGGATTGTTAAGAGTTTGCAGTTCTTCTTTAGAGAACAGTTTGTTCATATCCTTTGACCTCTCACCCATCACCACCTACTTTTTTTTGTTTGTTTTTTTGCGGGGCAATGGGGGTTAAGTGACTTGCCCAGGGTCACACAGCTAGTAAGTGTCAAGTGTCTGAGGCCAGATTTGAACTCAGGTACTCCTGACTCCAGGGCCGGTGCTTTATCCACTGTGACACCTAGCTGCCCCACCATCTACTTTTTTAATTGATTGTTTTCATCTCTTTCAAACACAGGCCAAACTTGATGTGCCACTTCTAGGGCCTGCCTTTTTGATTATTTCATCCTTTTGTCAATTTTAATGTTATGATCTACCTCACAAATTATGGTTCAGCTTGCAATTAGTAATATTAGAGCTAGAAAGTAACCAGAGAGATCACCTAGTCCTACCCCTTCATTTTATAGAAAACGAAATAGAAATTAAATGACTTTGTACTTAACCAAGATGATGCTGGCAGAGAAAGCTAAGACTGCAACCTAAGTCCTCTGACTCCAATGCCTTTTCCCATTATATCATGCTGCCCCTCTTCATGCTTTCATAGGATGAAAGTAATTAGAATGGGAAGAAACCTTAGATGTGATTTGGTCCAACACCTGTATTAAAAAATGAATGCCCAGCGATTTGTAATGATTTGTTAAAGGTTGTATAAACAGTGACTAGCAGTGATTTGAACTAAGACCTTTTGCCTCTGAATCCATTACTCTAGAAGTCATCTTATCTCTCTTCAGAGGTAATAAAATGTCCAATTCCTCACCTTACCTATGAAAATAGAAACAATTTTTAATCAATTTGGCTTATAGTCTAACTTCCTGCTTAATCATTTTCCAGTTTTGTCTGACTCTTCATGGGTTTGGGGGGTTTTCTTGGCAAAAATACTGGAGTAATTTGCCATTTACTTCTCTAGATCATTTTACAGATGAGGAAACTAAGGCAAACAGTAATCCTGTGGCTTGCCCAGGGTCACACAGCTAGTCTAAGGCCAGACTCCAGGTCTGGCACTCTGTCCTCTGTGCCATCTTGCTGCCTACATTCTAATAGGAAGGAAATTTTCCTAAAATGTAAATATTTCCCATAAGACCAGATATGATATTTGCCATTACTGATTCATAGTTGTGAGATTTCAAGTCAGGCTATTTATTTCACTTTAGAAGCCATACTAACATGCTGTTCAAAAGTCTATAAAAATGGGATTAGGTCATATAATTAATCACCAAGGTTGCTTCCAGTTCTAACATCCCAAGTCTACCAGACTGTGTTACCTAGTGTGTAGATTTCCTGTTCAAATGACCAAGGATCCCCCAAGTAGGTTTAACTGAAGTTTAGATTACTATCATTATTTAATTTATTTTTTTTTTTGCAGGGCAATGAGGGTTAAGTGACTTGTCCAGAGTCACACAGCTAGTAAGTGTCAAGTGTCTGAGGTCGGATTTGAACTCAGGTCCTCCTGAATCCAGGGTCAGTGCTTTATCCACTGCGCCACCTAGCTGCCCCCTATCATTCTTTTTCATATTATTATGCATGTATTTTTTTTTTTTGGCCGGGCAATGGGGGTTAAGTGACTTGCCCAGGGTCACACAGCTAGTAAGTGTCAAGTGTCTGAGGCTGGATTTGAACTCAGGTACTCCTGAATCCAGGACCAGCTCTTTAACCACTGCACCATCTAGCTGCCCCCTATGCATATATTTTTAAAGAGAAAACGGACCTCCTTGAGAAAATAACCAAACTTAATGGTACCCATCATATAAATTCCTGTTCATTCTTTATTTTCAAAGAGGATCAATGGCATCACAGGATGATATCTTGACTCGTGGGTACATTGGATTTAAGTGAAGCACAGTAGCACAAAGTTGTCAGCTTTACTCTCAGAGTCATAAAAGTGCAATGGCAAGACAAAAGTCAAGATGACTGGTGATGGCCTAGGATGTAATGGATGACCTTGGCATCTTCCATGTCTGACCAAGCTCTAGGTGCTCCAGAGTGCCTACTTTGGCCTCATTCATGGCTATTGGGATAAATTGTTGTCATCTGCTCATTCTCCCAGGGGAAGTCTTCACATGCTTGGAGTAGACATCTCCCTAACTCACTAACAGGTTTGAGGCCTGCTGGTTACCCCCAACTGCTTTAGCTTGTCTGCCATGATGGTTTTACCAGGATGTGGTTATTGTACATGCTACAGCTTCTTGGAGCCACAGATGAGGGTTGAGTGACAGGTGGACACTAAAGGTGGATAATCAGCTCTGAAATGGGTTCCTACCAGAGTTGCTGGTCCTCTCTGAATATTTAATACACCTCACAATTTTTTTTCATAACTTTTATTTTATTTATTTATTTTTTTAATGGAGGCAATTGGGGTTAAGTGACTTGCCCAGGGTCACACAGCTAGTAAGTGTTAAGTGTCTGAGGCCGGATTTGAACTCAGGTCTTCCTGACTCCAGGGCTGGTGCTCTGTCCACTGCGCCACCTAGCTGCCCCACACCCCACAATTTTTTATACAAATGAAAAGAGGTACAATTGGGTGACCTTGCTCAACTTCAATTGCTCACTTGTCACTGTTGATTCTAAGCCTGACTTTGTCTTCAAGTTTAATTAAAACCTCTAATCATTAACCTTTTATCATAGAAAAAATCCGGAGGGATGGCTTTACTTCTCCAGTTCTGGCTTTGGAACTTTGGGACTTAAAGTACAAGTTGGTACGAAAAGCTTGATTAGGATGGTTGCTTTATTTACCACTTTTCATCTCTCACTTTGCTCAGTATTTTCCATTAACCAGTTCTCCTCTCTGTCTTTGCATGATGCAGACACTGGCTGTTTGATCCCATGGAGCTTGTGTTCCATGTTTGGCAGAAGCTCAAAGAGAAAGAGATTACTACTCTAGATGTGTGTACCTCCCATATGAATTCCATGTGATGATCACTTTGCATCCAGATGGAAAGAGTTTTTCTCTACCTGACAGCTTTTCCTTCCTAACTCACTGCCCTCCCAAGTACCAGGTCTTGACATTAACATAAAAATGTTTAATTAATACATTAATGCATCTTTCCTCCACTTAAGTCCTATTGAAATGTCTCTTCATGACAGGTCAGTTCTCACAAACTATGTGCCAATGGAGTACAAAATTTCATAGTGTTCTCTGTCTCTGTCTGTCTCTCCTCCCTGTCTCTGTGTCTGTCTGTCTGTCTCTCTGTTTCTTTCTCTCCGTTTCTCTGTCTGTCTTTCTCCTTTTCTCCTTCATAAGACCTACATGTAGAGCTGGAAAGGATCTCAAAGGCCATTCAGTTCAACTTCCTCATTTTACAAATGAGGAAACTGAGGATCAGGGAAGTTATTGAATTGCCTATAGGTAATAAGTGTCAGAGGTGGGGTTTGAACTCAGCTTCTTGGATTCCAGATGCTCATCACTAGAAGGTTGGCCCTTGGGTAATACCTTTTCCTTTCTTCCTTCCTTCCTTCCTTCCTTCCTTCCTTCCTTCCTTCCTTCCTTCCTTCCTTCCTTCCTTCCTTCCTTCCTTCCTTCCTTCCTTCCTTCCTTCCTTTTTTTTTTTTTGGAGAGCATAAATGAAATGATTTATTTGAAAAAGGATCTGATGACACTTTTTGCTTCAGGATACACCCAGGATCTCCATGTGGGCTCCCTTTCCTCTCTGGTTTCTTGAGTGTCAAAGTGATGGAACCATCATATGCTGAGGAGGGTTCTCCCAGGGGTGAAGGGTGATACCTTTTTCAGCCAGGACAGCTCAAGAAAAGTTGGAATACTCAGGATCTTCATCAACAGAGAAAATATTGCAGTTACAAAATCTTTTTTAAAGTTTTATTTATTTTATTTTTAATTTATAAAATAAGCATTTCCATAACATAGTGTAATAAAAAGATGATTACACATGAAACTGGAAATCTATTATTCACAACTTGCCATTCCTTTTAAATATATGATAAAGTTATCATGTAACTTTCCCCCTTTTTTTCTCTCCTTCCCTGTCCTAGAGATGACTACCATTAGACATAAACGTGTGTGTGTGTGTGTGTGTGTATATATATATATATATATATATATATATATAAACCATTCTATACATACTTTTATTTATCAGTTTTTTTCTCTGGGTACAGATAGCAGCTCCCTTCATAGGTCCTTTGTAATTAATTTGGGTATTTATGAAAGTCAAAATGACTTATTTGCATAAGTCATTCTTTTTTTTCTTTTCTTTTCTTCTTTTTTTGGGGGGGGGTGTGTGAGGCAATTGGGGTTAAGTGACTTGCCTAGGGTCACATAGCTAATCAGTTTCAAGTGTCTGAGGCCAGATTTGAACTCAGGTCCTCCTGAATCCAGGGCCAGTGCGCTGTCCACTGCACTACCTAGCTACCCCTGCATAGTCATTCTTAAAACAATCTTGCTGTTACTATATACAATGATCTCTTGGTTCAGCTCATTTTCCTCTGTTATTTCCTGCAAGCCTATCCATATTTTGGAATTTAGGAGTTGAAAGGACCTCAAAGGCCAGCTAGAGCAACCTGGTCCAACTTCTGTCTACTACAATATAGCCAACAAATAGTTATCCATTCTCTACTTGAAGACCTCGGAAAGTGTGGGAACTCACCATTTCTCAAGCTGCTCATCCTAGTTTTGAAGAGCTCTAATTAGAGGATGTTTCCCTCTTGACATTTAGTCTACCTTTGCCCTTTTGCCACTTCTACCCATTTCCCTCGGTTCTACCCTCTGTAGTAAAGCAAAAGTCCCATCCCCCCATTCCTCAAAATGACAGTCCTTCAGATACTTGAAGATCACCATCATGTCCTCTCTGAGTCTTCTCTTTTCAGTGTCTTTAACTGATCCTCATATAGCAGGGACTCCAGTTTCTTCATCCCATTTGCTTACCTCTGAACACTTAAACTCTAATGCCCGGAATTGTATGGGGTTCCTCAGATGAAGTCTGATGAGGACAGAATACAGCAGGATTAACCAGTTTTTATTCCTGAAGGCTGTGCTTCTCTTCAGGCAGCCCAAGCTGGCATTATTCACACTGATGAAATCATAGATCTTTCCAGGTTCAGAGCATCAATATTTCTTTAATAACCTGTGCAGGATTCTCTTGCTGCTGTTCAAGAGCAGGCAGGCAGAACTGTCAGTCACTTTGACTTCCCTACACTTTTGTGTGGGTGGAACTTCTCCCCCCTTGGGGTAAGATTTTCTCTTTAGCCACTCCCTTGGCCCATCCCCTCTGGGAAGGCAGCTGATTTCCTTTCCATGCAGGCCACAGGTAATTGGGGATGCTTTACTTGTTTAGCCAGTTTGCTTCCCATACTGTTTCTGACTCATTTTGATGCCCCGAGAAACCACAGTAGATGTATTTTCTCTGCTCTGGGAAGTTGTTAAAATAAATCAATAACTTTCTACTTTCGATATGAGCCCCTAGCCAAAAATCTCACTCTGGCAGAGACAGCAATTTAAAATTTCTCTCATCCCAGGTCATTCCCAATCACCTCTCAATGTTCCGTTCAAGCATTAGCACACACATTTGAACATTTAACCAGGGTTTTTAACAGTATAAAGATTAAAGTTAACTTAGACAAAAGGAAATTTTGAAGACTAACAGCTTAGCAATCCACTGAGAGACAGCAAGGTTAATTTCTTTTCCCAGGAGCTACAGAAAAGTGGAGGGAGGGCGGAGAGCTTTGCTCTGTGGGCTGGAATGACCCCCTTATCACCAGGCACACATGGCTTTGCTCTGGCCGATCACCTGCCTCGGTGTTCATCACAGGACTCAGCTATACTCAGAGCCTATCCTCAGGCTCCTGTTCTTCACTCTCCTCCAATGCAGGGTCAGATGACTTGTATTCTTGCTTTCTGCCTAGTCATCATGAACCTCTGATGCCACTGTCTATTGCTTCTGTTCTTCCTCCAGCTATGCGATTTATTTAAAAGCAAGCTCTTCTTTCCCCCTCTGTGGTGCTTTTGGTGGTGGGGTGGGGTTCTGTCACCTTCCCCCAAATCACCCCTAACCAGGAGCGCCAGTGGACAAAAGGTCCCTGTGTCTCATCCACTCTGCTTCCCAGGGGCCACATACTTTGCTGTTCCTTGCAAAATCCTGAAGAATACTCAACATCTACAAAGATACATCTTAAGTATCATATAAGCACCAAAAACTTAAAATAACAAGAAAAATTAACTTGGTATCCAAGGCAATCATCTCAGGGTGACATTCATGGTAAATATCCATTATCAACACATGCAACAAATGCATTATTGGGTAATGTATAAGGCATTATTTGACAGAAAACCTCAGGAACTAGAAGTATAAATTTCATTCAGGATATATTACATACACATGTCACAGCAGTATAGGGATATCCATAGAACACAAGCAAATAAGCATAATAACAAAGTAATAACAGCATCAGTAGGTCTGCATAATAATGAACATGCATAAGAATCAGCACATAGACAAATAAATTCTCTCTCTGTCCACTGGCTCATTCCCTACTGCCTACCAAAATGCCTATGTCTCCCCTATACTCAAAAAACCCTTACTTCATCGTTCTGTCCTTGGTAACTATTATTTGATGTCTCTTCTGCCCTTTGTAGCTAATTTCATTAAAAGGCTGTCTATATGTTAGGTGCCTCCACTTTCTTTGTCTTCACTCTCTTCTTAAACCTTAACTTTTCAACTAAACTAAGTTCAGATACCCAGAAAGCCAATTGAAAAAGTCCACTGCAGGTGGCTAAATTATATGTTGCCTCCCCCCATTAGATTGCCTTTTCTCTTTCACCCTCTCCTTGATATTTCTCTTCTCTCTAGGTTTTTGGGACACCACTCTTTCCTGATTTTACTCCTACCTATCTAACCACTCCCTCCTCAGTCTCCTTTGCTTGATCCATATCCTGCTCATGCCCTCTAACTATAAGGAATCCCTCAGGGTTCTGTCCTGCACCCACTTCTCCTTCTATAGTATTTCATTTGGTGATCTCGTCAGCTCCCTTGAATTTAATTACCATCTCTATACTGATAATTATCAAGTCTACCTATCCTGCCCCACCTCCCTGCTTACCTCTACTGTCTCATCTCCAACTGCCTTTCAAACATCCTGAACTGAATGTCCAGTAGACACCTTAAACTCAACAAGTCTAAAATGGAATTTGTTATCTTTCCCCTTAAACCCTGCACTGCCCCTACCTTCTGTATTACTGTAGAAGGCAATAGAATCCTCCCAGTCCCTCAGGCTCCCAATCTAGGAGCATCTTGGAATCCTCACTGTCTCTTCCTCCCACATCCAATCTGTTGCTAAGGCCTATTAATTAATTTCCCCTTTGCAACATCTCTCAAATTCATCCCCTTCTCTCCTCTGACACTGCCACTACTCTGGTGTAGGCCTGCATCACTTCATATCTGAATCATTGTAATAGTCTGTTGGTGGGTCTCCCTGCCTCAAGTCTCTCCCTACTCCAATCCATTCTCCATTCAGTCACTAAAATAATTTTCCTAAAGCACAGGTCTGACTACGTAACTACCTACTAGATAAACTCCAGCGGCTTTCTGTTGCCTCCAGGATCAAATACAATGTGCTCTGTTTGGCACTCAAAGCCTTTCATAATCCTTCTACCTTTCCAGTCTTCTTACACCTTATAACAGCTTACAATCAAAGACACATAAATCTTTGTTCCACTGACACTGGTTTACTGCCTGTTCCTTGAACAAGACACTCCATCTCTTGACTCAGGGCATCTTCTCCGGTAGTACCCCATGCTTGGAAGACTCTCCCTCCTCTGCTCTGACTATTGATACACATAGATATATACATAGATACACACACAGACAAAGAGACAGAGACAGACACACACATGTATGCATGTATGTATGTATTTGTATGTTGCCTCCTCCATTAGATTGTAAGGTCCTTGAAGGCAGGAACTATCTTTTTTTTTGTTTTGTTTTTGGTGAGGCAATTGGGGTTAAGTGACTTGCCCAGGTTCACACAGCTAGTAAGTGTTAAGTGTCTGAGGCTGGATTTGAACTCAGGTTCTCTTGACTCCAGTGCTGGTGCTCTATCCATTGTGCCACCTACCTGCCCCAGAAACTATCTTTTGCCTCTTTTTGTATTTCCAGTGCTTAGCACAGTACCTAGCACATAGCGGGTACTTAATAAATGTTGATTGAATTGAATGAATGCACCAAAAAGTATTTATTAAGTGAAAATCACTGTGCTAAGTGCTGGGGAGACAAAAGAAGAGAAAGACAGTCTCTTCTCTCAAGGAGTTCTCATTCTAATAGGAAAGCAACATACCCATATACATATATAGATAGATATGTAAATTGATTTCTCTCTCTCTCTGTCTCTCTCTCTCAGGCTACCCTTTCAAGAGGTGTGTGAATTAGTGGATGTGGAAAACTAGAGTTTGACATTTTCACTAATCAAATTATTTCAATTTCTTCTGCTGAGCCATTCATTGCCAGGCTTCATCTTCAAGGGGATTGTTTCCCAGAATGTTGACTATAGGGGCTGGGATGGCAGTAGGACCTGTGGTTTGGGGTGGGGGTGTGGGCGGGGACAGCATGCTTCAGCTTCTGGTGCTCTTGGCTTTACCTAACAATCAATGGCAATTGGTCAGCCGTTGGTGTTGGTAATATTGAGGAAGGTAGGTCCCTCTTCCACAGTTATTTCTATCATCAGAGATGGTTGTAGGGCCCAGATTGGTGGCAGGATAGGCTGTCTGTAGGCACCCAAGGCTTTTACGTTCAGGGTTCTGAGCTATTTCCATGAAGGTTGAAGGGGAGGTGATGGTCAAGATGGTCCAACTTGGTTCTAGAACATACTGTCTCCTGTCTCTTCCTCTGGGTACCTTGCAGCTTCAGGTAGTTGTCTCCATTGCCCCCTCATTAGGAGTTGTTTCAGTCGGGAAGACTTGAGTTCACTTCTTGCCTCAGGCACTAGCTGAGTGACTGGATAAATTATTCTCTGTGCTTCAGCTCCATCATCTTAAAAATAAGGGACCTGGTTGTGTGGCATACCTGAAATAAAATCTACTAGGTAGGCTGTGGGCAGATCCCTTGAACTCCAGAGTTCTGAGCTGCAGTGGGCTTTCTCAATTGGCTTTCTGGGTGTCTGAACTAAGTTTAGTTAATACCTTAAGCTCCTGTTCTTGGGGGCAGGGAGGGAGTAGGCAGCATTTTCAGCTGCATGTGATGAGAAGACCCAATTAAAAAAAATAAGGGGATTGGACCCAGTGGCTTCTAAGGTCTCTTCTAGCTCTAAATTTATAATCCTATGATCTTCTTACAAGCTATTTCAAGTGGGAAGGGGCTGAATCCCAGAAGTACCGGTGCCTCCCAGCTCTTGCCAACCTCTGATAAGGGTGTTACCAGTGTTTCAAATCATGACCTTTGGTGTAGAACTTTTACATAAATGATTTTTAAAGAAAATGTGTCTTTAAAAAAACCTTGAATTTTAAAAAATACATTTGTGTTTATGCACCATAATCCACACTTTCGTTAGAGTAGCCTCTTCATGTAGAGATTGACATCTCAGTGTATTTCTAATTCTCACTTGGCTCCAGTGCTAACAAACACATGGGAATAGTTCCATGAGTAGTGGATTTCCCCTGAGTTGAGTGATATTATCTACTATTCTAAGCTATGATTGTTATGTGATAATACTTTAACAGAAAACACAGTTTTTCAGGTGGTTGACTTTGTAGTGACTACCTAGGTATGTTTCAAATGACCTGCTACATGGAACTTGGCCCTGTGATTTTCAGGCAGCTTCAAAATAGTACCATCAATGGTTTCTAAACAAATTCACCTGATATTTTAGAAGCTTGACTATGGGAAGATCGGTTTCCTCTAGCTACTAGATTGCCATTCAAAAGGAAACAGATTTGACTAAAAACTCTTCAAATTAGATGGCAAAAATGATGCAAACTCCACTGATGATTTATCTTTCCTAAATCCATATTAAGAGAAGGAAAGATAATTTAGCCACATCCTATATAATTATCATTGTAACACTGGGAACCATCTGGCCCAGCATAGTTTTAGAATCAATTGATCCAACCATCAACAAGCATTTATGGGGGCAGCAAGGTGGCGCAATGGATAAAGAACTGACCCTGAATTCAGGAGGACCTGAGTTTAAATCTGGCCTCAGACACTTGACACTTACTAGCTGTGTGACCTTGGGCAAGTCACTTAACCCTCATTGCCCTGCAAAACAAACAAACAAACAAACAAAACACAAAACCAAGCATTTATGAAGCATTTTCTATGTGCCCACAATTTCTAGGTTCTGGGGATACAAAGACAAAATAAAAAAAAAATTTCAAACCTTAGGGACTTTACATTATATTGGAAAGGTACATGCTTATAGAATATGTATATATGAATTCAAAGTGATTTCAGGGGTGGGATATTAATAATTTAGGGAAATTTGGAAGGACTTCTTGATGGAATTGAGCCTTTAAGGAAGTTGAGTCCCAAGGAACGGAGATAAGGAGGGAGAACATCCTACTATCTGCCTACTAGGTGCTAATCTGAGACTACAAGGGCTGCTGACCTGCAGCAGTCCCCGGGTGAGGACACAGGGACTGGTGACCTGCAGAAATTCCTGTCCTTTACATGTCATTGCAGTTTGCCCTGGATTCTTTGCTCTGGGGTTTCTTGACTTCTCAGTAGAGGAACTTAGACTCCTTAATCCTCACATTCATTGGCTCTTCATCCTTACCTACCCAGGCTATTTTGGGGAAAGTTTGCTACTTATAGAGTTGCTAATTATAGAGACGGTTATGGGCTCACAGACTAAGGATTCTCTTCAGCAAAATGGAAAGTTAAAAAGATATTCAATGTATAGACATGAATCAGACATAGAATAGCTTCTTTTTATTCCCACACAGAGAGGAGGAGAGCTGTAGAGGTGATAGTGTACATTATGGGAGTTTAGAACCTAATTCAGTAACTTAACTAGTACAGTCAGCTGGGAGGCTAAAGCATGGGCCCTGCTGGAGCACAGTGTCAGCAAGGCTGTTAAGTTCACATTTTATCTCTGCACTGGCATTCTCTAATTGAATAGACAAGAGGGATGTGCTGGTGGTCTCTTTCTCCTGACAGTTCTTTTACTTTAGGCCTGTATGTCTCCAGTCACAGTCTGGTAGTCTCCAGGTTCCAGATGGTTCATGCTGATGCCTGCTACTAAGGTGCTGGGGAAGGAAGATGCCAGCTGCCTTTCTAGATTTCATATGGTCTTTGGTGAAGGAAAGAAGACACAAGTAGGGAGGGGCCTTCATCCCAGGCAGGACATATACTAAAAGTTTAGGGGGGCAGCTAGGTGGTGCAGTGGATAGAGCACCGGCCCTGGAGTCAGGAGTACCTGAGTTCAAATCTGGCCTCAGACATTTGACACTTACTAGCTATGTGACCCTGGGCAAGTCACTTAACCCCAATTGCCTCACCAAAAAACCCAAAAAACCAAAAAACCCCCAAAAACAAAAGTTTAGGGCCAGGTGTGTGATGGACAGGATGCCTTCTCCCATATGACTCTCCAGACCACCCAGACCTATCTGTCCTTACATGGGAAGAAAAGGGGTGCTGAGGACTGGGTTACCCTTTTAATATTCTGACTCAGGAGTCAATTAAAAGTTCCCCATATCATGTAGAGCACATCTCCAAGCCATTACAGCCACTGCGTAACATTTGGGAGATATCTGTGCACTCTGCTGGGGGCTGGAGGGAAATCCATGGCCTTGATGGAATTCCAAGTTCATAAGAGGTATGTGAGTACCATTAGAGGATGTTACACTAGTTATGGAGCACAGGCTGTACAAAGTTATGGAAGTCTTCTTCCCTCCCTCCTTCCATCCCTTCTTCCCTCCCTCCTTCCATCCCTTCTTCCCTTCCTCCTCTCCTTCCTTCCTTCCTTCCTTCCTTCCTTCCTTCCTTCCTTCCTTCCTTCCTTCCTTCCTTCCTTCCTTCCTTCCTTCCTTCCTTCCTTCCTTCCTTCCTTCCTTCCTTCCTTCCTTCCTCCCTTTCCTCTCTCTCTGTCTCTGTCTCTCTCTCCTTCTGTTCCTCCCTTTCTCTTTCTGTCTTCTTCTGACATTTCCTTAGTGATTTTTAGTGAAACCCATTTTCTCTCTATAGTCTCTCTGTCAGAATTCAAATGACACTGCAAAGCACTGAAGTTTTTTGATGGCAGATCTAGTCTGTGTCAAATGTTTTGTTGAAATGTCTAGGTTAGTTCTACCCAGTCCTGTGAATTGCTAAAGAGCCACATTTGAATTCAGTAAAATGGGGAGGGGGGAGGGAGGCACAGACGGGGAGGAAGTGTAGTCTAGGGGAAAGAAAAGCAGAATATGTTTAATTTTTAACCAACTTCAGTAGAAATAACCAGGGTTTCATAACAGTTCAGAGAGATAGTCCAAAGACTGGGAGGTTGTGAATCAAAGGACATGGGCTCAAACCCTGACTCCGCTATTCTCTGCCTCACCGCTTCCTCGTCTAGAGAATAAAGGAGTTGAAGAAGGAGCCCCAACATCCTCTCCAGTTGTAAGTCTATGATACTATGAACTTTTTAGTCTTTCATGGATAATTTAGTGACACAGTAGAAGAACGTCTCAATATAGACTTACCCCATTCATTTTTTTTTCTGTATTCAGACTTTGTATGTGGGTAATTTCAAAGGCTACTGAAAGAAAATAATTATAATACATTAATTAATAACAATGCAATGATTTGAGAATACAAGGCCTTGATTATTTGCTAACAAAATGAACATTAAAATAACTCATTGACTTCTCCCAGCTCAGCTCCTGACTCTCTAAATGTCACTGCTGTGACTCAGCTACCTTCTCACCCTGGAAAATCCCTTCACTCCCGAACCCCACCTCCTCCCATTGATGTGACTTTCTCCCAGAACCTCCATTTTGAGGAAGAGCCCATGCCAGCCATACTTCATCCTTCATCCTTCATCCTTCATCCTTCATCCTTCATTCTTTTCCTATCTTCCCTTCAGACTTTTACCAAGTTATTTGTGTCCCACTTCCACCCGCCCCCACTTTTCAGCTCTTTTTTTCAATCTCAATAGTCTTTGATTTTTTCCAGTTACAAGTAAAGATAGTTTTCAACATTTGTTTTTATAAGATTTTGAATTCCAAATTTTTCTCTTTCTCCCTTCCCTCCCTGCTCCCCAAGACAGAAAGCAATCTGATACAGGTTATATATGTACAATCACATCAAACACATTTCTATTTTGTGATAAATAGAATCAGAATAAAAGGGAAAACCCTCAAAAAAGAAAAAAAGCAAACAAAAAATAGAAACAATATGGTTCAATCTGCATTCTAATTCCACAGTTCTTTTCTCTGGATGTGGAGAGCATTTTCCATCATGAATCCTTTGGAATTGTCTTGGACCATTGTTTTGCTGAGAAGAGCTGTCTATTACAATTGATCCACACATAGTGTTGCTGTTACTGTATACAATGTATTGTCTTCCCCATTAAAACCTAAGTTCCCTGAGAGCAGAGACTGTCTTTATTTTTGCTTATATTTGTATTCCTGGAACTTAGCAGCGTGCTTGGCACATAGTAAATCCTTAATAAATGCTTGATGACTTAACTCGATACACTCTCTATTTATTGTCTCCAGTTATACTCCACCCAAATGCTAGCTTAATTCTGTAGTCAAGAGTTACTTGACTACAGGGGGAAAGGAGGTGAACTAGATGATTTCTCAAAGCAGCTTGGTCTTGTACAATTGTATCAAGTACATTGAATCCAAGTTGCTGGATTTGAATTTTGACTGTGACACTTAGCTGTGGGATCTTGGGCAAGTTGTTCTTGACTCTGAATTTTAGTTTCTTTTTCTGTATAATATGGATAATCCTTTCACTGCTTCCCCCCAGGATCCTGGTGAACAAAACACTTTATAACTATAAAGGATAGGGACTAGATCTGTGATTTCCTGAGAACTCCTATGAGAGGAAACTCTCTCCACCCATGCAGGTTAGCACCTTCTCTGTAACTTATGGTCTTAGAGTTGCCTAGAGCCGTGAGTGATTAAATAACTTACCAGTGTCACAGAGATGGTGTATATGAGAGGTGAGATTTGAACCCAAGTCTTTCTGATTTTAAGTCCAACTTGTTATCTATACCTAGCTGTTCCCCAGAAACCACAAAATGTTTAATAAATCAAATCATAAAAATCAATGTGAAGGATTTTGCTTGTTTCTTTTAGTTTTCTTCTAACTGGGCAAAACTGTAGTGTTGATTAACTTTATCAGTCTAATAATAACTAGTACTATGGAACCATGATAAAGTAGGGCCATTGGGGTCCCTCTGGGGGGCTGCCTAACTTGTGAAGCAATCTTATAAAGAGCCCATTGAGGCCTCCAGTAAATAAACCTCTTTAGCTGGAGTCTGAGATAGATTTGTCTTATCCTCAATTTCACTCTGAAACAATAATGTTTTAGTCTCCAATATAGTAATTTACTCAATGGGATTCTAGTAACTTGTACTTTTTTCCTGGGGAAAATCAATCTTCTCTACTGACTTCTATATCTTTTTTTTTTATGCCCAGCAAGTGGTTGTAAGTGTTAAACTACACCCGAAAGTCTAGTGCCTGTATAAACATAGGACCTGACATATAATAGATATTTAATAAATGTCCATTGAGTTGAAAAGACTTGTAAGGTGCTTTCATATTAATTATTTAATTTGATCCTCTCTGTAACCTTGTGTCAAAGTTGGTCATGGCATTTGATTGTCATTTTACAGATAAGGAAACTGAGGCTCAGAGAGATTAAATAGTTTATCTAAGGCCATGTGACAAGTAAATGGCAGAACAGGGACCTAAGGTGGGAAGGTAATCAGCATTTATATGGTTGTTGTCCTTCATTCTCAAAGAGAACCAAAATGACATCACTATACTGGGGTCAAGGTACAGTGTGTCCAACTGTGGCTGATCAGACAAATATGAGCTCAGAAGGCTCTACCATGGGTCAGGCACAAATAGTTCATATAATTATGTAGTACCTACCATGTGAAGCAAAGAGTTTTTTATCTGAGTTGAACCTCAGAACGCTGAGGTAGATGTTATCATTCCTATTACAGTCGAGAAAACTGAGGCAGAGACTTGCCAAGGATAACGTAACTAATAAGTATCTGAGGCCAGACTTGAACTGTGGTCTTCTTGACAGGCCCAATGTTTTATTCACTGTGCCACCTATCTGCCTGTCACGAGACTTCCTGTATGGCAATGGTGGTGGCTATATGCTAAGCTGGTGAGCAGGCTGTCAGTCACCCTTATGACACTGAAAATAGATCTTTTTTGCGAGTTGGATTCAGTAGTATACTGAAACTGGCTCAAATTGGCTGATTGTTTAAATTTTCAGGAATTTTTCTGAGCTGGGTGTTAAACATAGCCAGTGTTCAATTCAACTGATTTCTTCACCTGGTAATGTTATTTGTTGTTTATAAGAATTGGTGTCAACCACAGCAGAGCAGACAATACGTTATTGTCTACTTTAAAATGATTGTGGCTTTTAAAAATGTATATTTGAAAGCAAGCTAAATTGCATTTTGTTCTTATGGTGCTAATACAATGGTGGAAGAAAGTCTAGGGTAGAAAAATTTCCTAAAGTAATTATTTGGCATAATTTAAATCATGATTACATTTATCACTTGATGATTCAGTATCTAAAATTAAACGTTATTCATTTAAAATATTTTTAGATAACTTTTATTCTATTTATCACCAATCTAATACCAACTCAAACTCAGGTAGCAACTATAGCTAAACAACTTGAAGCTGAAATTATTAAAATTGGTCAAGCACTGAGGCAGCATGTCGTCTATTATGAGTTGCTATTGCTACATGACATGTCTGTCTTAGTTTGATGTGAATTTTTCTTATTCTTTTTTTCTTATTCTGGTTTGGCAAAGAGACTAGCTAACAGTTTTTTTTTTTGCAAGACCTTGCTCTAATGATTGACATTCTTGAAGAATTTTCATTACTTTCAACTGCACTGCAGTCAAGATCAACTAACATTCAGAAAGTGCAAAAATTAATCAAACACACCATAAGAGCTCTGATGAATTTAAAGATTGGCACTGGAAAGCATGAATCTCAAGTTGAAGATCTGATTAAGTCAGATAAGTTTAAAGATACTCTACTTAATAAAATAATAAATTTGATGCTCTTCTTAGGATTATATTGCTCAAAATTATAATAGCATACATGAACTTATATCCTTTATGGGACATAAACAATGATGAACACATTTTAATTATTTTAATTTATTAAAATCACCTGCTTTGGCTTAAAAAGAATTAACTTTACCATGGATAGATGGTGAAAAAAATTGATCAATTAAGTGAAATTTTAAGACATTAAATTGATTTGAATATTTTGGGGGGATTTTAAATAATGATATAGATTTGAGCAATGTCCCAATACCTGCAACTACACAAAAAATGAAAAACAAACAACCCCCCTCCCCAATCAGTAGTCCTGAAGATGAAAGAGGTTTCAGTTTAATGAATATAATTTGTACAGAGGTGAGAAATAGTTTAACAGTAGGTCACATATCAGATTTTTTTTTTTTTGTGGGGCAATGGGGGTTAAGTGACTTGCCCAGGGTCATACAGCTAGCAAGTGTTAAGTGTCTGAGGCCAGCTTTGAACTCAGGTACTCCTGAATCCAGGGCCGGTGCTTTATCCACTGCACTATCTAGCTGCCCCCACACATCAGATTTAATGACAAATTATTTATTGGGGAAAGAGCTAGTGGATTGGAATGAGACTCTGCTACTTTCCCCTTCTGAGGTTCCTGTGGCTTCATCTCTTCTGTCTACAATTCCAAAATTGGAGTGGTGAGTCTATTAGTTGAAGTTGGCTCATCTTCTAAGGCCAAAGTCAGGGCAAAACTCCCTTTAGAGGTTATCAGGGAGGCAGGGTAAGGGCACAAGCATGTATTAAGCACCTTTGCTAAGCACTTTATAAATATTACAGAGAGGAGGTAGCTGGGAAGTTTCTGTCCATACCAGGAGGCATCCATCTATAGCATAGTGATCTCCTTAGCAATACCTGCAGTAGGCAGAGTTAAGGCAGATTTTACACTAAATGGGATGAGATGGAATTTGATCTGGGCTTTGAGGGAGAGTCAGAGTTTTAATAGATAGAGATGGGAAAAGGAATAAAAGGCTGCCCAGCAGAGGGTAATGGTATGAGCAAAAGTGTAGAAGCAGAAAAGTGAAAGATATGAGGTAATACCTAATAGTTCAGCTTACCTAGATACAGGCAGATGATTATTGGCAATAAAGCTGGGAAAGAAGGCCAGACTGTACAAAGTCTAGAATTTCGGGGGGGGGGGGCAGGCAATGAGGGTTAAGTGACTTGCCCAGGGTCACACAGCTAGTGTCAAGAGTCTGAGACCAGATTTGAACTCAGGTCCTCCTGAATCCAAGGCCAACACTTTATCCACTGCGTCACCTAGGTGTCCCAAAGTCTAGAAATTTTTGATGAGATATTTAAGAATAATCCTGTAGTGTCATGTTTTTTGAATTGCGTTCCCTAGAACTGTCCAACATGCTCCATGAAGAAAAATATTGTAACTGTCAATAAGCATGCATAGTAAAATTATCCATTTTGCTGCCTATATCTGTCACACACAATGAATATTGTTTGAAATCAATCAGGTTACTAAAAACTTAGATACTAAATTTGGTCTCAAATCAATCATAAAACACTCTCAATATGTATACTGTCCTGTCAATTGACTGATGATTTTTGTTGTCAAAGTACAGATATATATAGTCAGTGTGAACAAGGCAGTGGATGGAGTGCTAGATTTGGATTCTGAAAGATTCAAATCTTGCCTCAGATATTCACTTTTACTAAGTGGCCTTGGACAAGTCTAATCTTTTGGTTTTAGTTCCTGATCTTTAAAATGGTGATTAAAAATAATACCTACTATGGAATTGTTGGGAAGATCAAATGAGATCATATATTAAGAGTGCTGTGCAAACCTTAAATATTTTATATATAAATGCATGCTGTTATTATTGTTGTTGTTGCTGTTAGTTATACACTGTTTTTTCATATAACATTTTTTGTTAACTATTCCTTTATGAATATTAGGGTAAAGTTGAGAAGTTGAAACAAGAAAACAAATAACTGAGACCTAAATGAGATAACAGACATCTCTGAATGTAGTTTTAATACTAAGTAAATGCAAAGATAGTGTTAGTTACCTCTGATTTGAGTTTTCTTTTAGGGATCCTGATGGGTAGCATGCATTTTTCTGAATCTTAAGAAATAGTTCTTGTTCCCACAAAATTTCAAAGGGACAGGGTGGAGTAGGGAGGAAACAAGCATTTAAATACCTATTATGTGCCTGGCACTGGGCTAAGTGCTTTTAAAAAATAAATATTATCTCAGTTGATCCTTACAGCAATCCTGGGAAGTCAGTGTTCTTCATTTTATGGATGAGGGAACTGAGGCAGACCAAGGTTAAGTGATTGCCCACCTAGTAAATGTCTGAGACTGAATTTGAATTCAAGTCTTCCTGACTCCAGGTTCAGTATCCTATCTAATGTATCACCTAGCTGTCAAAGGGCATTAGCAAAGAAAAAATACTGACTTTTAAGATAAAACACTTAAATTTCAGTATTTGTCTTCAAAGTCTCTAAAATACCTAACCATGTCTCTCAGTTCCTATGGCTTCTTATATTTCATAGTTTTCTGATTTTTCTGCTTACCCCCAAATTGGGCTCTTTTCCTTTCTCTGCCCTTTTCCTCAGCCATCTCATTTACTTACAGCTTCAGCTATCAACTCTAGGCAAATGCCTCTTGAATTCCAGCCCCTAATCACTCTTATGAGTTTCAGAAGTGTATCTTCAATTCAATTCGATTCGATTCAAGAACTACTTACTAAATATATACTCTATGCAAAGCACAGTGCTAGGCACTAGAAATAGAAAACCAATATTAAAGTCTTTCTCTTCTAAACCTCTTCTTCCTTTCTATCATGGCTTTTCCTGACAGTAGCACCACCAATCACCTAGGCCACTACTGTGCTTAAAACCCTCTATAATTGTTGCCCCTCATAACTCTGTTGTCTTTGCTTGAGCCCAGGACATTCTAGGCTTTCTTTATAAGGTATGTGTCTTTTTATCTAGAACATTAGGCTTGAGATCCAAGACAATTCTAAAGAGCTAATGATAAAGCATACTATCCCCCTCCAGAGAAAGAACCGATATTGATCTAATACAGACTGAAGCATGCTATTTTTCACTTCCTTTCATTTTTTCTTTTATTTGAGTCTCCTTATACAAAAATGATTAATACGGAATAATTGCACACGCATAACCTACATGTACTTATTGCCTCAGTGAGGGGGAGAAGGAGGGAGGGAAGGAGGGATAGAATTTGGAACTCAAAACTTTAAATAAAAACGTTTAAAAAACAGGCTTGACAGCAAATTTAGTCTAGATAGAATGAGACAATTACTGGTAAAAGTAGATAGTTTATTTATCAGGTGTGGAGAAGTGGAAAAGGTGAAAGAAGTAAGATTATGATTAGATGCTTAACTCTTAACCTGCATTATCAGGTATCTAAAGGACGTTGCTACCTGGTTGTCACATTAGCACCTAAAGCTGAACTTGTTCAAAACCAATTTTATTACCCTTCCCTTCCCTAAGCTACTCCTTCTCCAATAGTTATGTCAGTGACAAGTGCCATTCATTAACTTCTTTATCATCACAAATTTGAGATTACCTGTCATAGTGGCTAGGGAAATATAAGAAGACTGAAGGAAGATAGTAGCAAAATAAAAAAAAAATAGGGTCAATTAACAAGTGAATTCAATCAATCATTCAAAGAACTATAGTGGGAATTTTTGATTTCCTTTTATTCTTCCTACAACTTTTGATAACTGAGATCCTGTCTTCTGTTAATATTAATTTCACCTGACTAAAACCTGTCTCATGAGATGTGAAATTTTACTTAAAGCCTTTTAAACATTCTTTAGATAAGAAGTCAGAGGGGGAATCTTAATGCTCTTGACTCTTCAGTGACATCTAAATCTTTCCCTTCAATTAGCCTATTTGTGAACCCTCTAAATATTATTTAATCTATAACCTGACTTAGTTTACCTATGGAGTTTAACTAGATTTGCTAATGAATAAGACTACAACTCTGTTTAATTAAGTTTGTTCAACTTTTATGACATTGAAGGATGCATGGGATTATAGATTTAGCTTTTCTTTAACTTTTAGGGCCTAAGAGGAATGTATAAGATTACAATATGTAGAAGAATTATTTCTCTGTCACTCTGACATAATTTTGACTATAAGAGAACTTGTCAGAATCCCAATGATTGTTCAGATTTATTGTTTTCTCTGAGGCCTGAACCCATGCTTGAGCATCATAACAAAACCTAGGTTTTTACCTTTATAATTTCCATGTTGTAGTAAATATATTTTAGGAATAATTACCCACCACATGAACTTAGAGTGGAGATATTGCTCCCATAAGATAACAATTAACCCAATATTATGCAAACTATTTCTAGCATCCTACCAATCTCTTTCTATAATGCAAATATGGTCTTGATACCTAAACCAGTAAGAGACAAAGCAGAGGAAGAAAATTATTATAGACCAATATCCCTAATGAACATAGACACAAAAATTTTAAATAAAATAATAGCAAGCAGGCAATAACAACGTTTAAGATAGATTATACAGTATGATCGGGTTGGGTTTGTACAGGAATGCAGGACCAATTCAACATAAGGGAGATTATAAATATAAAAAATCATGCTATTATGATAAATAATAGAAACATGATTGTATCAATAGATGCTGAAAAGGATATTTTGACAATATAGCACCTATTTATATTATAAATAAATACTAAAAAAGCATAGGAATAAATAGAACTTTTCTTAATATAGTAAGGATCTCTCTAAATTCAAGAGAAAGCATCACATGTGATGGAGAAGTTAGAGGGCTTTCCAATAAGATCAGCGATAAAATATAAATGTCCATTACTGTCACTGCTAGAAATTGTAGCAATAAGACAAGAAAGAGAAACTGAGGGAACAAGCATCAGCAAAGAGAAACATCACATTTTACAGATATGATGAACACTCTAAATTGACAACCCAAAATTAATTGAAACAATAAATAAATTCAACTGCTGCTGCTGGATATAAAATAAATTGATACAAACCATTAGCATTCCTTTATGTTACAAACAAAACCTAGCAGGAAGAGCTAAAAAGGGAAATTCCTCTCAAAATAACTATAGAAACTATAAATAATTTGGGAGTATATCTTCCAAGATGCACCTGGGAACTGTAAAATATTATTTGCTTAGATAAAGACATACTTAAACAATTGGAGAAACATTAAGTATAGATTGAGTTAATATAATAAAAAATTACAATAATACTGAAATTAATTTATTTATAAGTTCAGTACTATACTAAACTACCAAGTAGATATTTTATAGACCTAGAAAAAATGATGAGTTTCATTTAGAGGAACAAAAATCAAGAATCACAAGGGTAATAATGAAAAAATAATGGGAAGGAAGGAGGTCTATTAGTACCAGATCTTAAACTGTACCACAAAGAAACAATCTTTAAAATAATTTAGTATTGGTTATAAAGAGAAAAATAATTACCAGTAGAATAGATTAGGTACACAAAATACAGAAATAACCAAACACACTACCATAGTGTTTGATAAATCCAAAGACTCCAGTTACTGTAGGAAAAACTTGTTATTTGACAAAAACTGATCGTAAAACTGTACATCCTTTTGGCAGAAATTAGATTTAAATCAGCACTTAACATTATAGAGCAACACAAGTTCTAAGTGGATATGTGAACTAGATATAAAAGTTCATAAATAAATTAGAGGAACAAGAAAAAAAAATTACCATTCAGACCTATTGATAAGGAAAGAGTTCCTGACTAAAAAAGTGATAAAGACATTTAGACAAGATAAAATGGGTAATTTTGATAATAAAAATTAAAAGGTTGTTCACAAATATAAGCACTTAAAATGAGAAAAGAAATTGATAAATGGGGAAAAATTTTTTTGCCACAAATTTCTTTGTATAAATGTGTCATAGCCAAGATATATGGTTGGTTCAAATTTATAAAAGAGCCATTTCCCAATAATCAGGCAAAGGATATGGAAGTTTTCAAAGGAATAAATCTGATCTATTAATAACCACATGAGAAAAATTATCTAAATCACAAAATCAGAGAATGCACATTAAAGTAACTTCAAGGGTCAGAGTGATAAATATGACAAATGTGGATAATGACAAATGTTGGAGATGTTGCAGGAAAACAGATACTGAGTGTATTGTTGGTAAAATTATGAATTGGTTCAGCCATTCTGGAAAGTAACTTGGAACTATGGCCTAAAAGTTAGTTAATAGTTCATATCCTTTGACCCAGTGATACCCCAACAAGGCTTAAAACCCAAAGAGATAAAACAAGGAGGAAAAGGAGCTATATGTACAAAAATATATATAGCAGCCCTTTTGGTAATAACCAAACATTGGAAACTATGGGACTAGCTTTCTTTTGGGGGAGTGGCTAAATAAATTTTGGTATATGAATGTAATGGATTTGAATGAAATGGATAGTTTCAAAGGAAACTGGAAACAGCTGTATGATGTAGAGAGAAGTGACCAGGAACACAAGATTATGTCTCTTTCTGAGGACCAGCCTAGCTAAATATAAAGAAGATCACTATGCTGGCCAGAAGTAAGAGAATAATTTAGATAATGACAACAACATTGTAGAGAAAAATAACTTGGCAAGATTTTAGAACTTTAATCAATGTAGGAGTCCAGAAAAACGAACATGAAACAAAGCACTCATCTCCTGCCTGAGAAGCTGATGAACTTAGTACATTGGGAAAGCTATACCCTTCTGAGGATATGAGAATTTGTTTTTCTGGATTATGCATATTTATGATGAGGATTTAAAAATTTTCTTTCTTTTTTTCTTTTTTTCAAAGTTTCAGGGTAGGGACATCCTAGGAGGAAGAGATTATACTTATAAAAATAAATAAACTTATTTAAAATATTTTAAAAGTTAGATCTAATTGGATAAATGGATCTCTGTGGATTGGATTCTTTTGCTTCAATGTCCTTGTATCTTGTGTTTGTGTTTATTGTTTGTTTGCTAAAGAAATTAAACTTCTGTCATGCTCCACAGACCTCCAGAGGAGTCTTGTGGCTAGGGAAGCAGACGGGGATAGATGGAGTTCAATGGCAAAGGAAAACTTAATAGATAATTGAATTTCTCTCTATAGATTGGTTTCTGTTTCCTTTTATCTGCATTAGGCCATGGCCAGAATGTGCTGACTGTCAAGTAAATGTTTCCAACTCACACCTGGCAAATTGGCAAAGATGACAAAAAGATGGGGAAAAAAATCAATGCTGATCAGATTTTGTGAAGATAGGTACACTAATGCATTGTTGGGGGAGCCATGAATTGGCTAAAGCACTCTGGAAAAAAAAATTTGGAATTATGAGAAGAGAGTAAATAAAATGTCCATATCCTTTGAAATGTGGATTGCAATGTTTGGCATATGCTCCAAGGACAAAAAAGAAAGGCCCTATCTACATCCACATATTTATAGCCGCACTTTTGTGGTAGCAAAGAACTAGAAAGAAAGTAGAAGCCCATTGTTGGGGAATGGCTACACAAAATGAAGGATATGAATGTAATGCAATATACCTGTGTTATAAGAAATGAATATGATGAATATAGTGAAGCATGGAAATCCCTATATGGACTGAAGTAAAGGCAGAACCAGGAAAATGATATGTATTATAACAATAACAATGGAAATGGAAAGAATAATAATGAAGCAATAGCAACTGAATGCTGAGAAATTAAAATGACCACACTTGGCCCCAAAGAAGAGATAGGAGGGACACCTCCCTCTGCACCTTTGGTGAGGTTAGGGAGCATGGATGCAGAACATTGCATATGATATCAGACTTTTCTCATATGTTGGTTGTTTCTTCTGAACATTTTAATTTTAAAAAAATTTAGTATAAGGGATGACTCTCTGGGAGAAAGTGGAGG
Source organism: Dromiciops gliroides (assembly GCF_019393635.1). Taxonomy (NCBI): domain Eukaryota; kingdom Metazoa; phylum Chordata; class Mammalia; order Microbiotheria; family Microbiotheriidae; genus Dromiciops; species Dromiciops gliroides. The sequence continues at coordinate 314,629,863 of NC_057863.1, read as the reverse complement.
AAGGGATACAGTGGAAAATATAAATTATATAAAAGGCACATTTTATCAATAACATTTTATTTTACAAAAGAGCCAATGTTTTATCTCTTCCTAGTCAAGTCATGCCAAACAATTTCATTTCACTTTTTGACAGGCTTACTAAACTGACAAATCAGGAAAATGTTATAGACGTTGTATACCTAGATTTCAGCGATGTTTTAAAATACATCTCTTGTGCTATCTTTCTCAATAAAATAGAGAGATATAGACTAAACAAGAGTACATTTAGGTATTTGGTACTGATTGAAGGATGGAAGACAAGGAGTAATTGTTAATGGGTCAACGTTAACTTGGAAAGAGGTCTCCAGTGACCCTAAGTTGATCATCATTTCTATCAATGACTTGGATAAAGCCTTTCAAAGGGTGCACTAGTCAAATTTGCAAATGATGTGAAGCTTGGAGAGTTGGCTAATATACTAGATGACAGATTCCAAAAATATCTTGACAGCCTAGAATGATGGACTGAAGTTAAGATATTTATATAGGGACATGTGTAAAATTTTCTGCCAAATTCTGATTCTTAATTACAAGCATGGTTTGGAGATGATTCTGGGTTCTCAAGGATTACCCCAGTGGAGCAACAATTCTGCCATGTTCTACT